>NC_134460.1:13670961-13992115 GCF_047948215.1 Lycorma delicatula | reverse complement strand
TCGGTTCAAATCAGACTTCATCTCTTTTTTTTAACTTTTTTTTAATTTAAATATACTGATTTATTAATAATTATTAACCTCCGACTGTTAAAAACGTTTCACGATAAATAATATTCAATAATAACAATAAAAATATGAAAAAATATCAGAAGTTATCAATGAAAAAATTTGTTTGTACTTTTAATTTTAAAAAAATGTGGATATGTAACTTAATAGACGTACAAGAAAGTCACGTGGTGTCCACATCAGATTTTATACTTACAAAGCACAGGTTAATTTAAAAGTACACCTATAGGTAAGAAATGTCTTTAACACCGATTGATGTTATAAAAAAAGCTTAACTTTGATAATCTATCGCCACAGAAGTGTATTATTTAATGTTAACAGATGATTAAAAAAAGTTGAAACGAAATGAAGAAAAAAACACCAGAGAAATGGCTTAAAAAAACAGTTGACAGAGAGGAACAGTTTTATTACGTAGTAAGATGTAATTAGAAGAAAAGTCTTGCAAAATGTTACGTTTGGAGTATACTTCTGCATGAATAAGAGGATGTGTATAACATTGAAAGTGAACAAAAGAAAAAAGAAAGAGGAGGCTTTTGAAACGTGGCATTGGGAGACATTACTTCATTTTAAATGAAGTAATTTGAAAAGCGAATGAGAATATAGACTTAATTAAAAACAATTAAAATTAAAAAAAAAAAATAATTAAAATTAATGCTTAAAATTAAAATAATAAGGATCAGTAAAATGTACAAAAAAAGAGATCGGAAAAGAGTACAAAATTGTAGATGATCTAGAAGAAAATGGAATCTACTAGGAAAGAATAAAAAAGGTCAGAAATAAAAAGAGAATAGAGTAAAAAAAAAAAAGACAGAAAAAGACACAAGGAATCTTACGTCAGGATCAAGCAAAATTATTGCTATCAGAGGTATATGATGATGACTATGATTTGTAATAATAAATTCCAGCTGATCACTGCAACATTATTTATAAGTAATGTACACTCCCATTTTAATCAAAAGATACATACCCTCATGTCCCGAAGGATTAAGAACGGAATGGATTTTCACGACATGAATAGACCTTGAAACACTTATTTAAGTGGGCTTTTTGTCAAATTTCAGCCTTTTATCGGGTAAATTGTTTCTCGATACTCAAACATTTCCCTTATAATAGAACCCTCAATTCACTGTGGTGTTCGATGAATTTTTATGTACACGCCTCGGGATTTTAAAGTTATGTAATATTTATTAAGTTTTACTATCATTGATAAATTATACGCGAGATGAAAGAGCAACACAAACAGGTTTTCCTGTAAAAGTCAATGTGAGCACCATTCACCATACGGCACACATCCAGCCGATAGGAAAGTTCATCCCATACTTTAATCAGAAAGTCTGGAATAACTGATGCGACAGCCGATTCAATCCTGTGTCTCAAGTCGAGTAGGCCAGCCCGTAACGGTGGCGCGTAAAATTTATCCTTTACGAACACTCAAAAAAAAAGATCGCACAGGGTCAGATCGGGTGAACGTGGAGGCCACGGCAAACAAGCCCTGTCATCTTGTCCCCGGAGACCGATCCAACGGTCGGGTAGAATTTCATTCAAACGATCACGTACAGCGTTATGCCAGTGAGGAGGTGCACCATCTTGTTGTCAAATAAAGTTGTGTGGATCGTATTGCAGTCGAGGAAACAGCCATATTTGTAGCATACCATTATAATTAGTTTCAGACACACTTGCTTCCGCAAAAACGAACGATTCGTAAACTTGCCGCCGAGATACAGCACAAAAAACATTAAGTTTTGAGGAGTGTCATTCACATTACAATATTTCATGAGAGTTTTCTGATCTTCACATATGCACATTATGAGTGTTTATTTTTCTGTGATGTGTTGATTGGTCACTGAATATGACACTATAAAGAAATTCTTCATCGTCACGGTGCATTATTTCATTTGCGAAGCTAGCACGCAAACACTATAATCTGTAGGCTTGACAGCTTGTAACAACTGTAAACAATATGGACGTAGTTGTACGTGTTTTTTTAAACGCTCCACACAGACGTCACTCGCAAATTCACGGCTATCCTTCCTAACGGATTTCCTAGGACTACGCACAAAAGACTGTTTCACGTTCGACATTGTTAAACAATTCAACAACCTGCGCACAGCTAAAAGTGTTTCAGTTGTTCTTACTATTTCGTTTCATATAATTAATTAGACGTACGTGAAATTTGAGTAATATTACATTCTTTAAAACCACGATATTCATTATGAAACAATTTTTGTATAATGAATATACCGGCATTACTCAAATTTTTATGCCTACTTTTGACTTTTTTTTTTTTAACGTAGACGGCTATTTTACAACCTTTCCTGATATATAATAGATGAACATCAATGATCGCCATTAAAATATCAATAAAAATAAGATCGGGAATTGAAAATTAAAAAAAAAAAAGATAAATTTAATTATTTACCAGTTTTATTTATTCGTTTAAAATGGCTGTATAAAAATATTTCATATGAATGCTAATATCTTACAGTTTTAACAAATTTACAGGTCAAATTATTGGTACAAAAATAATGATGAATTTAATTTTACGAAGACCTGGAAATCAAATCGGTATTATTACTGAACTTTGTTACCATGGCAACCGATGCAGTATGTTATTATTTCCATTACCCTAGTAACCTACTTTGATAAAGTACCTCGGTTATTTCAAAAAGATACACGTCGAATACAAAAATATACTCAAAATGTTTATTATACTAATTTATACAAATTGGACAATTAATTAAAAATGAACGATATATATTATATATATATATATATGTGGCCGTGTGTGTGTGTGTGTGTGTGTGTGTGTAGGGGGGGGGTGTATGCGCGCGCGCGATATTACCTTTGATCTTAGAAGTTACTTTTACATAAAACATGAATCCATCTATTACTGAAATTTAAGCCAAGTATAACATTTTCTAACAATTACTTATTCCAAAAATTATGTAAATTGATCAATTGATTAGTGTTCCTAAAACAACACGACCTAATTTTAGCTTTTTAGTATTAATAAAGATTTATAATTTACATTTGTTTTGCATTACAAATCAGTGAGTATTTTGTGTATGTATGTATACATCTTTAGTACATCAATGTACTATATTATTCAAGCTATTTTGTTTAAAATAAAACCTATTAATAAATTTATCGACTGTTAAAATAACATATTTTAGCATGTTTTGTTCATAGCTCGTTAGTTTTACTCCAAATAATTTTAACGAGATATCCACTGTCGCTGTTGCATTTATTTTATAGCAGTATTTATAAAATAATGTCATAAATCACAAATATTCGTAATAAATCGTCATGTATCATACAGTTCTTGAATCCTTATCGATTATTGGTTTATCGATATTTCTAATTGTAATAATATTTCTAACAACAATTAGAAAATTTGCTGGTAAGCAACGGATTACTAATTATATTTTGCGTTATTTATACTAAGTTACTTATTAACGGTAATGTCACTCAGTCGTAACCTATCTTACTAATAGATTCTGCTACAAAAGCAAAAAATCGTACACGATCAAAAAAATATATTAAAATTTCAATGTTATTACATTTTCAGCCCGTTTGGGTGTTGGAATGATAGCATCTCTGTCTTTCCTCCAGAAGTACTGGGATCGAGTCCCACGCCAACCACGGAATTTTTCACACGCCAAAAGAGATCACATTTTCAATCGGCAACTGTTAAGATTGCAGATGGAATAAACGGAACATAGAGGAGGAAATTGTTGTCAGGCTTTTTCTCCTTGAAAGCACCTACACATTCATCGTTACGAGAGAATAGATTGTAGACATTAAATGTTGGTAAAAAAAAAGAAAGATAAAAGGTTATGCTGAAAAACCGTTAAAAAAGTTATTTAAAATTTAAAAGTAGATGACCTATACTTTAGTACAGAAATCAAACTTGTACTGTTTTTGTGTAAAATTTGTACTATTCCAATCGCCGCATTATACCCTTGCCTATAACTAAAAAAATTTAATAACTTTTTTCTGATGATTTCGCTTGAAGCTTGCGTGTGAGGTATGAAAAAGGAATTTTTTAGCGTATGAAATATACCATGCCTGACCGGTATTCGAACTCGGGACCTCCGGATGAAAGGCCGAGACGCTACCACTCCGCCACGGAGATCGGTACTTACTTTACAATGGAGATTAAAAAAAATAGAATAGTTGTACAAGTCCTTAATCGTTTTTCTGTTAACCCATAAAATTTAATTTCATAACCAAAATTTATTTGGTAAAAATGTATATTTAATTAATTTTTAATCTAATTCGATTTTCCCACCCGATTAAACCTAAAAAAAAAAAATTAAATCCGTCGATCTAAATCAATCTAAAACTAAACTTTTCCTCACTCAATTAGGATAGTTTCGTTTTTTAAAACAGCTTTTTGGTTATCAGATAAAAAAAAATAATTTTTTTTTTTTAATATTAAAAACAAGTGTATTTATTTTGACAAGCTGAGTAAGAGAAATTTAACAACAATAAAAGAAAAGCATAATATTAAGATAGAACGGAAGATATTTAAAACAGATTCTTTTAAAATGATTTACAAATTATGGAGCGTAAATGTACTATAACGATTATTTAACAGAGTGGCTGTATAGCGTTCCTGTTGTAATGATAGACTGTTGAAAAATCAAGACGTCTGTTCTAACTTCTTTGTTAAAAGTTTTAGGGTCTCTTATATGAATATGAAATATTAAATACAGTAAAAACTTATTCCTGGTGTTTAATCTTTATATACCTTAAACAATGAAATAATCTCATGTTACTCCACAGCAAATTTTATTATTTAATTTGTCGCGGATAATAGATACAAATTTAAAATAAATTCTACTTCATACAATTTTTCTTTTAACTGTATTTTGCTATTCCTGAGAAGCAAATAAAAATATATTTACATTAATAAATACTATTCATAAAAATGAAACAAATAAGTAGACATACATGGTAACTTATTTCCAAAGCTAATAATTTAATTCCTGATTGAAATAGCTTTCTTAGGATCGGATGGATAGTTACGGACATGGGTAGTATTATCCAAACGCTAGAGGCAGTTATTAGATAGCCTCGTATATCGCATCTTTTTATAACATTAAACTCGATTACTGTCGGTTAAAGCCGCATCCATCAAAATTTCACAGTTTAAGATTGATTGCAGTTATATTATACAGATTCTTACCGATCTAATCACAATTAATTGATCGATGAACAAAGATGGAAATAAAAAAATATTCCGTCTAACTAAAAACTAACCTAAAACATATAAGTAATTTATAGAAATTTAAATTTGAATATTTAAACGAATATGAACGTAAAATATATGTCTTTAAACAACATTAACTTTTAGTATATTAAAAATTAAAATTTATAACTAGACGCACATTTCCAACAACAATTATCAATAAATATTAAGAAATCAATTGAATAAACTTAATCAACAGAAAAGCAATCCTTACGAAATACTGAAAAACAATTCAACCTGTATTTATAATATAAGACAAAAAAATAAACAAAATTATAGTACCTACAACATACCTTTGGACAGTCCAAGCTGAAGAAAGACATTAGATTATAATCTATTTTACTTAAATTCTCCACTTGCACCGATTCTAAGTACAGAAATACAAATTTGGATAAAAATTTTTATTTTTTGTAAAATGTGTCTTTATTATTTTATTTTATTAAACTATTTCCACGAATTCAATACATCATTGACTACAATGTTCTATTAATTTATACGATTACATTAATTATAATAAAAACACATTTAGACCTGTAAAACGTTGATAGTTCGCGTCTATTAAATTACAGGTTTTGTAGTCATTAGAAACGACATAAAGCGATTGGTATAAAATAACTATTTAGTATCTCATAATAAATATAATCACATAATCCCAAAACAGATTCAAACCTATCGAGTAAGTAAATCATAAATACCTAATAAATATTACAATACGACAGAAGGATTTCGTTAGAGTATCATCTCTACATCTCAGTCAACTTGTAAAAATATATCCTTTAAGGTAAAATCTACAATACACGAAGCTGTTTTATAGATGCTTTTTTTCACTCTACCCCGCCGTGCCGGTACCTCAGCAAAGCAAAACACAGCCCAGGGGGTTGTCTATTCAAACGGGCCTCCCTGAACGCCGGTCATAAGTCACGTCCTACAGGATCAGCCCGCCGGTTAGATCTCTTCATTGTTTTCCTTTACCCCTAGGGCGGGGTATCCAAGCCCGACTATGTCGTTCCTGGATTCCACCCCAGAAGCCGGGACTAGGTCTTGATGACAATGCCTCTAGTGAGAACACCCTGTGCAGGGCACTCACACCGGGTCTCGATCTTTTTTGCGAAGGGATGAGAGAATCCCAGTGGTTCATCACTGCCGCTCAATGCACAATGCTGTTGTTAGAATTACAACTTTGTATTAGATTAAAATAGTTCAGCTAATCAAATGTATAAACACCTGAATTTACAATTCTCTTCGTTATAACATTTATGATTTTTTTTTACACGGAAACTGTTAAATATAAAAACCTGACTAGACTACTATAAAATATTTTTCCTCGATTTTTTTCTTTTACATTTATGTATTTTCTATGCAAAATTTCCTTTTAAATTAGATTCTGTTTAATTATAATTAAAAACCAGTGAGATATAAATTACGGGGCCAAGCATTTCAGTGAGTGAGATACAAATTGGTGCCTGAAAAAGAAGAAAAATTTAACGCCGCACTTGAATCATTTTTTTTTAATATCGCTCAGTTTTTTACTTTATCTCTCATTTTATTATCACAAAATTTAAAAGTAACTTTGACATGGAAAAAATGAAAAATGAGATATAAAATTCATTTAATAGATAAAAATCAGTATTACGCTGAGAAATTAAAACTGGTTTGATAGCCCAGCTGCACATATAACTTAAACAAATATTTCTTTCTACTCGTAACAAAAAAAAAAAAAAAGAAATCAATATAACAGACCAGACTTTGATGAAATTTAGGTAACCAAAAAAAAAAAAATTATCCATACTGACGTAATATTTAAATACTAAACATTTTAACCAGACAACGGTCAAAATCAAGAAATGGTTTTCGATTCCACTCCGTTACTTTTTAAGATGATGCATATATTGAAAATGATAGATATTAACACAAAATTAAAAGAGCTTTGATTATTTTTTAGAAACTAAGATCATGATCAGCCAGTTTACGATCGAAATCAAATGTGTAAACTTCTGGATTTGGATTACTTTTTCCTTAATTTTTATGCTGATATAAAATATGAAAACTTTAATTAACGGAAAATTATAGAATAGAAAGTTTCTTTTTTATAATTTATTCAAATTCTCTAAAATTATAAATCCATATTATAAAATTTATTTCTTATTTTTCTAGAATTAATCAATTGTTTTCTTTTCTCTATTCTGATAACAATTAATTTTATACGCGATATTAATTTACACATCAACACCTTTAAAAATACATAGTGAATAGTCTAAGTGTGAGTGTGTGAGTTGGTCGCATAGTACTACATAAATTCAATAATAAATTAACTTAAAGACTTTTGATTTAGAGGAATATTTTATTTAAAATTATTACGTAAAACACGAATAATAAATCAATAAAAATAATAATAGTAAGTACATCATTTTGTTGTCAAGTTTTAAAGTACTTTTGGCACGCAATACAAAAAAAAAAATTATGTAAATAAATGCAATATTTCTTAGATGAAATGGTCTAAAACGATTTGAAAATAAATAAACACAAAAATTATACGTCTTCTAAATAATAAAAAAGTACTGTTACTGAATATAAAGATATTTATTATACAACCTAAAAATGCGGTAATCTAAGAATAGAATATAAGATTAAATTTGTTTAGATTGGGCTGTCTTATATTTAATGCTCTATTTACCCCAAAAAACAAAATTAAAAATGTATTATTTAAAACAAATATCATATTTTACTTGAAATTAATTATTTATATTAAAAATAAAGACACGCTAATTCATGAAACTAAATTTGAAATGCAGAAAAGCGATAACTCAGAATAAAGTAACATTATTTAAATTTATACATGACTTCCTGCAGAACATAATTATGTAATTTACATATATTTATTCAATGTAAGGTCGCTTAGTTAATTTCATTTGTTTACATAGTAACAACAGGCTTACGTCCTCTTATAGTTACCAGAAGAATGATAAATGAATTTTGCAGCGTGTGAAAAAAATGCCATGCCTAATCGAGATTCGAACCCGGGACCTCCGGATGAATGGCTTAAACGCTACCACTCGGCCACATAGATCATTACAGTAATGCCAATAGTTCATTTGTATTAATTACAAAATATTAATAAAACATTATTAATAAATAATTAAAGATTTTTTTCAATATAGCTCAACTTTTATATAATATTTATTAATAAATAATATAGCAAATAAAACTCATTTTTATTAGAATTTACCCGTCATTAATGGTAGACTTTTATTATTTTCGCGTATGTCCTCAGTTTTTGGATTAAAATATAAATTTAAAAAAGGATATTGCAATTATGAATGTAACAAAGTTACTTATAACATTTCAAGTAAAATTCTTGTTCGTTTCATGTTCAGATGACATAGGTAATATAAAATTTTTTAGAACTAAATTTTGTTTTGAAAAACCTGTTTGTTCAGTGACAATTTAAAGAGGTTACTGTTTAAATAAAATAAAAATGTTACTGTTTTAAAAATAAAAAATGATTTTTTTCAACACCAATTTTTGTTTTTCAAGTTTAAAAAATTTCAATATGATTTTACTTTATCCTTGGAGCAAAAATCAGTAAAAAATTCTTCGCAATCTCTTCGGAAGCGTTTCCGAAGCAATATTTACACGAACTTCTTTATTTATTTCTCACTTGTAGCAGAAAATATTTTGAAATGCTTTCAGGTTCTTCGTAAGGTACATAAACACAAATTTAATGAGATTTAATAAAAGCGAGTTATAATTCTTAATTTTTTCGAGAAAACTTAAAGAATTTAACATTATTTCTCAAGTATCTGACTGACTGATTGAATAACTATGTAAACGGGTACGTGGAATATGGTAATGATACATTCCCATTTCAGAGTCATTCGTGGCATGACAAATCAGAGCATCCTGTAATACCGTACATGTATTTTTATTAACCGAATTGCTAATTTTACTTCTCCATTGTTATCACTAACTGCTATATAAAAAATCAGAGATATAGGATATACCAATAAGAGTTGCTTTTCTTAAATGTAATGATGTACATTGTAAAGTCGATCCATGTAGTGAAAAAAATATTAAATCTTTTCATAAGAAAGAATTTCGAACACAATTTCGGTGACCTAAGCGAAGAAAACAGAGGCAAACTATTTTAGTACTTAACTTCCCTAGCATGAGATACTTTTTGTTTACCGATCATGTCTATATAATTTTCAGGAATTTACAAGCCAAAATACCTAAAGTATAATAATTATATCTCTGTAGGGCTGGCCAACGAATCTTTTATATCTGATAATCATTTATTAATCCGTTAGATTCGATCGCGTCCAATATTTATTTTATTTAACCGTCAATTTATCGATCAATAGTGTATTCTTCTGAACGAAACAGGTCTCTATTTACCGGGTGTAAAACTTAAAACGTAACCTAACCGGCTCGAACCGTAGATATTTGAAGGCCATCCATCTATAACGTTGCTATTGTTAATACCACCACTATCGGTTATGTGTGTTACTATTCTCGTCTATTGTCAATTTAACTGTTCACGCTTCAGTGCAGTATAATTTCGTTCTTTGTAGTTGTGTTGTTTTTAAAACGGCTTATTTGATCGACGAAAGGGTTCCTATAATGAAAGCTTATGTGCGCTCTGGATCAATTCATAAAACTCTATCCACTGTGTGGAACAAATTAAAAGGGGGTCAAATAGTTGAAATTTAAAGGGGATCAAATATTCGCGGAGAATAATACCCGAATACAGAGAGCAGCAAAAAGCTTTTGCTGCTCTCTGTATAATACAGCAGCAGCAAACTTTTTCCAGCAGAGAGCAGCAAAAAGGTTCGATTAGAAATACAGAAAGGTTCGGTTCGTATTTCATATCAGACGAAGTTATCTGATATATTTATTATCAAAGATGGTTATCATGAAATCAATCATTATCATGTAGAATTTATTATTATCGGATAACGGAAAATCCACAGCCAAATGAAAATCGATACCGGATGTTTCAGTCAACTTCACGATGATAAAATCGGTGTTTGGTGAGCTGTTTTTGGTAATCATATAGTGGAGACAATATTTTTTGACTGGACTTTCAATGTAGAAGTGTACTCCAAATTTTTGAAGAATTCTACGTATTACACACATTACTGCCGTATGAACGCATGGTAGTGCACGATTCACTACGACGCGTTCATACGCGTGGTAGTGAATTTTGAAATTAATATTTCAAAAGGCAGAAGGTTTATTAGAATGCACGCCGAAGGAGAAATGGGTTTTATCATATGCCTTATTTAAAACGTGCAAATTTAAAACGCCTTAAAATATGCCTTATTTATGCAAATTTAAACGTGTCAATCCCAGAGGTCAGATGAAAGCGGACTACCTGCACAAAATAGGCAAGAGAGAAGAGCCAATTTGCAACTACTGCAACGAGATAGATGATGCTGAGCACGCCTTTTTTGAGTGCAATAGGTGGGACACACTTAGACATAGTAAGGCACTCACAGGTATAACTCCAGAGACAACAATAGACTTTATGCTAAGAAGCGAGTCAAACTGGAATAATTTTGCTAGTTTTGTTAGACAAGTTGTTCTACAGAAATACTCCGATGAGAGAAGACAAGGTGTTGGCTAGAATAGGACTGGGTGGACAGCCTTGCTGGTGAGGTCCAGCATGCTGCGGTGTGTTGGCACTGATGAGCCACCAAGGACTCCACGGGTAACAGTCAGGTAACAGCACACTGAACACTGAAGGGACCCGGCGCCGCGTCGCGGCGAACTGGGTCTGGCGTGGTGTCCAAAAGGGCAATATTAATAAAGAACTCTGAAAAAGAGCTAACCGGTAGGCCGACCTGCCTTGCCGGTATATAGCCGGTAGGTGGGGAGGCCTATTTGAGTTTAAAGACACTCCCCTGGGCGGCGTAATACCAACAAGTCGGTCCGGCCCAGGGGAGCTGAGAGAAAAAAATAATAAAAAGATGAAAGCGGAAAATTATTTAAAATGGATAGAAGAGATTTTAATTCCAACCCTTCCCGATAATTCTGTGGTAATTTCTGACAAAGCACCCATCACAAAGTCGTTTCAGAAAAATCAATTTCCAATTTAAGAAAACGGGAAAAGTTTACCGTTACGTGTTTGACGTATTTTTACAAAAACAAAACGAGCGTGATGTTCTCAGATTAGCCAAACCATCCGGATTTAAATCCTATCGAGACGGTTTCGCCAGAAGTTAAAGGATAGGTATCAATTCATAACGTAACTACTGATATCAAAAAGTTAAAATGCTATGTAAAAATAAGGTGACCGACATGAATGAAAAAAATTAATGGGTCTATTGGGGTAAAGTTAAGGAAACAGAAGCTGAATATATGCGACAAGAACACATTGCTGACAATACTATTGAATCATTTATTTTTTTTTACAATCTTTGTATATAATCTCTATTATCTATAATCTCTCTTATTTGTATATAAAATCTATAATCCTATTAATGACATTTTAACACTAATTATATAGTTTGTATAGTAATCCTCTCCAAACTCCTAGTAATTAATCTCAAACTCATGATATAACAAAGATATGAATAAGTTATAAAAAGCAACTAACTTAAAGTACCATTATCTGTCGTAAAATAATAAACATACCTTGTATTATAAACAATGCAATTTATATAGTAAAGAATGGTTTAGTGGAACAAAGAAAAAAAAAAATTTAAGTAAAAAAAAAAATGAGTAAGAGTGCTGTGAAAGCGAAAGTTTTAACTGGAAATACGGTATTGTATTGAACACTTAAAAAAACTTTTTTTTCACAATGACGGATGACATTTACGTTGAACATTACTTTTGGGGCGGATTACAAAGCACGCAACACAGAAGCACGTATGCTGACAATCACAGTAAGCATGGACATAAATAATGCTATAAGTAAAATTAAATTCGATTTTCCTAAGTTTCAATTCTTTTTTTTATTTTGATCAGGAACATTGATAAGTAAAAGTAACTTACTAAATGGATTTCTAAAAGCTGAATAAGTTTTTGATTTTTTTTTTATACGTGGTTTTATATAATAATTGATATCACATTTAAAATTATCGTCAGTTAAATCAAGCTTCTACCGTGAAAAAAGAAAGGATTATGGTAGTAGCTCGTTAAGTTAGCTTATCACGAGCAGTACAAAAGAGGTTCAACGATGATGTGTTGACTTTAGCCTTGAAGAAGATGGAATATCAAGATTAACTGCATCGAGTAGAATATCGTAAGCTAAATGTTAAAACTGTACAGAATACTGCATCAGTTTATTCGTACTTTTCCTAGACATATTCTTTTTTTTAAATAAAGTTTACTTATATGTTCATATTTTTAATTTTTTATTAAAATAAAAACTATTTTTTGTAACTACAAAGCAAAGATAAATTTTAAAAAATTGTAATATTTATTTCCACTAAGAATGATTAAACATTAATTAACAGTATAAAATCCGAGGGTCATAAAAAAAGTTCACAGCCTTAAAAAAGAAAAGAAAAGGTTTTTCAGAATATTTTCATCTCTCAATGTAGTCAACTTGTAATTCGATACATTTAAACAAATAGCTTGATCCTAAGTATAACTTAATACGATTTATCCAACTGTTTAAAATAAACGGTTGTCTCAACTTTGACCTCATAATTTGAAAGAAATGTTAGTCCAACGAGGCATCTCTTTAGGTTTAGGAAGAAAAAGTAATCGGTTGGAGTCAAATCTGGGAGTGAAATCTTCGAAGAGTAGATCATGGAGTTATGAAGCAAAAACTCGAAATGTGTATACAAGCGCATAATTGTGGGGAAAAAGCATTTTGTATTTTGCCAGAAGTGGTTTTTTGCTTGAATAGTATTCAATCGGTCCAAAAGTGAAGCGAAATACTCCCCGGCGAAGTTCTGTCTTTCCAAGCACCACATTACGAGAATCGCAGAAACTGTAGCCATATCTTCCATCAGACGAAACCTTTACGCTTTCTTTGATGCACTTTCACCTGCTTCCACTAGCTATTTTAACTTCTGTTTGCTCTCTGGTACGTAACGGTTAATCCATGTTTCATCTAATTTTATAAAACTTCGAAGAAACTCAGTGGAATCACGACTAAATAAATTTAAACACCCTTGAGAAGTGTTCCAGTCCAATGTATTTTTGGTCGACCGTTAACAAAGCGGTACCCATCGAGCATTATTATATCCAAAATATCGTGTAAAATGTAATGGATACGATCTATCGAGACGTTTTCGTTATGAGCAAGCTCGTGTATCTCAGTAGGCGATAATTTAACACAATTGTGGATTTTTGTGTCGATTTCTTCGATCGTAAGTGTTTTGGACTTTCAAGCGTTCATCGAATTGAATGTATGTCCGACCACGTTAAAATTCTGCAGCCCATTTTTTTACCGTCGAAACCCAAAGAGAAGAATCCTTTAAAGTGGAATTAACTCTTTTTGTAACTTAGTCGGGATTAAACCAAAAAGTATTTTACAACATAACTTTTATCCAATTTTTTCAACAGTTTATAACACAAAAATTATTTTTTTCTTTTCAGTTAAGGTCGTAAATTTATTTATTTTCTTTTATTATAAAATGAAATTTTTTTATTATTGTTCTTTAAATTATAATCTTTTTAGATTAATATATATTTTATTATAAATCAAATTCTTTACTTTAACTCCATATTATGTTCTGTATAGATTACCGGTTTATTAATTATACCGCAGTATAATATCACTTAAATTGTTGAGAATATCTCGTTCTAAATTAATATTTATCGTACATAATAAAAATGTCATCAGTATACATAATCTAAATTTCTTCTTTACGGTTATTAAAAAATATATTGATAATTTACGCGTTCCATGAATTATAAAAATATTTGGTATGTCGTTGTTAAAACTTTTTATCTATAAATAGTAGTTACCATTAAATATACATGATTTTTATTCGCTTTAGTTTTTTTTTTTTTTATTAATATTTTACGGCCTTTTGTATTGTAAGTGATGTTATTGTCCACATAATTTACGGTTAAATTAATAGGATAATATGACGATAAAAATTTTGTTTGAAAACAACGTAATACAGCTAAATAAGTATGGACGCAACTTTAGAGACGGTGTTACAGGGTTGAATAACCTTGTTTAAAGGGTTATAACCCCGTATCTTAACATACAGGGATATATTACGTAATGTTTTAAATCCTGTATAAAGGAAGCGATAACTAACTATATACTAGTAGAATTACATGAATGCACATTCGTTCAAAGCGCGCTCAGCTTTTTCTCAATGAGCGATCGAACCGCAATCTGAGGTCATATGTGGAAATTTATCTTTTATTAACATCAGTAGCTTACTCTTTTTAAGGTAAGTAACTGTAACATATCATTTAATTATTTATCAAAGTCAGTGCTTTTGAAAATTTGCCCGGCAGAAGTAAAAAAACCAAAAATCTACTTATATTCAGATTAACTTTACCTACAGCGTATGAATTTTTTCGGGGCTTACGCGAGTGAGAATTATAGCAAATATTTATTTTTATGAAAACGTCATATGTTTTTATGTAAACGTAATATGTATATATAAAACCGTTTCATCCCAGGTAAAAAAAAAAGCATTAAAGCATTACATAAGTTTTTGTAAAAGCTTATAAATCTATTCAGTTAAACTCGCGCTTGATTGTTAATTCATTTACTTTCTTTTTAAATTTAATGGAAAATTTTGTAGCAACCAAGAGAAAAGCGCATAGGTTAATTCTATTTGTTTTTCTTGGTAAATAGCGCATTCTCTATTTCTTTACTAGAAAAAACTACTTCAGTTATTTAATTATTAAGAAAAACAGACTGCTACAACGTTCATAATTAACCAGAACTGAATTTCATCCGTCAAGTGAAATATAATATAAGTGACTCATATAACATAAGTACAAACGTGACAAAATTTTTAATGTCGTTACATTTCTTATACAGAATTTTTGGTTAGATAAAATAGAACTTTTATGTTTTTTGCCTGATATGATGATTTTTTAATTTATTCAACTTTTCCATAAAAAATAAATATTCGTTAAAGTACGCAGATCGTTCTTTAAGTCCTTTCTTTTTCCTGTTTAGCCTCCAGTAACTAACGTGTAGTTAATACTTCAGAGGATGAATGAGGATGATATGTATGAGTATAAATGAAGTGTAGTCTTGTACATTCTTAGTTCGACCGTTCCTGAGATGTGTGGTTAATTGAAACCCAACCAACAAAGAACACCGGTATCCACGATCTAGTATTCAAGTCCGTGTAAAAATAACTGGTTTTACTAGGACTTGAACGCTGGAACTCTCGACTTTCAAATCAGCTGATTTGGGAAGACGCGTTCACCACTAGATTTTAGGCTAAATTTAGGGTAAAAGATAACCTTATATAACACTAATTTAAAATAGGCTATACCCAGAATTGCTTTTGAATTACTCTAAATAGCGTCGGAACTGAAATTAAAGAGATATCTCTTGCTATATTAACACTGATATGAATTAAGAATTATGTATTGTGTACGCTTTGCTGTTTTTAATAACTCATGATTAATTTGGAGTTAATCTCCTTATCTGTATAACCTTTTATTACCCTACAAAAATCGAATATCAAACAAATATAACCGTTTCAACATCCGAAAGAATATGCCCATAATTTCAAATGAAAGTTTATTTTCCCCGACTCTTGTCTAGGCTCTGTTAACCACCATAAACGGAATCCCTAACAAAACCTCCACCTCCTACCAAATTTAAATAACCTTCGGACGAGACAGAACCAAATATTTTAATTTGGTTGTTATTACTAATCCCAGGTCAAATCGATTGAATATTGATGATACTGTATGTAAAACAATATGAAAATATTTTATCTTTATATGTTCAAGAAAAACAAACCAACATACTTGGCGTTTATAGACCTAGAAAAGGCTATCGATAACGTAGACTGGAATAAAATGTTCAGCATTTTAAAAAAATTAGGGTTCAAATATAGAGATAGAAGAACAATTGCTAACATGTACAGGAACCAAACAGCAACAGTAACAATTGAAGAACATAAGAAAGAAGCCCTAATAAGAAAGGGAGTCCGACAAGGATGTTCCCTATCTCCGTTACTTTTTAATCTTTACATGGAACTAGCAGTTAATGATGTTAAAGAACAATTTAGATTCGGAGTAACAGTACAAGGTGAAAAGATAAAGATGCTACGATTTGCTGATGATATAGTAATTCTAGCCGAGAGTAAAAAGGATTTAGAAGAAACAATGAACGGCATAGATGAAGTCCTACGCAAAAACTATCGCATGAAAATAAACAAGAACAAAACAAAAGTAATGAAATGTAGTAGAAATAATAAAGATGGACCGCTGAATGTGAAAATAGGAGGAGAAAAGATTATGGAGGTAGAAAAATTTTGTTATTTGCTGCATCAAACCAGTCAAATGACTGAAGACAAAAAAAAAAAAAATGTTCAAGAAAAAATGGAAACCAAAAGAAATGAGATGTTAAATGTAACGTAAAAGTGCAAGTTGCAATTACACAAGTATAACGTACTATTATAATCTGTTCGATATATAATGTACCTTACATTATTAAGTTACATGTTAAATGGTAAAACATATAAAATTAAATTGTTACAATATATATATATATATATATATATATATATATATATATATAATGTTATTCAACCACAAATTTACGCAATGTGATTAATGTCCGACAAGCTAATTTTCCCGTGAAGGTTGTTAAATATTAATCTAAAACGGCTACTCTTCAATTAACCTCAACGAATTAAAATTTATTTAGCTTAATCACAGTTTTTCGTAATCGTAAATAGAATTTACGAAATTTCTATGAAATTAATTTCATAGGTAATAGTAGTTTATATTAAGACCACATCCAGTTTCATTTAATTCTATTGTTAATTTATATTGGAGCATTATACATCACTTTAAAACTAGCGTCCTGCAATCCCTTACGCATCTTTTATGCTGCTGAGAGCACGACATGTTCGAACGTATTATATGAATGTTCGATCACGATTATTATGCAGGCAGACCAAATTGCAGGGAGCCGCACACATCAAGTTGACACCTGTAAATTGCTCATGTTTGTACACTTCATACATAAATGTTCATACCCGTCGCTATCAACGCAGCTAAATAGTTTTAACAAGGTTTCATTAGGTTATGGTTCTTGTTGGGGTCGCGAAATATTCATTATATATTTTTTTTTACTTTTTGAGATTCGTGGAACTATATGTTGACAATCAATGACATAACCGATCAAGCAGAGTGTAATGTATCGTTTCGGTTTAGTTATCTAGTGACTCCAACAAATAAGTTTATCCAAACGTTTTAAGTTATAATAAACTTAATCGATACAAAATTTACAAACTTGGTTTTAATATGTATTATTTGATCGATACATTTTGGATGTATCGATCAAATTCTACAAGGTGATTTACGAAATCTATTATTGTTTGTAATACCTGTAGATGTTCTTTGTATCTGTGACTAGAACAGATGTATTTAGGACAATTATTACAATTTAACTTTTATAATCAACATTTATTTCGTTATTTTAATATATAATTTTGTTAACATAATTATGAAAGTAATATCTGTTTCGAAGTCGATTAACGTCGACTGTTTGTTATTACTTTACAACAAAATGCGTTGAAAATATACGAGATATAATCAATCTACTGTTTAATTAGGAGGAGAAAAGATTATTGAGGTAGAAGAATTTTGTTATTTGGGAAGTAAAATTACTAAAGATGGACGAAGCAGAAGCGATATAAAATGCCGAATAGCACAAGCTAAACGAGCCTTCAGTAAGAAATATAATTTGTTTACATCAAAAATTAATTTAAATGTCAGGAAAAGATTTTTGAAAGTGTATGTTTGGAGTGTCGCTTTATATGGAAGTGAAACTTGGTCGATCGGAGTATCTGAGAAGAAAAGATTAGAAGCTTTTGAAATGCGGTGCTATAGGAGAATGTTAAAAATCAGATGGGTGGATAAAGTGACAAATGAAGAGGTATTGCGGCAAATAGATGAAGAAAGTAGCATTTGGAAAAATATAGTTAAAAGAAGAGACAGACTTATAGGCCACATACTAAGGCATCCTGGAATAGTCGCTTTAATATTGGAAGGACAGGTGGAAGGGAAAAATTGTGTAGGCAGGCCACCTTTGGAGTATGTAAAACAAATTGTTAGGGATGTAGGGTGTAGAGGGTATACTGAAATGAAACGACTAGCACTAGATAGGGAATCTTGGAGAGCTGCATCAAACCAGTCAAATGACTGAAGACAAAAAAAAAAAAAAAAAAAACTGTTTAATTAAATTTACATCCAAAATTATATTCATAAATACAAATGTGTGCGTGCGTTTGTGTTGGTGTTTTCTATTCGGTCGACAGTAGAATGGTACTTGATAATAGAATCCTTCGTAATAGTTTTTAAATAGGAGGCGCACACAACATTCAATAGCAATTGAACTAATGAGAAGCGTTTGGTAATTTCAGCATTACTTAAATGTACGAGCATGTTGCTGATTAAATTATAGGTTACTGCACTTTGCAATATGTCGTTTCAATTAAAAAAAAATTGGTCGTATTTAAGACGATGTCAGAAGAACATTCGACTAATGGAAAAACTATCCTCAGTACACTGAAGTCATTTAGATATATATATATATATATATATATATATATATATACTCGGTTTGTATTAAAACGAAAAAAAAATTTGTCTGTAGAAATAAGAATCAAGCTAAGACAAAAAGGTCAGTTTTAAAAATTTAAAGACCTAAATAGTTAATAAATAATTTTCTTTCACGTCATGCTTTTCGTAACGTGACAAGCGTTCTAAAAAAATCAATGTTAGAAATGAAAAGAAATTTAAATGTTGTATATATACAGGTACAGTAATACTTGAATTATACAAACACCGTTGGGAACAATATCACCATCGGTCTCTTTAAAAATTCAGTTGACGTTGCGACATCTCTGAACATCCTGCTCTTGTTAACCTCTCCTCCTATTCATAGCCTCTCATCATTTCTCTCTCCCGATCCTCAATACAGTCTCATTCGTAGAAACTGTACCCGGTTTATAACACTAAACCACCATCACAACACCACCCTTCGTACAACGCGCATAACAACAAAACTGTCACCGACACCCAAACAATTCTCAATTTTTAAAAAGTACTGCTATAATTATTACTGCGTCGACCGATACGCCTCATACCATGAATCAACTAGAATAGAAAAGTTAAAATTTTTGCCCTCTATAAAACTTTTAATAAATGCAAAAAGTTTTTTTTTTATATTCTACATTGCAAACTAAATTTATACAAATGAATAAGTAAGTTAACAAGTTTCATCGGGTTTCAAACTTTATAATTAATATAATCGTATATATGTGGATTAATTTATTTTTAAATTAAAATGATAGCAAGTTGAAATGTTAAATTACGGAAAAACTATAATCGACGAGGAAAACTGGATTATTTTTCTCCTGTAATATTCAACAATATGCTGTTCAAATCAGTTTAAACATGAATTTAATTCGATTCATAGGAAAGTTATTAAAACAGTTGAGAAAATAATTAATTTTTAAAGTTCACCGCTTATAAACATAAGGTTACAGAAATTATCATAATTCCACTCATGTATGAAATATTAATTTTAAAAAAAAACGCAATTTATTTCTAAAAAAAAAAAGAATCACTAAAAGGTAAATCAAAAAATCAGAAATCAAATCAATCAGAAAAAGAAATCAAAATTGTCATTTTTTTTGTTTTTATCTTGATTAATACTATTAAAATACATATATTCAGGTCTAATTTCACACGCTACGTAAGCTAAAATTAAATGAATTTAATATACCAAATAAAATTAATAAGGGATTAATAAAAATTACAACACTTTAATAATTATTTTTCAACCACATTCAAGAGCAGAAAAAAAAATTATTAAAGTTATCATTCCGAAACATTAAGGAAATCATTTTAAATAGTATACGTATATTGAAAAAAAAAGAAAAGAAATTTATGAAATTCGAAACAACAATTTTTCCACGTTGTGGTAAAATATAATAAAGTTCACAATTACAGTAATGGATTATATTTTTTTTTGAAAAAAGCGAAATAAATCTACATAAATTTTCATTTCATTGGAAACCAATATTAATTATAAATAATAAACAACGTTCTAATTCTGTTCTATACGAATAAAATTCACAAATAAATAAGAGTAAAAAATGAGTTTTTATTTAGTAGAAAAGGTCAAATTTTCGTTAAGTGGCAGCATTTGAGTTTTTGTTGGAAATAGTGTAAACGCACCTCGGTATGGAATAGTATGACATCATTGCCGCATGACGTGTCATTATCGCCTGCCAGCGCACCCATAATTAATTGATTTACAATACTCCATTCCTCAGAACTCAGTCGTGCGAGTTGAAGCCTTCGATAATTTTTTGTCATTATTTTCATAAAATCATAATTTTTATTTGCTGAAATGAATTTACTACAATTGACCGGTCGTATTAACAATAACGAAAAACCTATTCAGTTCTTACAAGACTAAGGTGCTCTACACAATCCACGCTTACGTGCTAATGGGCACGAAATGAAATTATACACTCGCGATTCGTTAGTATGCTTGGCATTTCTCCCGCAACCACCCGATTCGGTCGCCTTAGAGCATAAGATCGAATGTCTGTGCCACAAACGGTAACTGAGCCTCGAACAGTTTAGCGACCGGTATCCTAACATAGCTCCTAGAGCTTACCTAACAGCGTGAGGGGACTAAACGCGGTGCTGGCTTACGTCTTCCAACCGCTCACTTGTCATATATTTATTAAAATGGGTAGGCGCACCCCGTCAACTACTAAAAATATATGACATCAATAATAAAATTTATTTAGCTGCCACGCCTAGGTACTTGCTGAATGCTAGCAAGTACCTGTCCACAATTTTATAGTGCTTGGAACCATAAGAATTGGCTGGTGTTCACCATAGTCAGGGTTAGCTTCCCGCGACAATACCGTAAAAGTTCTTCCCTTAAGTAAACTATAAATGCCGGTTGAACAAAGCAAAAGCATCTAGGAACATCCATACGTTCCGACAATGCGGCTCTCCCCACATTCACTTGCCGCTTGTGAGTGACCAAGTTTTCCCTTGACCTCTAAGTTCCAGGGTGGCCCGGACTCTGGCTCCCCGTACAGCAGGGCAGTCAACAGTCAAACCACTTGACTGGACCTCCCCGCAGATGCTCAGCTAATCAGCTACCAGGCGGAACCGAAACAGATATCGGTTCAAGTTAACGTGGTTGATGAGTACCTGGGCACTCGTTGCCATTAAAAACGAGCTCAAGGCATAGTATCCCCCCAGATCCTGTATAAACTTATACAAGCACCTTCCCTTAGTAGTGGTGTGCCATTCCAATTGCCATACATTCATTGCGAGGCTCTGCAGCCTCTTCCGCAGGCGGTGGATGAGCAACTGAACGAAATTTACATCCGGTGCATTGTGATCGCCGTTCCGCTCCGGTACTGGTCCGGTTCGAAACCGCATCTCAAATACCTCGGCCTTTCAGCCACTTCGCAATCTCCACATGGCTGACCGAACTTTCACCGTACATCGATTGGGAGAGGCTTTCCCAATACGGTGGTAGCCTCGAAGGAGGCTGTTTCAACACCAGTGTAAACAATTAAGATTATGAGTTGGGTACTCCTTAAATTTTGAAGAAGTACTCTATTCATATCCAACCTATGCGCCCGTGCGGGCGCCGCGTAAGAGGTCATACTTTCGAAGACACCGGTAATCCATCTACATTTGACGGCCCAACAACCTTAATATGGGGGCCTTGAGAAGCATATTTCGTCTTGGGATGATATCCAGAGGGCTGGATGTCCATCCAGCCTTCTGCGGTTGACAAGGCACCCGGTCTTCTAGCTGTGGGCGTGAATTACCACGAACTAAAAGGAGACAGTCATCAACGAAAGCACGGGCCCTTCTGGAAATGTCAAACCTAGAAATCCGTCGAATACCAGGTTCCAGAGCAGGGGACCGAGAACGAAACTTTACGGACTTCCTCTGGTAATGTTTTTTCCACAACTAAGTGCGCATTCTTAAACAGCGCCATACGGTTAGACAAATAAACACGTGCCACGGCCTGCCGGGCTACGGGAACATTGCGGCGTTCCAACTTATAGAGGACAGATCCCGGGCATCAGAGTGCTAGTCGCTCTGAACGCTAACGCCAAGTATCCCGCCTTGGGTTCACCACTCACTGACCCCAGAGGCGCTGATTTCACACAGTTCGTTGAAGCCAGAAACCTTTATTTGATTAAAGACGCAGAACAACCGCCAACTTTCTCTTCCGAACTGGGGGAAAGCTACATCTACATTACTTTGGTGACGGGCGACTTGCTACGTAATACAAGCAGTTGGACTATCTAGCCCGAGGCTAGTGTGAGCGATCATAGCCTTATAACCTATGAGATCGTTTACGGAGGCGGTCTAAGAGCTCCAGATTCGGGTCGCCATAACCTAAGGGGCATGGATCAGGACAGGCTGCGGCGCGAGTGCGCAGCTGCCTTGCAGGGGTTGGAATGGCGCATGAAGTACAGGAGGAGGTGGAACTGATGGCTGAAAAATTCGGCCGAGCCATTAAATCTGGCTGTGATAGGGTCCTACGGCGGCCTGGGCCAATGGAGGGACCCAGTCCGCTGATCGGAAAGTGCCTGGAGCCGTCATGACCGCTGCTTCCGGGAAGCCGTCTGTTAAACGCAGGCGGAAACCCGGGAAAAGTTGTGGTCCTCTGACCTTAGCGTGCTGCACGCAAGAGTTAGGTCCGCAAAAAGAAGATACCATAGTCGCCCTCTAACGGAGATTATCGTTGATGACGTGCGCGCTGAGGGTCTGCGGATCTACCGGCGCGCTCGTAATGAGTATGTTCCAGGCATCAAGGAAGCCAGACTCAGTCATATCGAACCAAAGTGAACGTCGGATGACAAACGAGATGTTTTTTTATGAAATGAGACCTCAACCGATTTTGTAAGTTATCTAAATAAATTTTTATGTTTTTAAAGTTGTGAAGTCTTTTTTGAATCACCCGGTACATATATATATATATATATATATATGTAGAGATTTTAGGTTAAAACGATTATTAATTAGAAAAAGTTAACCATAATATTTTTTCTACCAAATCAATTTGCAGTTGTTTTATAAACAATAAAATTAATAATAGTATTTTCTTTTTCCTGTTTAGCCTCCGGTAATTACCTTTCAGGTAATACTTCAGAGGATAAATGAGGATGATATATATGAGTGTAAATGAAGTATAGTCTTGTACAGTCTCAGTAAAACCATTCCTGTGATGTGTGGTTAATTGAAACCCAACCACCAAAGAAAACCGGTTTCCACGATCTAGTATTCAAATCCGTATAAAAATAATTGACTTTACTAGGACTTTACTCCACGCAATTAACTGCGTCCTTTGCGATTAATCATAAAATAAATAAAAATAAAATAGCAGCAGTTGCGCTTTTACAGCATAAAATAATCGTGTTGTTTCATATCTATCTCTAAATACTGTGACAGAGAGAGAGAGAGTGAGAGAGAGAGAGAGAGAAAAGAGAGAGAGTAATGAATAAACTAAAAAGAAGGCAGTTTAACATTACCACAATTCAATTGAAAAGTAATAAATGTATATATTTGACTGTATTCACTCCGTTAAAAAAAGAAATCAACTAATATCAACCGATACATAAAATATAAATAAATTTCAGAAGCAATAACTTAATACCAAAATAGAGTGCAATGGCATCTTAATGTCAAATCGGTCATTTTATTTCAAAAATTATAAATGGAATTATTGAACCATCAACAAACAAGAAAGGTTAAGTACTCAGTTAATCAATCATAGTAATACTAAAGCTTTCACTGTCAATCTTCTGGTACGAATGAAGAGTTAAGCTGACTGATTTCTAAGAATCAAGTCTACAATAAATTTATATTTATAAGTGTAGATTTTGTTCATATTAACAATTATTTTATATTGAACTAATATAGTTCCATAAGTTTAATAACAATCGTGCTGTAATAAATCATCACTTGACATTAAAAATAAAACTTTTCATGCACATGCGCGCACGCATACACATATCCCGCGATATCTTAAGTAACGTTTTATTTTTTAAGAAGGTTAAGAGGAATGGCCTTATCTGATTAATAGTCTTCACTTCACTTTAATTAGAAAAAGTTAACCGATGTTTTATCCTGGGTCAGTGCAGAATGAACCCAGGAAACTATAGATTTCGGCATTCTCATCATGAATCGTTAAGTGGTTATTACACTTACAGAAGCAATATAATTTGGAAAAAAGAGATTAAGGATTAAAAAAAAAAACAGGATAAAGAGAGTTCGCTTTCTCCCCAAGGAGGAACTGCGGCAAAAAATAAAGAAATTTATTCATAAAATAGCTGAAGATCCGTTCAGGCTCAGAAGTTCATCTCATTTGTACTCCTTGTGAAGATTGAGACATTTTTATAAAGGATAAGATTAATAAACCACTTCGTGTTGATTCGTTTATTTACATGTTTCAATAGAGAATAATTCATCTTCAAAAATTAAAGATCCATTTGAGAACATATTCAAATTTCCTAATGAAACTGCCCTCAAAGTTACACTGCATGTAGAAGTTTTCAATAATAAATCTTAAATATTTTAATTGAATTCTACAAATCAGGCAAAATGACATTTATTCGGCATTTTTCATAACGAAAGTAAAATAATTTTAAAGTGAGTCAACATGTTTCATTAGTTTATTCGTTTTGTTATTGTAATTACTGAAATAAGCATACTTATCTAAAAATATCCCCCCAAAAATGAGGTCTACTAATGAACTCCCCCCATAATTTTACTATATTGTATATAAATGGATTATGTTATAGAATATATATATATATCCCAGGGGTTAAACAAATAAATACGTATGTACGAATAATCTGAACCCTTGTTATAATTCTAACCACATAAATACCTTGTAACTTCTGTATGTGTGTATATATATATATATATATATATATATCAGGTGCACGTGCTGAATACGACGTAAAAGAGGGGAAAGGGATGGACAGAAAGAGGGATGTTACATGAACGAGAAGGGTAAGATACATACAGGGGATGAGACGCAGGTTGTCAGGGAATTAGTTTTAGTACGGTACAATGGGATCAACGGGTGCGTACAGGGAGTGGTGATCTCAGTGCGTTGTCGTAATTTGAGCTAATTATTCAGGCATCCCTTCAAACCGTTACGCATTAATACCCTGCGTCAATTTAAATATTTATTACCAGGCTCATACAAGGCATTAATAAAATATTTTATTCGGATGATTAGTAATTGACACGTGTCTGACGTACTCATTTTATTTACAGATGAACGATAAAGACAAATCGGAGTGGTTAGTATTGGTAACCGTTCAACCGTTATTACAGTTGTACTGCGATACTACAGAACCCGTGTTCGTATCCAAATAAATGTTTAGCAAATAATAACGTAAATATAAATACTACAAATTCAAATATTTTATTTGTAAACTGACAAGATCATAAGAGCGATTCCAAGTAAATGTACAGCTGGTAGTTATTTGAGTAGGGTAAGGAATGTTTTTGAGACTGTTTTCTGACGTAACCAAGGTAGCAAAAGACGTTTTAATTTGTACTTTGACCAGTTAATTATTAGTAACAACGGTTATAATTTTTAATTATCTGCTTTTTTTATATTCCGTAACGTTCAAATGTTGTCCTTTTCTCTTTATAAGTAGAATATCCAGATTTTTATTAAAACTGTTAAATTTGTATTCGTTTTTATGAGGTAGCTGACAAATTCTGATACTATATATTGAGTGTGTAAAAACATTAAAAGAAACATAAAACCAAACTCTACCCGATAAGCGCTTACAATCAAAGTTGGACTTTTTTGTAGCACCATGGGATACAACACACAGTTCTTGGAAGGACCATAAGCAGATTCGCCCTCATATCCCCAAAAAAATGTAAAAAAAGTACATCAATTGGTTTCACAGGGATTTAGTGAGAATATAGCCAAAATCAGCTGTTTAGAAGTACAGCATGTTAGCTTCTAGATCATCTAGCTGTACGATTCCCGAGAAGTCATGTATTTTACAGTTATATTTTATTCATATCTGTTTTATACAACATATTCGAGATTGTAATACTAAAATTAAAACCGCAGAAAACAAATAAGACATAAAAAATGGCTGTGCACCGGCACAGGAATTTAAAAAAAAACGAGATAAGTAAACCGACTCAAAGAAAAGCGAATGAGTATAAATCCCTTGGAAGATGGAAATATTTTTATCCATTTATTAGAGCAGCGTTAGTAATCAATTCTTATACGGTTTGACTAGCTTAAATATATGCTACAAAGAATTGTTTATCCCTTAAATACTAAAACACTTTCTTAAGGTAAACCATCCCCAGTGACTATTAATTCACTTAAAATCGATCTACCTCGAATTATAAATCGAGCACATTGTGGCTCCAGTATTTGATTGTTTTATTATGGAATACTTTTGACCATTCATTAAAAAGTATTTTGAAAGTGCATCCTTTTTTTTTATATAGAACAATTGATTTATATTAACAAGATAGTATTTCCTTCGTGGATATGATCTATTATTAATCGTGGTTTATTTATTTCAATGTTCTGAAAATTATAAAGGCTTCGTTTTCTTTTACTTTGAATATTTATTTAATTTTTTTTTTGAATAAGAGTGAATCTTGAGAAAAAAAAAATTTCAATGATTTTCACTAACCAACGGCTGACGTCAGTGTAATTATTAGCACGCTTCTGAGTAAGTGGTATCGGATTCGATTCTCGGTAAGAGGATTTTACCTATTATTTTATCAGTTTCAACTTCCTCGTAAAAATAAGTAATTAGCACATAGCAATAATAAAGTTAAGATAAACCGTCGTGGACAAAAAAAGTAATATATATATATATATATATATATTGTACCCAAGTAACTTCGTAATCACATACTGAAACTTCTAAAGCCGATAAACGATTCAGGGATAGTTACTTGTGGAGTCAGCAAAACTGTTCGTTCTACTGATTTTTATCAACGAACGTAAACGCACGATCTTGTAATTCAGCTGAAATAGAAGATTTTATTCGCTGACTTCATCACGAATAATTTACGTAACGATAACTCTGATAAAATTTTACGTATTACTCACTACTATAAATTAATCAAATAGTATTTCACATTAATAAAATTTTTAACTAATAACAAAGATTTTAAAAATGCCGTATATCTAACCGAAAAAAAAACTATTTTCTTGTAAACAAATGTTTACATCTTTGAATATAATATTTTTTTATCTATAATTCTACAGGTTTTAATCAAAATTTGTATTACCGTAAAACCGATTTTTTAATTGTGATTATTAAATTTAATTACAAACATAAAATAAAATAGTTATTTATTGAATCTAAATTTATAACCAACGGTAATTTCATTAAATTTGATGGCACAAATAAGTATTTTAAGCGAATAAAAAAAAATTGTTTCTGAATGTCACCTGACTATTAGGAACAATTTATCATAAACGTATTCTATTATAATTCACAGTTTGAATCAAAAAATTTTTTAAATTACGAAAATCTTAATAGAATAATATTATAAATTTTTGACAAAAAATATTTTATTTCATATAAATTCTGTAGAAACCACACAAATGGATAATAAACTTTACAGCAGTTAGGCAATATAATTTTATCCTTTTAGAATCACTCATGCGTAAGACTAGAGCCCTATTCAACCAGAAAAAAAATTAATATCTACACAAGAAAAAAATAACAATAAGCTTATTTTCCCATGAAGTACTCGTGTTTCCATATTTATATAACACTTAATTTCTACGGTAAAAAATGCTAATAAAAATCCTTAACGTGCTTTATATTTTAGATCAGAAAAACTTTACTCCTCATTATACATATATTTGGGTCTCGCCAAGGCTATAAGCCTTATCTGCAAGTGCCCGTTCAATACAGTACAAATATATTAACGGTGAAAAATAGAAATATAGTACAAAAAAGATTAATAATTACATTAAAAAAATATAAAAAAATTAAAATATTATCTACTACTAACAAAACAAAATTGTGTTACCAAAATAACAGTGACTACTAACTTTATAATAATTACGAAAAAAATATTTAGTGGTATCGTAAAGTGGTTGCAGTAAAAATATATATTTCAATCGTAACAAAATACTAAAGTATTTAACTTTTTGTTGCGTTAAGATTAACAGATATTTAACATATTTACAATTTCAGAGGCTAGCCATCGAAATACTCCTTTCTTAAACAAATGATTTCCTTGAGGTCCCCGACAAAAATTTCAATAGAATCACTCGAAGTACGAGTAGTAAATAATTTTCAAACATTTTCAAAATTGAGTGATTTAGAGTGTCAAATGCCTTACAATTTCGATCCGGAGTAACAGTGCAAGGTGAAAAGATAAAGATGCTACGATTTTCTGAAGATATAGTACTTCTAGCTGAATGTAAAAAAGATCTAGAAGAAACAGTGAACTAGCCCGTGAAAATAAACAAGAACAAAACAAAAGTAATGAAATGTAGTAGAAATAACAAAGATGGACCGCTGAATATAAAAATAGGAATAGAAAAGATTATGGAGGTAGAAGAATTCTATTATTTGGGAAGTAGAATTACTAAAGGTGGACGAAGCAGGAGCGATATAAAATGCCGAATAGCACAAGCGAAACGAGTCTTCAGTCAAAAATATAGTTTGCTTACGTCAAAAATTATTGAAAAATCAAGAAAATAATTTTGAAAGCATATGTTTGGAGCGTAGCTTTATATGGAAATGAAACTTGGACGATCGGAGTACCTGATAAGAAAATATTAGAAGCTTTTGAAATATGGTGCTACAGAAGAATGTTAAAAATCAGATGGATGGATAAAATGATAAATAAAGAGGTATCGCGGCAAATTGATGAAGATAGAAACATTTGGAAAAATACAGTTAAAAGAAGAGACAGACTTATAGGCCACATATTAAGACATCCTGGAATAATCGCTTTGATATTGGAGGGGCAGGTAGATGGGAAAAATTAAGCAGGCAGGCAACGTTTGTAACATGTAAAACAAATTGTTAGGGATGTAGGATGCAGCGGTATACCAAAATGAAACAGCTACCACTAGATAGGGAATCTTGGAGAGCTGCATTAAACCAGTCAAATGTCTGAAGACAAAATAAAATTACAAACATTTTCAAGCAGATTTTCCATCTTCTTTACCTTTTTTATAATTAAACTGACAATCACAAGGTGATTCGTAACTTATCGATCTACAATTTCATAAAAACCTGTGATCTTCATTTTTATAGACAGACTATGCTACTTTTATTAAATTAGGGAAAAACCCTTTCCGCAAGGAGAAATTAATGAATCTAACTAATAAAGGGATAATTTCATCTAAAATATTCCTTAAATCCCAAGCTCTAATAGAATCAATTCCAGTCAACTATGTTGATATTTATTTGTAATTGTATTTCCTTAATAATTTCAATTGTTGTTGCAGGTAAATAAAAATTAACTGATTCTGGGTTTATATTTAATTTTAAATCAATACAAGCTGGCTGAGTTTGTTTTACGACCAGTACAAAATTACAAGCAAATAAATATAGCAATATCTCTGTCGGAACCCAAAAATCTCAAGTATACTATCACAGACATCCTTGCGTTTTTTCCTGTAACACTGTTTATCAACTGCCATAATTTTTTTTGGATTGGATTTATTTTTTATAATTTCTGACTCATAAAATTTATATTTTCTATTCCTAATAAGTCTATTCTACTGTCTATTTTTCTATATAACTGTATTTACCATACATGTTAACAATATCATCATATATTAAATAATCATAATTTTAGGTATAATCCCTAAAAATATTCTTCATTATTAAAAAATGTTTTAAAAAAATAATAAGGCGCATCTGAGTGGCGGAATGAGGAAGGCACATCTGTAGTGTTTTATAAGGCCTATTTTTAAATGTTAAACTGATACTGTAATCTTTAGAAAAAATATTAAATCCGATTTACTTGAGTAATTTATCCTTCGCTTCAAAAAAATTAAAATAAAATTCAAAAAATAGTTTATTGAATATTATATTTTATGAGTATAATAATAATTAAAAATAATAATCTTTTCAATTCATTACAATAGAAATAATTACGACAAAAAGTAAAAAAAATTCATCTTGGATTTAATTTTATTTACATTTCTGTTAAAAATACATCGGTAGAATAAATCTACAAAGATATAAAGATAAGTAAAGCAGAAAGATTAGATTCTCATAATGATTACTGAAGGGCGTAACCCTTTCTATCTATTTATTTGTCTCTTCGTAAGTCCATTCAATGATTCTATTCGGTCAAAAGAAGAATTTCATTCATCTTTTTTTATTTTTATAAGTTGTTGCATGTTTCCTTTAATTTAAAACTCATTTTACAAAACTAAAAATTCATATCTTATTTTTCCTAACAACACGCAGGTCATTGTTCAGTATGATATAACATAATATTTACATTTTATCTAATAAAAAATCACCGTAATAGAAAAAGGAAATTCAATTATTTATCCTAATAAAAACAAGAAAAATCCATCTATTAACTATACTTTTAATTTAACTAAATTATATAGAAGTGTTTTGTTTTCAACGTTAATTGAAAAAGGAAAACTGAAATAAAATGCAAGGTCAAAATATTTTATGAATAACAAACATCAGGAAATTTATGAAGTTTTTTAAATAACGAAAGAATGTTAAAACAATTACTTCCTCTCGCATTCCTTAAATTACCTTAAATTTAAAAGTTTCTCCCGTTCCTACTTCACGGGATTGAAAGTAACAGAATCTGTCAAAACGCGAATTATTAATGATTAGAGACCGGATTATATGCAACGTAAAACGCTTGAAATATGCATGAAAAATGTCAAAATATGCAACTTTAAATAATAAAAAAATATTAATTTTTAGTTTTCAATTTCAAAATCAGCACACAGTTAGTAAGTAGTTGAATAACAGATCGATAATTTCGATAATTAACAATTATTTAACATTTTGTTACTTTTGTAAACGTAAACAATCAGGTACTGTTCCAAATGTTCGGTAGTAAGATTGTGTCATCGATCACTCAAAGTATTTCTATAAGCGGAAAAGGATCGTTCCACATCTACCGAGGTAAATGGGCGGTATTTGAATTTGGGTTATAACCAGTTGGGGAGCTAAAGGCGCATTTGGCAGTTTTTCTTTATAGGCCTTATTGCGAGCAGGTGCCTTAAGAAACACTTTCATTGCTGATGAAATCAGTTTATTTACATTCCCAAACGTGGATCGTACTTCATCAGCGAATCGATGTACTCCGTGAGCAAAGCACGTCACATAAATCAAATTGGGATAAAATACTTGGAGGGTTTTGGCTGCCTTGATCATATAGGGAGCAGAATCTGAGAAAAATATTAATACTTTCATCTGCATAAGATTCAGAAAATATTTTTTTAATACGTTCATTCACAAATCTGGCGATCGTAGAATGATTTGTCTTTTCAGGGTCTTTGTTGGTTACCAAGTAGCAAGAAGAAGGCTCTAGTTTTAATTCACCGACAATTAAATTCGCAATATAACGGCTACAACAGTCGGTAGTTTCGTCAGCTGAAATCCAAATAATGCTATTCTTGAGTTCATGCGTATTTCTTCCAAAACATGTAGGTAAATTGTCGGTATGTAATCTTCACTCAATGTTGATTCATCTGGTATATTTTGATTCAAGTAATATTTTCAAAGAAAATCTTTGAAGGTAGGATTTATAAGTTTGTGAAAATAAATATTACTTCTAAGCAATGCTTCGCATAAATCCATGCTAAAGTAGTTGTTTTGTTTACTTTTGGAAGTAAAATCACTGCTACTTGCCGCTGTTATAAGTTGTTCTCGTGGGCTTTTATTTTGCAGTCCTGCGATATGAAAATTTGTCTTGACATGCTAGTCTATTTGAAAATTGTTGTGTGCACGAAATATTTTTCTCGCAAACTCGACGATACAAAACATTTCCGTCGTATGTAAATGTTCCTGGATAGTCAGCTATCTACGAAGAGACACTCTTTTTTTCGGGAGGCATGGTGCACATTAAACTTTGCTCAAATAAATAAAATTTAAACTAATGTAATGAGCAAGTCAACCAAAACTTGCGTAATTTAATTGCCTAGTGGGCGGAGTGCTGCAATAGGCGTTCGCGACGCAGAACGGTATCGTCTGTCTTTGTCTCACATGAGTCTGTGTTTTATTTGGCCTCATAATAATATTATCCTACCAAAACCATAGACGCGCGGCTCTTACATTCGCTCTAAGAGCCGTGCGGCTAATAGGTTTTGCCGGCTACAACGTAAGTTTTCATTTATTAACTAGGTACCCTACCGAAAAAATATTGCAAATTATTATCACTCGATTTTAGGAAAATATGCTATAATCGGTGCGAATGGGCTTAATACGCAAATGCATATAATCCGGTCTCTATAATGATATAGGACAAATATGTGTATTAAATTCAAAAAAGTATATTTTTCAAATCAAAATTCAAAGCGTTAACTTAATGTTAACTAACGCGGCATAACTTAATGTTAAGCCGCGTCCTTAAGAAGTGTGATAGAGAAGAAGAAAAGGAAGAAATTTATTGTAAGATAACGTGAGTGTGAGCGTGCGAGTGAAAGGTTAGTTCTTGGAAGCTCAGGAAGGCTGATAAAATCACAACATTACATTTGGAAAGCGGTGAGGATGTTTTTAATAAATAAAATAAAATTGTTATAATCTATTAAGTTAATTAATATGATAATTAATTAAGTTGGTAATTGCAGAAAATTTTAAACGTAATTAAAAATTATTTAATTGGATTATTTTTAAAACTAAAATTAAGAATGGAACAAGATTGTTAGATGTAAATCTTATTACACTGCTGCTTTTAATAAATGTTGAATACACTGAATAAATGCCGTTTCTGTTATTTCATTTCCTAAATACTTTATTTGTATCTAATTATACTATTAGCGATAACATTTAGGCCTAACTATGTTATTGTAATGATAAGGTATCAAGTTTATAATTATAATTTATATTATAAAAAGCCTCCTGTACTGATAAGGGACCAGCACTTTTAATATCTGTAAATAATGTATACATATTGATTTTATAAATATTATATCAGCTCATATTTCAATGCTTTTATTTCCATTCTTTTTGGAATACGTATATTAATTTTTTTTTATTATTTAGGGGTAATCAGGTATCCAAAAAACTATATAAAAATTATATTTTAATAAATCTTGGGAGGCAGCTTCGGTCATGCCATTATGTGCTGAGGGTACCCGATTTATGCATTTCTTGGTCAGATTTTCTATTGTATTTCTTTCTATTAGCAGAGCATTATCTAAAATTTAGTTTTTTAATGTATTAATTTAATTCTGTATATTATTGTCTAATAAAGCACACTATTATTGGTACGACTATTTTAATGTCATCCTTTTTTTAACATCTTTAATATCTAATTTAAAACAGTCATTTCTTCTTTTTTCCGTTAAGTTCCTTTTAGGACTCTTTGCATTTTATTTCTTCATCTTCTTTCCGTTCCAAGAGGCGCATTCCTGCTATGCTTTTTTTCCCTTTCTTTTCCCCCTGCAGTTAAGTATTATACAGCTTAGGGGAGTGTAGGACACTCCCCTAACTTTTGGGACATGTTTCACTGGTGAAAAATATGAAGAACCTTCATAAAAACACAGGTTCAGAAGCGCTTCGTTAGCGATTGTCGGCTAGCGAAAGATTTCGTTCTGATTTTTCTGCCGTCGGTAAAATTAAGCCAGACAATAATTCTTAACCCACCGGTTTGGTTTCATGGTGAACCCATCTTCCCAAATAAGCCGGTTTGGTAGTCAAGAGTTCCAGCGTTCAAGTCCTAGTAAAGTCAGTTATTTTTACGCGGATTTGAATACTACATCGTGGATACCGGTGTTCTTTGGCGGTTGGGTTTCAATTAATCACACATCTCAGGGTAGTCTTACAAGACTACAATTCATTTACACTCATACATATCATCCTCTGAAGTATTATCTGAAAGGTAATAGGTAATTACCGGAGGTTTAAAAGGAAAAAGAAAGGGGAGTGTCCTTTACTTTAACGGGCCTCCACGCCTCGGCCCGCCGGTCGGATCTCACTTTGCGCCCGCCTCAAACCCCCACAGTAGGATCCACCAGACCCGGTTATGCCGTCCCAGGGTCTCCACTCCGGGAATTTCTGCTAGGCTGGAAGGCGTTAGCACCACGCCGGGAGAACGAAGCACACATGCGGCTAGTCTCCAGAGGTTAGCACGAGTTAACTTTTGGTCTAAAACTATCGGAACAGCAATCCATAATTCCGTCCATAAATAAATAAAGGAAATTAAAAATATAGCTTACAAATAAACAATTACCCGTCCGATAAAAATAATGATACATCAGCAAGGTACTTTTTTCCAGGCTCTGCGATTAGTAGGGAGATATAAATCTCCTGCTATTCTTGCCTTGCTGATCCCAGTAGGGAAAGAAACCCCCCTTGTGACGATCCCGGTCCCCACAACATCTCTTCCGTTCCTAGCCCTGATGGGTTTTACCGGAGATCGTCTTTTAAACTTGATAATACAGTCATCGGTTTGGCCTCTGTCAGGGTGTCACCGATGCAAATGCCTCAACAGACATTTTTTTAAATAACTTAATATTGCCTTCATATGGCTTCTTTCAATCACATGACTGCCTCACAACCCTCACAACAGATTAACCGATTCGCGGAAGCGCGATCCCCGCTTCTTCCTCTAACACCGAAAATTTCACACAAAAACTCTTCCTATATCTAACTTCAATTAAAATGTGAACTCGGATCATTACTTGACTGTCTTTAAAAATCAAAAATACTGTCCTCATACCAACAGAACAATCATTCCGTTCTTCCGTTGTTACCAGTACTTTTTCATTCTTTCTGTGTGCGCTTGTTTTTGCTCTTAAATTTTCTGCTGTTTGGTTTTTCCTTAGCTAATTTGAATTCCTCAATCGTTATTCGAAACGCTTTTCTATCATTTTTTTACAACTTTTATTTAGTTTTTTATTTAGTTCTTGGTTTATTTCTCGTTGCCATCCTATTTTTGTTCTTTTATCTTTGTAAAAGTTAAACAATTTTCTTGTAAGCCTGTTGTCCCTCATTCTATAAATATGACAAGAAAACCTCCTCATTCTTCTTTTCCACATTTCCGTTTCTAAATCTTTTATTTCTCGGTAAATCTATTTGTTAGATTTTATCTTATAACCTTTCTTTATTTTTCGGTTCAAAAATTATGACCATCATTTCCTTATATAAAAGTTATATATTATTGTTGATATGAACTGGAGCAAAAGCTTTCATTTAATTCATATTTACAAACTAATTAATAAAACCTCTTAATTGAAAAACGCATTAACGGTCTTAATGTTACATCATTATCTAGCCGGCCTTCGTAGGAGGAGTGGAAGTTCTCTCTCGGCCTTTGGATGTTCGGGGTTCATATACCGATCAGACATGGCATTTTCACACGCTAAAAAATTTTCATTTTATCATTCTCTGAACGAAAACCTGATGGTGGCCTCGGACTAAAAAAACTACATACATATCTAAATAGTTAATTTCATTATCTTGCAATTTGTTTTAATTGATAAATTTCTTAAAACTTTTCTTTTGGTTAAATAAATAAAAAGTTCCGTTATCTGTCGTTGAAATGTCAAAATCAAGTATATAAATGTATTTATAAAAAATAATCTATTCTGAAGAAGCAGAGATTACTATAGAGACTTACTATAAAAGTACTACATGAAGATAAGAAAATAAAAATCAGTAATTGAAGGAATCTTTTAATTAATTTTAATAAAAATAAAATTCTTTTCTCTTCTCTTTCTTCTAATGAAGAATTTTAATTTCCAGATGCTCAGTATAGTCTGTACTTCAAAACAGCAAGAATAAATTTCACCTTTTTTACCATATAAAAGAAATTCTTTAATCAGGCATCTTACAAACAAAATATTATAATTTAAAACGAAAACATTTTTTATTTTATTTTATTTTATTTACAATGGATATATAATTGCAAAATTACTAATACTAATTGCAAAATTAATTTTTAATTTTGCAGTTTTTTCTTCCTCTTCTTCGAAAAGGACATTTTTGAAAAGGAATGTTACTTATAAAGAAAAAGGATTTCATGTTTCACGTCAGCTTAGAAAATGTAAAACATGGTTAGCAAGGAAATAATTATCCGGCCCTTGTCTTAATAACAGCTATCCAGTCGTTGTTGCATGATCGCATTGTAATTTTTTCCGCTACGCAACATTTTAGCTGTAAATTATTTAAAAAAATGATTTTCAAATAACATTTCATCCCCTTTTTCATTCAAAATATAAACACACTATTTTTATTTTTAAAAATAACACTTTCTGATTAAATAATTATCATTTAAAAACGGCCGATAATTGAAAAACAATTTTTCTGAAATGCTTAAACTGAACATGGTAATGTGAAAAGATAAATTATTAGGTAAATAATAAAGTATATATTTTGGATTATGCAAAATTTAAAAAGTTTTTTCAGTTCAATTTTCTTTCCGAAATAAAATTAATTACATAAATAGAAAATGATAGAATAAAATTACGAAAATTCTGTATGTTTTATAGTTATTACGCGGCAAATGCAATCTTTTAACTCGTCGCTAAAGATACAGAACGATTAATATAACCCATTCCATATAAATAAATGCCTAATGTAAATAAGAATAAATTATAAAATGCCAGCTCTTCAATGTTTCATTATTTTAACGAGGATAATTGTTTTAGCAAAAGTAGTGTGTTAGTAAGTTATACAACCCAAATCGAACGCCGATCTTACTCTTAAAAGTTTGCTGTTAATTGGTTCCTGGAGTGGGAGATATTTTGCTGAGATTACCGCTAAATAAAAACGCACAGATCACGTGACTCATCCATCTGTCTATGTCAATAGCTTTTCAGTAGTACAACAAGCATGTCACTTTCACAAGCCCGGCTTATATTTATATTTAATCAGTTGGAAATTCCATTAACAGAAACGTATTTACGGCTAATTTTTCCGAGAGTGCAGTACCACTACCAAATAAATCTACTATTTTTCGTTTAAGTCTAGATTTCCTGAAACAAAAAATGTAAATTACCGTAAAAGGCAGTGTTAGCCTGCATACATGCACGGTGCCGTTTAAAATATATACCGTCTAAACGCGCTCTTCCCACATTGACGGTTCGTACTCGGATGTGTCGCATTTTATGATGTACATGTAGCGCGAACGTATTATAGCGATGATGTTTTTATTTCGGCGATCAAAAAATCGAAGGGCTAATAGGCTTCGACGGGTTGATCCGATAAATACGAAGATATTTTTGAGAACTGCTCCCTGCGAAGTTAATAAGTTATGTGTTTATTTAAACGCATAACAATTTCCTGAAGAAATGTTCAAATACACGTTCGGTATACTCCGTAATAAATGGAGAATTTTTCATCGGTTTAAATTTGGAAGTCAATTTTGCTGTAGACAATGTGAAGGTTAGTGTGATCTTGCATAATTTTATCCGGGAAAAGATGGTGATGAGGTAGAAAGTACACTTAGTATAACTGAATTTAAAAGTAACAGTAACAAAATGCACCGCACGGGGGAACTGCGACTAATGTGAGAAACATCTGACGTGATTAATTCGGTACACATAATTGGATCTGTAAAATAGCAGTTGAGAATATTTTTTTTTTACAATATAACAATTATGGCTGTGTCTACACCAATTCCTCAGTGCAAAAAAAAAATTATTCATAGTATATAATTCATCACTCCATAAATTTTTAAAAATAAAAAGAATACAACTTAACAAAATTGTTCTCTTATTTTCCAGTTCCTCAAATTCACTACGGAGTAGTAAAAGTACTTCAATAAGTACAATGATAATGTAATGCAGTATATAACTGGCCTTTCTTGAACTAATTATTAAATACGAGTAATCCGTGTCTGGATCATAATTTTTTTTGTACACCAGGTATTATTTTATGATAATTTAATTAGTACTGAAACTTTAGTTTTAATAAACCGTATAAAATGTAGACCAACTCAATATTTTAGAAAAAGGCTCAATATTTTACAACGCACATGGAGCAAATATACATGGCACGTGTTAAAGCAGCACGATGAATATCATTCTTGGCACCGTTTAGACGGTCATGGTGCTGAGTGCGGTTCTCGGGAGGGACAGTGACAACACGACTGTTGACTCCCATCTGAACGGTGCCGTGAGTATAGGAAGGGCTCCATCTGTTTCATCCTTTTACCGGTGAAAATGGGACTTTCGGTCGAAGTTGTCCATTACAATATTAAAATGAATAAATATTACAAGAACTTTGAAAGGATCTGACTGTTTCAGACGACTTCAATACTGCATGTTGTATTATTATTCGAATTGGTGTGCGTGTTTTGGACGATGGTTTTAACTCAGATCAAACGTAGTTTCAGCTTTCTGGGTACATTAACAGCCAAAACGATCTATTGTTTTGGCTACTGTTATGAAGTTTTGAGAAAGGCTCAAAACATACCAAACTACACACTACATACTACTCAAACAAACTCATACTACATCGAACTACACTGCCTATTCGAATACGGAATAGTTTTAAAAGTTTTTCGATAATCGTGTAATTTCCCGCGGACTACGGCCGTCACCATCTCTGGATCTCTCGCCACCAGATTTTTATTTACGGGTTTGAAAGGTACTGCTTTCAAGAACAACCGGCATACTTTAGACGAATTGAAGGAAAATAATCAAAGACAGCATTTGTAACATCAATGCAGCAACTCTAAGATAAGGTACAGTGAATATGAAGAAACGAGTCGTCACATGTTTCAACGTGAAGGTGGACTTTTATTGTCATATGGGGAAAAATTAAAATCGTAAAAATTAAAAATATCTACTTACTTTTTTATATTATATAAAAATATATTTTGTTTTATACGAGGGTTTTAATGAACACTATATAAAACTAATTACTTAAGAATATTATGAAAAATTTATTACAATACATTTACTCCTATAAAAAAATTATTAAGCAGATTCACTGTTTTCCTAAACGTAAACTTCTGTTTCGTGCTTATTTTTATAAATTTAATCGATAAAGAAAGAACCTAAATTATACGTCAATAAAACTGAATCAATTTAAAGAATGAAAAACGTATCTTAAAATAATTTTATTAGACTAAACGTAATACACTACAAAACACTACAGAAAAGATTAAATGAAAAATATTATTTTAATCTATAATCACGAGATGCATTCAATTCATCGTAATTTTCCTACAAAACCGTACTCTTTGAAAACCATATTTTTTTGAAATTGAAGAAAAAACCTAAAATAAATATCTTATAATAAAACAGCGTGTATAAAAAAGAATGACCCTATTTCAAAATCGTACACCAGTGCAACCACCCGCGGACAGTGAATGAAATTTACACCGTTTGAAAGTGTGCATCCTAGAAATTCAAATACCCAGATTTCAATATAAGCTTTCAAACATACGCTAACCCTCAGTCATAAACAACATGGCGTCTATACAACAGAAAGCGTTTTGTGTTCTTTAATTCAACCAGAGAGAATCCGTAATAACAATTCAGCGTGCGCTTTGATAGCGTTTCAGGATCGTTCTATCATCGGCTATATTTTAAAGAATATTTTAAATATTAGGATGTTCATGTAAGGGAAAGAATTCAGGACGACCAGAACGACCAAGCACTTGAGAGGAAAATGTACAACGAATTCAAGAGGCTTTTTAGCGAAGCCCGTGGAAGTACACTCGTCGCACTAGCCGAGAACTTCACGCATTTCAGGCTACACCTAACTGGTACAGCTCTTCGTGTGACAGAAAATTAAAAAAAATAATCAGTTTTAAAGCATAAATAACTCGTTTACGCAGTTAATGGCGACAATGTATTGTCGCCGTGGGGTTTTTAGCAAAATAGTTTGGATCGTTAGCAAATCGAGCAAGACTTGTGTATTATAGAACAAAAATTGCCAAAAATTACACTATCTACATTCTTCTTTGAAGGAAGAAGCCTTAGCTATCATTAAAGATCTGCCAATAACTAACGAAAATTATATTATTGCTCTACAATTATTAAAGATACGATTTGACAACAAATATATAATTGCATTTCAAAACGCTGAGCGCATTTGATCAGATTCTATAAAAAGAGATTCCGTAGATACTTCATCCAAATTTATTAATGAAATTTCCTCAAATGTGAATTCGCTTGAAGCAGCAATTCAATTTCCTGGAAACAATTATGAATTTATTGTCGTCTAATTTCTGACATCAGAATTGGATTACAATACTTCAAGATTATGGAAGGAAAAGTTGTCAAATGAAAGATTTCCCACCTTCAAAGATTTTATAGAATTTCTTAATTCCAGACAATTTCTCGAAAATATTAATGCATTCACTTCAAACACGCAAATGAAAATAGATAACGAAACCACAGGACAGGGTTACAATAATTCAACCAAATCTTTAACCAAACGCTTTATTTTAAATCCTAATAAGCAATATAAAGGAAATATCAGTTTTTATTCATAATTTAATTCTAGTCAATGTTTGTTTTTTAAGTCAAACCATCATTTACAAAAATATAAAGAATTATTAAATTGTCCATCAATGAACGCAGATACGTTTTGGGACATTATTGTTTTATTTGTTATTAATTTCACTGACAATCGTTTTCACCAATTGAACATTAATTTTTTTAAGTGAATCCTTAACTCCCTACATACATCTTTATTTATATTATTAATTGCATTTAACTGTTCTGACATTCAATTCTTGATTTGACTTTTTAGTATTAACAAAAGAATCACCTAGTTGAACGATATTCTCTTTGCTTTGAAAATTTTGAGTAGTGTTGGATTGAAAATGTTTTTCACAGGTACAGATTTCATTAACCAAAGCATCAGTATTAATTTCTTCAATTTTCCAAAAATTCTCGCGTATAGATGAGAGATTATTATGAGTGTTACGAGTAAGAATAGATGCGACAGAATTTTTGACCTTAATGTTATTAGGAAGGCCACTCCGAATTTATTTTCCTGAATAACATAATATCTGAAATTTCGAATGAATTTCCCCGACAAGAAAAGACTCAAACAGAATTGAGACAGGCTTCAATTTGTGTTAAAACCGTATATAATTCCTCAAAATTAAGGATCGTTTGTCCAATTACACGACTTTTAACTTTAACGCTTTTGACTCCGCTTTCCCATAAACCATCAAAATAATATCCCATGTTATACCTTGTGTCGCATAATTTTTTACATATATCACAAAGTATATTTTATTCGCTTTGATATTATCCGTGCAGCAGATGCAGGACATTTAGAATATTTATAAATTGGTAAGTGAAATTTAACAATTTTTTGAACGTTATGTAATTTCTCTTGTATTGTACCATATTTTTATTATTATTATTATTAAATATGTCTCTTTGAAAACAGATCATCCTTTTTATACACTCTATATAAAGAAATATAATTTTTTTTATCGTTTTAAATTATTATTATATATAAACTTCTGTTTACGCGCAGATAACGAGATGAACGATTTATAAAAAAAAAAATTAAACTCAACCTGAGAAACGAACGATGGCTTGCGTGCTCCCATCAAAAAATTGTGTTTTTTATTTATGTCAAAGTCGGCAGTGATTATCTTACAACTCCGAATGTTGGAAGAATTTTTACATCGCTGATAGCAACGTGAGCTTAAACGAATCGTCAAACAAATTTAAAACATTAATGCCTTTAAAAAAAAAAAATACTACGGTTAATTTTTTTAAAAATAAATTGTGCATACGTTGAAACGAGTTGTAAAGTAGGAGAAACAAAAATATAATAGTTACCGGGAGAAGGTTTTAACGGCTGATACTCTTACCTAAATAACTAGTTAAAACGTTTGTGGTAATATTTGAAACCATTTACAAATAAAAACCTAAAAAATGGTTGAACTTTACGAGGAAAATCATTATTGGCTTTATAGTTAAGAAATAAGATGGTTTTTCTAAAACCAAAAACTTGTAATGTGATTATTTCTTTTGGTTTAACATTAATTTATATATTACATTTAGTTTTATTTATTTGTATTTTATTAGCGCTTGTGCTTCTACACTTGTTCAACTTTTTTTTAATTATTATTACCTTCATCAAATTGATGACGTACTGTCGATAGAAAACACATTAATCGATCGCTGTTGACGTATTTGTTAAACGTAATTTTTTTACGATTCTGTTTTTCTTAAATAATAGACGAAAGACTAATTATTTATTTAATCGAGGTTTATACTCAATTTTACTCAGCCTTTTACCTTGTTAATATCACGTAAGAATATTCTATACAACATTTTTTCTTAACGGCGAATTTATTATTTATTCGATTTTACGGGTAAACTTTAAGCAACAAGTGTGCTTAAGAATATTTGATAAAACATGACGTTATACCTTTTCTAAAACAGCATAATTAAATTCTATGAGATGTCATACGTGTTGTATAACGGTACCACAATAAAAAGTACAATAAACTTATTCATTTTCATGTATTACGTGTCAAAATTTAAAAAGCTCAGGTGACGCGCAAAGTGGGGATGGATTGCTGGATAGGTTTCTTGTTACCTACAACGTCTTATCGCAGTAAACTACACTTCCACCGTTATATTATTAGCAGTATTAATTTAACAATTATCACCGACTTACCGAAATCGAACAAGTTTTTTTCTATGTATTTTTACTTATGTTTTTGTTTATCTTAAATGAAAAAAAAATAATAATCTACAACATTAATACTGAAGCAACATTTTTTTTTTTTTACCTCAGAAATTAATTTCACTATACGAATGTTCTTTGAAATAACCCAAGATGAGACTGCCAATTTTTAAATGAAGCAATATAAAAAAAATATTATGAAATAAGATATACAATCCTTATTCAGACATGAGAAATAGAAATCTTTTTGAATAACCTCAAGTTAAAAAAAAAAAAAAAAAAAAAAAATTTTATTGACTAGATTTTATCATAGTGCAGTTAAAAAATAAAGAAATAATCTAAGCACTTAAATTCCAGAACAACGCGTTTACACTACGAATTTTAAGCTTCCTTATGTCTATGATAAATCTATTATTTGAATAAATCGAAATATTATTTGTATTATTAATGCATTCTCAAATAATATAGATTTAATATTTTCAAAGCAGTTAGAAAGAATAATTTTTTATCGAATTTTAAAATATTTTCTACAATAAGTCAACAGTACCGTTGTCAAAAATAATATTTTCTTATAGAAGTAAATATTTTCAGATATTAAAATATTTGATAGATCCTCGACGAATAGATATAACCTTTTTTTTTAAAACCACCGGGTCCACCGTTAGGCACGCTTAAGAGGATGAGATGAATGATTTGTAGCGTGTGTGAAAGTGCCATGCCTGATCGGGATTCGAACCCGGGACCTCCGGTTGAAAGGCCGAGAAGGTGATATGAAAGGCCAGATATAACCTTTTTAAAAAATCAGTTTATTACTACCATTTAAAACATTACGTACCTACTTAACGTTTGCTAGTTGGTGGCGAGCGATTCATATATTTTTAAGTCTGATCAACAACGACTAGAATCTTAACCCTGATCATGTAACACCGTAACAAAGAATATTTTATTTTTATAATAACATTATTTGAAGAGGAGAATAAGCTTTTTAAATTTTTAATTATTTATTTGTTTTTTAGAAGCAGAGTTCCTGTAATTTAATTTTAGTCGGACAAATTTTGACTATTTCATAGCTTAATGAATTAAGATTTATATAAAAATAATGTTGATAAAGAAAGGGTGGTGTAGGCAATGTCCCAATATAAAAATAGCTATACAAAGATAGAAAAATGTCTAGCTCTGTGATACAAAAAAAAAAAAAACCACAGGGTTGTGTATATATTTAAACGGTATTAAAAAAATTTAATTTTTGGCAAGCACTTGTATATACGTGTGTATCCGTGTAAAATTAATGTATTTCATGAATGGTATATTATTTTGAAAGGTAATAAGGTTAAAAATATATACATATAAATATAAATACACAGTATAAATCATACTAACAATTATAATAAGCATTTATTTGACGGATCTATTAATACATAAGATTTTAATATAGCCAACAGGATTCACAGTTTTAAAAAACTAACTTCTCATTCAAACATAAAAGTATTAGATACCAGAAAAATAAATAGGAATTTAATAAAGAAATTCCATATAGGAATTTCAGGTAATGAGTGCGCAGACAGCGCGGCAAAAGAGGCTTGTTTTCAGCTTACCTTCTGCGTTGTTTCAAACTACCTTGTCTGTTTCTTGAAGAGGGTAGTAGTTCATGATGTATGTGGCAAAGTGAATGGGATGTCACCCCATGATACTTCGCTCATTTAAGAATACTATCTCGCCGTAGAGCTCCTCGTGCAGAATAACAGTCGAGAGGAGACTATCAGCCGTTTACGAATAGGGCACACTAGGCTCACTCATCCATCTGATGACCCACACAGATGCATCAGTTTGAGCTCGCTCTGACTGCCAAGTAACAGTGCACCTCATCCTTGTCTGTTATGTGGCATTGCGTCGAAAATTTGAACTAGAGGTTAACATGCGAACTATTCTAGGGGATAATGAAACGAAATTAACTTGTGTTTTACGATTCCTTAGGGCTGTCCGTTTATATTCAAATATTTAAATTACTGTTGTTTCAAGAGGGCTGGATGGACATGAAAAATGTAATGATTTCTGTGCCCAAGACGAAGTATACGCTTCTCAAGGGTGCAGACAAGCACTAGACCAGACTAGGCTCACTCATCCATCTGATGACCCACACAGATGCATCAGTTTGAGCTCGCTCTGACTGCCAAGTAACAGTGCACCTCATCCTTGTCTGTTATGTGGCATTGCGTCGAAAATTTGAACTAGAGGTTAACATGCGAACTATTCTAGGGGATAATGAAACGAAATTAACTTGTGTTTTACGATTCCTTAGGGCTGTCCGTTTATATTCAAATATTTAAATTACTGTTGTTTCAAGAGGGCTGGATGGACATGAAAAATGTAATGATTTCTGTGCCCAAGACGAAGTATACGCTTCTCAAGGGTGCAGACAAATTATCATGCAGTCGTAACCCCCATATTAAATATAAAGGCTATGTAATCAGCCGAGTAAGGGTTCATAAGTACCTAGGTGTTTTGTTTGATGAAAAGTTGCTGTTTAGTAACCGCATTAGGCAAGTAGCGGCGGACGCTGTCTCAGTGATGGACAACAAACTTAGAAGGATTGTTCAGAAAGACTATGGGTTGTCGGGCCGTCAAATGTACATGGTGTACCGAGGTGTCTGAGAATATGACCGCATACGCGGCGCAAGTTTGGGCGCAGAGGTTGGACATGAATAGAGCACTTTTTCAAAATTTAAGGAGCGCCCAGGGCAGAGCCTTGTATGCACTGGTGTTTTAAAACAACCTCCTTCGAGGTTACTACCGTATTGGGAAAGACTCTCCCAATCGATTTAGTGGTGAAAGTTCGGGCAGCCATATGGAAGTTGCGAAGAGGTCGGGATACCAAGATATTTGGGATTTCATTCAGTTACCCATCGCCCGTCTGCGGAAGCGGCTATGGAGCCTCGCAGCTTGAATGGCATAACACAACTAAGGGAAGATCCTTGTATAGGTTTATACAGGATTTGGGGGGATACTATGTCTCAAGTTCGTTGGTGCCCAGGTGCTCACCAACCATGTTGATTTAAAACAATATCTGTTTCGGTTCTGCCAGGCGGCTGATGAGTTGTGCGTCTGCGGGGATGTCCAGTCGAATGAGCATATGATGTTCGACTGCCCTGCTCTTGGGGGGGGCCAAAGACCGAGCCACCCTGGAACTTAGAGGTCAAGGGGAAAATTGGCCGCTCACAAACGGCGAGAGCTACATTGTCGGACCGTGTGGGGGGAGTTCCTCGATGAGGTTGCGTTGTTCAACCATCATCAGTAGATTTGCGGGTGAACTATATTGACTCCTGTGCTGCTGTAGGAAACTAATTCTGAGATAATGGCTGGCCACTAGCCAGAAAAAAGCTCCAAGCGCTTTAAATGGTGGACAGGAACATGCTGGCATTCAGCGACCTAGGAGTGGCAGCGAATTGCTGTTTTTTTAATGTAATAACAAGGAGTACGCCTCCCCGGTTTAGTTTTATTGTTTGACAAGTGAGCGGTTGGGACACATAAGCAAGTGGTGTATGGCACCTCGCTTAGTCCGCTCACTAGGAACTTTTAGATTACAGGTCGCTAAACTGTTTTTGAGGCACAGTTGCCGTTTTTGGCACGGACATTTGGTCATAGGCTCTCGGGCGACCGAATGGGGTGGTTGCGGGAGAAATGGCATTTCCCCCAAAGCAGTGGTAATTTTATTATCTTATTATCTTTAGCATAGGACTACAGGATTTCCATTTTAAGATGAATTTTAATTGTTTTTAAAAATGTACTCGTTTTTAATTGTTAATTTTTAAGACATACATCATGTCCGGGCGATAACATGAAAGTGTTTTTCGTTCTGAAAAAAAAAAATTGAAGAAAATCTGTTCGGTCAATCCTGAGGTATATGATCAAAAGTAGTGTGAAACATACGTAAGCACATACATACTTATTTTTTTTATCTAAATTAACTAGTTTGACGCTAAAACGTAAAGGTTGCAATAAAATCAATACTCTATTTCTGACATGATCACTATACATTTCTGTTTAAGTATAAAAAATAATGCTATGTACAATAAAAAAGTTTAGTTTATATATTTATGGTTTATATATATATTTATGGTTTATATTTATGGTTTATATATTTATGTGGTGCTATAGGAGAATGTTAAAAATCAGATGGGTGGATAAAGTGACAAATGAAGAGGTATTGCGGCAAATAGATGAAGAAAGAAGCATTTGGAAAAATATAGTTAAAAGAAGAGACAGACTTATAGGCCACATACTAAGGCATCCTGGAATAGTCGCTTTAATATTGGAAGGACAGGTAGAAGGGAAAAATTGTGTAGGCAGGCCACGTTTGGAGTACGTAAAACAAATTGTTGGGGATGTAGGATGTAGAGGGTATACTGAAATGAAACGACTAGCACTAGATAGTATCTCTCCAAGATAGGAATCTTGGAGAGCTGCATCAAACCAGTCAAATGACTGAAGACAAAAAAAAAATATATATTTATTTGAAAAATTAAAATCCCGGGGTAGTCGACATCTCACTAACACAGTCTAGACGAATGTTAGACTAGTTAATAGTACCTCATCCATGTTCTTTCTGCTTGTTGTCGATCAGTACTTTATCCTGAGATTTATTTAACACAACCTAATAAACTTACACTTTTCAAAGTCATGTGATAATTTAGTACTTTACTACCTTACGAACGCTCTAAAATATTTGGATGCATCAATATAATTATTAATAATTAATTATGAAATTTTTTATGGAATAATGAGAAATTATTGTATAATTCAATAACGGCAATTTATAATTATATTTAAAGGAAGTTTAATGTTTATAATTTATCTTTGTTATTACAGAATAAATTAGTTATTAAATTTCACCTTAAATATTTACGATCATTTTACTCAGAAATAACTAGAACAATATAAAGCATAACAATGTATAATAATTGGGAGAATGCAAATCGTAACAATGACGTGAAAGCGTGCATTTAAAGAACCCCGTTGATTCACAACCATTGTATACAAATGCTTAAAAAATATACCAGCACAATTACATATTTTTTATTAGTATCACACGGTGGTAATAAATTAAAAGAAGTTCACTCGTAGTGAAAACGTACTCATCAATTAAAAAAATATATATATATATAACAAATATCCCCGACAGAAAACTAATTAGTTATATTAAAGTAAGTTATGTTTAATAACTTATATATTCTAACATAAATATAATTATCTACTAAATAAGAAAGGAATATAATTATAGCACAATTAAAAAAAAAATCAACTAATACATGTACATAATAAAAAAATGTAATCAACCCGTAAGTTTTAATTTCCAAGTAATCGATAAACCAATTAGAAACGACTACACGAAACTATTAGCCAATGAAAATGCTTCTTTCTAAATTCAGTAGTTTTTTAAAATCATATGTTATCACGATCTAATAATCTGTTGGTACTTATGTGTACACACACACACACACACACATACACACACACACACACACACACACACTAAATATACATCTTTTTCATATTTTTTTTTTTTTTAGATTTATTATCAGCTGAAAATGAAGGGTACTCAATGTTATTAATAATTTATATTGCAATAAAAATAAATTTAAATCTTTTTCTTTTTTCAAGTAAAATAAAATTAAATTGAAAAGAATGATTCATACACATACTTTACAAAAAAAAAAAAAATAAAAACAATTTATTTTTATATCTTTAATATCTTTTATATATTTAAAAAAATCAATAATTTGTAATTTAACATTGATTTCCATGTCTACTTTATTTTTATTTTTAATATTAAAATAAGTCTTTTAACTTTACAGAAAACCTGTTTTTGTGTATGATTATAAACAATACAGAATATTTTTTTACTAGGAGGGCTTACCTTCTACGAGTATTGATAAAATTTACGATTGTAATTAGTTCTTAAATCGTTTAAATCTTTAGTTTCAAAATCTGAAAATGGTAATATGGTAAATAAAAGAGGAAGTACGTCATTACCAGCAATCATGCAACTGGAGGTGTTTTTATTTTTTTTTTAAATTAATATTTTACCTTAGATCGTATCAGTAAAATATTATTTGATACAAATAAAATTAAATACAAATGTAACAACAACGCCAACTATATCTATTGAGATAATTTTAATAGTTACTGAACTTTGTTTCTTTACAAATTTATTCCAATACCGTTTATAATAGTTCATCTTTTATATATAAATATTATTGTACCTCGGTTATCAAACTGTTATTTTCTCTGAGACAGATCGCTAGCACCACATTCTCTCTATCCTCTTTTCTACCATCTAAACCTTAAGTTTTTATTTAGTTCTTATTTGTTTTTAGATCGTTTATAATCTCCTCTCTTTTCCGGCTTCTCTTCATTGCGCTTTCTACTGATTGTTCTAGCTAAAATTTCAACCGACATTACTTCTCAGATAATATATCTTAGTCAATTTTCCTATTTCGAATTATTCTTAGACTTCTAATTTTGTTAACCGTTCTCATTCCTTCATTTTTTTTTCTTTTACTCTGTATGTATAAATACATCAATTATTTTATCTTTAATTCTTTTTATTATTTTACTTTTAAAAACAAATGATTTTTAAACCTAATTTTGTAATGTACCTTTGCTTTAATCTACCTTATCTTTAAATTTCTCTTAAAGAAGTATATTTTATAAAATATATTTTCGTGAAACATTTTCCGCACTGATGGGAAATATTTACTAATATTTTTATTTACAAGTATGTTGAAAGAAAATAAATCTATATTATTATTAAAAATAATTTTGAATTTAAATGAACAGTACTTATAACCACAATATTAAAACTTTTTTCACCTTTTACAGTCGAATCTAAATACGGACATTCTATTCCTGTTTGAAATTAAAGTTTACATTTATTTTATTGTTACTTACAAATTTATTATTTAATTTGTTATACATGCTACTTCTATACTAAAACCCATTTATATTTTTATGATATTTAAAAAATCTATTACAAATATATTTTATTGTCGCGTGTTCCCGGCTCGATCAGTATATTGAGAGATTGACAATTGAAAATGTTTATATAATAACAATTTTAACGACTTTAAGTTGACTCGCCGTGAACAAGTAGCGGTGACCAGACTTAGAATCGGTAACACGCGATTAACAAATTTATATTTGTTAACCGGCGAAGTGAGACCAATGTGCGGTGTTTGTAATAAAACACTGACAATCAAGCATCTAATAGAAGATTGTACCATATATGAGGACCTCAGAAAGAGGTTCCGTCTTACAAATAATATTAGTTCTGATCTGGATAATGGAAATGAAGAAAATATAGTTGCATTTTTACACGCCAGTGGACTTCTTAAAAGTCTATAAAATGGAAGTTTAAAGCTGTGGTAAAAGATACTCTAAGCGGTAGTTTTATAAATACATATAAGGGAGTCTCGAAGCGTGGCACGTATAGTGACGGGAGGTAGCCCTCTTGCCTAGGCCATTTTGGTCACCCGCATTCAAGAGCAGTGAGTCGGGGTGTGTCCGATGATGGCATGGGGGACCCTCAAGGGTGGATTGAGGGCGTGAGGCTATGGGTGTACGCCGTGCATGCCTATGGCCCGATATAAGAAGGATTCAACTGCCACGGCACCCTGGCACGACTGATATACTGCTCAACGGCGGTTCTGGTCGCCCCGAGGGTGCTTAAACAAACTATAAATGAGACTTCGTAGAAGAAAGAAAGATATGGTATTGAATTAATTTAATTTTAATTTTAGTTCATGGTCTTTTGAGAACCTATCTCAAATTTTAATATTGGGGCCCTTTACACCCCGTAAGTGTTTGTGATTGTCCTTGTCTTTCATGTTTTAATGTTTATTGTGAAGTTTGTGTTTTTAAATAAAATGTAAGGGCCCTTTACACCCTTACATATGACGATCCTGATGGAGATAATAATTTCTTTTAAAGAATATGACGAGGGCTAATGACCTTAGCAGTCGATGCCCGTAAAAATTCAGTTAAAAAAAAACAAAAAAAAAACAATTTATTGGTTTAAAAACAGAAGTAAAACAAGACAAATCATTATCAATAATAATGACAATAGTAATAATAACAACGGTAAACGAAAATAATAAAAAAATAGTATTCACAAACAGGCAGTTGTTAATACAAAACGTAATTTAAAGTAACCGTCAGGATTTATTCACAGGTAGATAAATAATTAATACCAGAATTCAGTTCCATTAACAAAAGACATTATTAGCATGATTGCTAATTTTAACACTTTTAATCACTAGTCTTTTATTAACAATAGTATAATAGATAAGACTGAAATTTAAGTACATTATCTCTTTCAAACTTCTAGTCTAACAGTTACTCATTTCTTGTTTTCGTGTACTGTCCATACAAGAATTACACTGGTCACACTGGACCAGTATTCTGCGAGAAATCAGTCAAGTATAACGTCTCGCTAAGACTGATTCGCAGATCTGCTCTTTAACTGCAGTACCCCGGAATATATATACTTCTATCCACTTGACCGGACCCAACAGAAAGCGCGAGAAAATTCCAAACCTTGGTCAGGTAATTCATCTCACGAAAGTGTGTAAGCGGGCAATATTACAAAAGACGATTGTTAAACGGAGCTGTTACCTTTACTGAGAGGTTTTTTTGGCCCTTTCTGGATTTCTCCCATTATTATATTTTCTATTACTTTTTTCTTAATCGGTAGGAATCCGTTACTCAGGTCCGTTATACCGATCTTGTTACAATACAAAAAAAGAAAAATATTGTGTTAACGAGAAATTCCCTCTAAGAAAGAAGGATATATATAAAAGTGTTATATTCTTTAATTTACCCTTCACGATAAAACAGAATAATGATATAAGGTACTTCAAATAAATACGCTACAAATAATTTTCGAATCGATGATAATATCGATTTTCGAACTAAAAGGATTAAAGAAACAACTAGGATTAAAAAAAAACTATATTACGTCAGGAATCAGAGGATTATGTGTTGGATAGGTAACTCAAAGTTATCGATTAATTGTTTTATCCCGTTTGGATTATTCTCAAAGGATTAAACACAGTTTATGCAGTTGTAAATTTAAAAAAAATATCCGATACTACAAAATAAAACTTTATTAAGAATTCAAAATCAATTAAATAATTAAAAAATCAATTAAATGTTGTAAATAATCGATAATGCATCGTCAAGTAATAATTGTTAAATAACTAAAGATAGTTATAACTGTACGTATAACACAAAAATATCGATAAATAAATACGGCAAAGGAACACATAATAACGAAGAAGTTAACGTTGATTAGGAAGGATCGGCAACAGAAAAAAATAAAATTTTGAGTTACTACTTGTCTGTTACCGTAAATGAACATAGTTAGCCGAGTCAATAAATTATATTTATATTTGAAGTAGTTGAATTTATTTTATATTTCTTTAAATATTATGAATTAAATGCAAAACTTAATTAAAATTTTTAAATCGTTTCAAAGCATTAATAATTTAAAATAAAAAAAGACAATTGTAAATACTTACTGAAATAATGTTTTATACAAGTATAATGAAAGACCAAACCAAACTTACCTGAAAAAAGTAAGGAAAAAAATTAATAATTACAAAATAAATAAATAAAAAAAGATTCATTCAATAAAAAACTTTTATTTAGAATTAAATAAAAAAAAAAAATGCGTAACATGTTTAGAATAGTTACAAAAATCTGGCAAAATACAGTACCGTATGAATTTTCCGGCCAAACCGGTCAAGTCATGATTATTAAAATATTCCCAAATTTCGAATAAAAAATTTTTAATTTTAGGGGCTTCATTACTTTGTGGGGAAAATTTAGAAAAAAATTACTTATAAAGAAGTAAACTCTAACAAGAAAAAATTATTTAAAAAGAAATTGTCTAAAAACATTGAAAACACTGTTCCTCATATTGGGTCTGGAATATTACACGTGCCAGATCTACTTTTATTTTAATATCCCTTTAAGTGATCAATAAAGATTAAAAAATTTAGAGCCAAAAAACAAAGAACCGTTTATATTTTTTTAATATATATTTTAAAAGATTTAAATGGCAGAAAGGCTGCTGGAATAGACGGAACACCTGTAGAATTACTGCGCAGTGCAGGTGAGGAAGCGATTGATAGATTATACAAACTGGTGTGTAATATTTATGAAAAAGGGGAATTTCCGTCAGACTTCAAAAAAAGTGTTATAGTCATGATACCAAAGAAAGCAGGGGCAGATAAATGTGAAGAATACAGAACAATTAGTTTAACTAGTCACGCATCAAAAATCTTAACTAGAATTCTATAAAGAAGAATTGAGAGGAGAGTGGAAGAAGTGTTAGGAGAAGACCAATTTGGTTTCAGGAAAAGTATAGGGACAAGGGAAGCAATTTTAGACCTCACATTAATAGTAGAAGGAAGATTAAAGAAAAACAAACCGACATACTTGGCGTTTATAGACCTAGAAAAGGCATTCGATAACGTAGACTGGAATAAAATGTTCAGCATTTTAAAAAAATTAGGGTTTAAATACAGAGATAGAAGAACAATTGCTAACATGTACAGGAACCAAACAGCAACAGTAACAATTGAAGAACATAGAAAGAAGCCGTAATAAGAAAGAGAGTCCGACAAGGATGTTCCCTATCTCCGTTACTTTTTAATCTTTACATGGAACTAGCAGTTAATGATGTTAAAGAACAATTTAGATTCGGAGTAACAGTACAAGGTGAAAAGATAAAGCTGCTACGATTTGCTGATGATATAGCAATTCTAGCCGAGAGTAAAAAGGATTTAGAAGAAACAATGAACGGCATAGATGAAGTCCTACGCAAGAACTATCGTATGAAAATAAACAAGAACAAAACAAAAGTAATGAAATGTAGTAGAAATAACAAAGATGGACCGCTGAATGTGAAAATAGGAGGAGAAAATATTACGGAGGTAGAAGAATTTTGTTATTTGGGAAGTAGAATTACTAAAGATGGACGAAGCAGGAGCGATATAAAATGCCGAATAGCACAAACGAAACGAGCCTTCAGTAAGAAATATAATTTGTTTACATCAAAAATTAATTTAAATGTCAGGAAAAGATTTTTGACAGTGTATGTTTGGAGTGTCGCTTTATATGGAAGTGAAACTTGGACAATCGGAATATCTGAGAAGAAAAGATTAGAAGCTTTTGAAATGCGGTGCTATAGGAGAATGTTAAAAATCAGACGGGTGGATAAAGTGACAAATGAAGAGGTATTGCGGCAAATAGGTGAAGAAAGAAGCATTTGGAAAAATATAGTTAAAAGAAGAGACAGACTTATAGGCCACATACTAAGGCATCCTGGAATAGTCGCTTTAATATCGGAAGGACAGGTAAAAGGGAAAAATTGTGTAGGCAGGCCACGTTTGTAACATGTAAAACAAATTGTTAGGGATGTAGGATGTAGAGGGTATACTGAAATGAAACGACTAGCACTAGATAGGGAATCTTGGAGAGATGCATCAAACTAATCAAATGACTGAAGACAAAAAATATATATATATTTTTTAGAGCGGGGAATAGATTTTGAAAAACCTTTCTAAAAATATTCATGATTAGGTTAAGATTCAAAAATTTGCTTAAGTTATGATTCCTCTAAATCTAGCAACCCCTTCAATAAATCCTAAAATAAAAAAGAAAATTAAAAAAAAAACGTTTATTACATATTAGGTTCGAGATCTACAATTAAAAAAAAACTGTATAAATATCTTGATAGCTCTGTATATGAAGTACAAACTAAAAATTTTTTTGAAAATTATTTTAAGAGGGCAAAAGAACAAAACTTTAATAGAGATGGGGATTGATTTAAAGAATTTTTTTTATTATTTATATATGCATTGTAGGTAACAAATTTTCTTTAATAAAGTTTTTTCAAAAATGCATACGAAGAGAATCGAAATTGTTTTTTGCAATATCCCTATCGCCATAACGTATTTAAAAAAAAATTAATATGATTAATGGCTTATATATAAAACTATATTTCAGCCAAATTTTTAAGAAAATCGGTTCAGTCAATCTTGCGATATAATGCCAAAAGCAGTCCATCACACACACTTACATACGTAGGCGCATACATACATAAATATGTTTTTTTTGTCTAGATGAATTAGTTGAACCCTAGAATGTAAAGATTTGCTAAAAACCCGATACACTATTTTTGAATATTATTTACAAAGTAAATTCAATAAAAATATTACTCATGAATACGATAAAAGCTAAAATCGTAGTTAAGCAACCTTACTAGTGCAAAGATGTTTTATAAATTCTACAGTAAGATAATTAATTTCAATGTAAATTAACTGAAATTTACATAATACAAAAAACAACCATAATATGTGATATAAATCCTATTCCCTTAATCATACCAACAGTGAAAGAACGTCATTAGAAGGGGAAAATAAAGCCGATGAGCGTCGCGCTAACCAGATTATTTTCTAGCTTAACCTTCTTATAAAGAATTTTTCGCCTTTTGTTTATCGTAAATTTATTATTTTTTTAAATTGATTTTTTTCTTTCTTAATTTTATTTTTTCATAATACGATATATTTTGCTTTTTCCAATAAACGTATTTATCAAACTCACAGAATATACACGTCAATAAAGAACGTTCGTATACTACAGAAGAAAAAAATATACGTTATATATTTTCAAAGAATTTATTACAATGAACTTTATTTAGTTGCTACATTTTATTGGCATGTTTTAAATTCTTTTTATGCATATATTTAATCATGCACAAACCATGTATGACTTATGAATTCCTAATGGAGTACTTAATCAAAAGATAAGAAAAATATCATTTAAAGTATATACATTTTTCACTGCAACAAGAAAAAAAAAAATTAATTTTTATTCTATAAGAATTAGGTAAGCAAAAAGTACTATTATTTGGTTGAACCAACCCACCGACTGCTTTCAAATTTGCAGTATACATTCGTGTTATCCCACATACTAAGGTCCCCTGGCTCCCGTGGTGGTGAAGTTGTGAATTAAAGATATTCGTTAAAGAAAAATTTCATGTGGACACCACATGACTTCCTTGTCTGCCTTGAATTACATATTCACTTTTTTTTTTTTTTAAATGTAAAGGTCATAAAATTTTATTTCATTAACTTCTGATATTTTTTTCATTTTTTTTGTTGTTATTTTTGAATTATTATTTATTGTAATTTTTTTATAATTATTAATAAATAAATATATTTAAATAAAAAAAAAGGAGATGAAGTCGGATTCGAACCGATGTGTCTTCCCTTTGTAAGATACAAATATTTCATTAACTAAAATTTTATTTGGCTATATACTCCGGAACCAAAAAAAATAAGTACCGCTTAAGATATATCGTTGAAAAGCTCTCACAGACGTCACGCCGAAACTAGTCAAAATGGATTCCGGGATGGTCAAAATGGATATTCCTGTTGAAATCTAAAAACCGAATTTTTCGCGATTACAATACTTCCTTTACTTCGTAAAAGGATTAATCCTTTAATTCATTATTATATTTCTGTAACCTGGCAACAGAAAAAAGTTATAACTAAAGTAATCGCACCTTCAGTTATCATAGTTACATGTTATCAAATAACGAAAAGTCAAACTTTTTTTTAATTTTGTGAAATATAATTTCTTAGTGTTGACTGTTTCACGTATACAATGGATGCTCAATCTTTAGAAATACCATAATTACTACTATTCTGACTTGTAATTTAGTTTCTTCCAAATATATATATATATATATATATATATATATATATATATATATATAAAATCAAAATGTTTCTTTCAAAATTAAATTACTCTCAAAACTTCTTTTTGAAAGTAATTTAATTTTACATTTTTTTAGGAATATAGATTCATAAATTACAAAATTATATTCCTAAAAAAAAAGGAAATAAAGTATTTGGATCACTGAAAAGACCGATCATATAACCAAAGAGTTATATTATAAAATTTCCTTTTTAATCATATATAAACGAAAAAAAAACAAACCTACTTTCATAAAATATTAGGAGAATCACTGACAGACAATCTTCTCAAAAGATTTGAATATTTTTGTTACGGTTGGGCAATGATGTGCTTAAAGAAGAGATACATTTCTCTATCCAGGCCTACCCTATTCCTTTAATATAAAAGTCAACGACCTCAAAAATCATTAATACATTTTATACGGAAGTTTGGAATTTTTAACGTAATATCATATAACCCATATTTTAATCAAATATTAAGCAGAAATGATAACTTAAATCATACGCGATGAGGATGAGGGTCAGATAATGGAGCGTAACCAATGAAAGTAGATAAGAATTTTGCTTCTTTTTTTCAAAAGACATTCTTTTAAAAAAGAAGATATCGAGCTTTGTTATCAATTTGAATTAAGTTGTCTTTATCCGAATAATAACACAAAGTCTCTTGAAATTCCACTGTGAAAATAGATATATATATATATTTTTATTTTTTAATTTTTTAAAGAATTAAAAAAATAGTCTCACGTTTCATTGGATTTTGTAGAAAGTTAACAATACAACAGTTGAGAATAACAGATTTTGAATAGCTTTTTTTATTTCACTAAACAGCATCAAGGATTTGTTCATGAAATAATTTTACTCATTCTACACAAATATAAAAGAAACCAAATATTAACTAACATTCAAATTAATAACATTAAAATAACCACTTCTCCTTTGTATATCATACAAAACTATTAGGTAAGATTAAAAAAAAAAAAAAAAAACATATTTAATTGAGCCTAAAATTGATTATTACTTTTAAAACAATTAAATAATTTACTTTTTATTTCATTAATCAACGATCTCGATGATGCAGAATTATGATAAATTATTAAACAGGACAATTTCAATTATAAAACGGGTGTGTCTGTCTTTAGTCCTGCCATCATTTAAGGGTCGTTTAATAATTAAAGAGACAAAATGACAGTAGAAAAATTATGATTTATTTAATGAATATAAATGTAACTTTTCAACGTAATTCCAGGGTATTTGTAACGTAATTTCGACATTTGTCCCCTCTTTCAGTGAGTTTTTTTATTCCAATAATAAAGAATTGTTCACTTTGATGTCTCATCTATTTTTTCCCACCGTTTTGTCATCCACTTTTATATCGCCTTATCGACCCATAGATTGTTGCAGAATTGGTGCCCCGTAAAAACTCTGAAAGGAAACAAAAAAAATCTGATGGTGTGAGATCGGATTGTAAGGGGGATTTGAAAAAACCTCGCTACCCAGTTTCTGAATAGCTTACCGTGTCTTTTGAGCGATGTGAGGCGGACGTTATCGTACAAAATAATTACGCTTTTTGAGATGAACGGTTCCTCCTTAGCGCGTGTTTCACTTTATTTTCTAGCACGTCACAGTCGCAATAGTACTCGCTATTTATTGTACACTGTTCTTCCAAATAATCGTAATAAATTGGGCTTTTATTTTTCCAAAATACCGTTAACATCATGTTATATGGAAAACAGTTTATACGGTATTTATTAATTAAATTCCAAAATAAGATACAATCTCTTTTATTAAACATTATTATGAAAACATTACTATGAGTTGATAAGAAACGTTATACGAAAAAATACGCTGTAAAATTCGATACGTTCTGTTATTTTCATCCAGTAATGAAAATATCTGACTAATTTACTCCTAAAACCAACCTGAAATTTCAATAAAAATAATAGTAAAATAATCATTCAAATCGGCCCAGTGGTTCTTAAATTTAAAAAAAAAAATGCAAACAAGAAAATAATTTCATACATAGGCAAGGTAGGTTAAACACGGTTTTAGAAAGCTTTTTAATAATGTAGGAGGTATCATGTCCAAGGTAACAGGATGTTGTCAGTTAATAGGGGTGTCGTTTTATCTGAAAATCGGTAGGCTACCGGCAAAACTGAATTCCTTAGGGGATTTTTTTTATATCTACCCTATTTAAAAAAACGGATGACAACAAACATATTAAATACAATACAAAAAAAGCTGTATTACAACAGAATAAAAGTGACTGTACCGATAATCAACATTTTACAAGAGGATAAACTAATGATTTTTTTGTTGTTTGTATGTTCACAACATATCGAGTATTTTTGTACTTAACTGTTAATAGGCTGTAGAAGACGAGAAACGATGATATAGAAGTACACTTATCAGCATATTATGTTATTTTTTTACAGATTACGATAAATTTATATAATGAGATAATATATTATCTTCCCACAAGATAAAAAAATGTACAATCGAATTATTATAGTCACGTTAACACAATAGAATACACTTCGATGTACGTAAATGGATGTTATATTTTTCAGCTGTATTTTGTTGTAATTAGAGAGGTTTTAAACGGTTTTACATTAATAAAAATTAAAATGTTATCACACTAATAAAAATTTATTTATAATTAATTTAAAAGATTTACTTTTCAGAGAAAATATTACTTTGCCAAGAATTTTTAAATAGCAATAAATAAAAAATAAAAAAATCTAAAATTTCTAATCTTCGTTTTAAGCTTACAAATAATATCTGTTTAAATAATTTCCAAAACTTATTGGTTTTTTATCTAATCATTTAGTCCTTTTGTTAATTAATAAGAATTTTTAATCTTTTTTTTTGTTGTGTTTGTAAGTTTATTATTGTTTCTCTTCTTGATTGGTACATTATTCAGTTTCCCTAGTCTGTACTAGGGCAGTTCCTTATTTTTTAACCAAGGAACAGCAAACACATCCAATCACGAAGTGATATACAAATATAGGAATATATATATGTTAGTGTGTGTGTGTCTGTGCGCGCGCGCGCATTTGAGATTTATTAACGACTAAAATATGAATTATATTAAAGTTTAACATGTTGACGGATGTTTTCAACAGAGAAATGAAAATCAGCCTGTAAAGCAAGCCGATTATCAACCCTGAAGTAGGTCCAGAGTTTTGACATAGTACACCGATTACTTTCTCCCTCCTAGAATTTCTGAAGCCGTAAATAAAAATAACTAATAAACCGTAAAAAAAAAAAGCATAAAATGATTTTCGTAGGAAACCTGAAATATACTTTAAGTCTGGTCAGAAATAAAGAGATGATCACTACGGTGTTAAATAAGAATAACTGTGAAAATGAATGCGCCGTATTCAGTTTGCCGCTAAACGTTGCTGGAGATCTTTTTTTTTTGTCTTCAGTCATTTGACTGGTTTGATTCAGCTCTCCAAGATTCCCTATCTAGTGCTAGTCGTTTCATTTCAGTATACCCTCTACATCCTACATCCCCAACAATTTGTTTTACATACTCCAAACGTGGCCTGTCTACACAATTTTTCCCTTCTACTTGTCCTTCCAATATTAAAGCGACTATTCCAGGATGCCTTAGTATGTGGCCTATAAGTCTGTCTCTTCTTTTAACTATATTTTTCCAAATGCTTCTTTCTTCATCTATTTGCCGCAATACCTCTTCATTTGTCACTTTATCCACCCATCTGATTTTTAACATTCTCCTATAGCACCACATTTCAAAAGCTTCTAATCTTTTCTTCTCAGATACTCCGATTGTCCAAGTTTCACTTCCATATAAAGCGACACTCCAAACATACACTTTCAAAAATCTTTTCCTGACATTTAAATTAATTTTTGATGTAAACAAATTATATTTCTTACTGAAGGCTCGTTTAGCTTGTGCTATTCGGCATTTTATATCGCTCCTGCTTCGTCCATCTTTAGTAATTTTACTTCCCAAATAACAAAATTCTTCTACCTCCATAATCTTTTCTCCTCCTATTTTCACATTCAGCGGTCCATCTTTGTTATTTCTACTACATTTCATTACTTTTGTTTTGTTCTTGTTTATTTTCACGCGATAGTTTTTGCGTAGGACTTCATCTATGCCGTTCATTGTTTCTTCTAAATCCTTTTTACTCTCGGCTAGAATTACTATATCATCAGCAAATCGTAGCATCTTTATCTTTTCACCTTGTACTGTTACTTGCTGGAGATCATACGTAGTAAATTCTATTGCTATTATGGTAAACAGTAGCCAAGGCATTTAGATCACGGGAAAGATAGATATGGTAAAAAAAAGATTTAGATTACGATGATGATGTAATATAATTTAACAAGACGCTGCGCATTTTTAATAGTAGTCAGGCCGATATAATTGACGGATTGAATAACTGACAAATGTATGGTAGAGAAGAGAGGACATCATTATCATCGTCACCATCTGGTGTTTTGCCTGGCATCAGATCCCTTACGCTGCCTCCGTTTCCATCCATTTCTGTCCTAAGCCTTCTCCTCCATCCCTCTTGCATTTTACAAGCTCCACCTTATCTAGTAATTTCATCCTTTTTTTTCTGCGCTTCCTTTCTCCTTCCACTGACCCTTCCGATGCAGTTATCTAGATTCTACTTTCTATAACCGTGTGTCCTAACCAGTCTACTTTTCTTTTGTGTATTTCCCATACATAGGTGCTCTTTATTAATCCTGTTTATTAATTCCTCATTTTGTCCATCCATCTCACTACCTCTATATCCTCATCTCAATAGCGTCAATGCAGTCCCGTTATCCCGTTTCCATATCGGCCCATGTTTCCCTCTTGCACAACAAGATACTCCATATATAGTATTTGGGTAACCTCTTCCTTAATTCTAAAGTTCAGAATTACTATACAGTAGTTTCCTCTTCTTACTGAAGGCTTCTTTACCATCGCTATCCTTCCTTTTATTTCTATTGTGCTCTTCCAGTTCTCTATCACCGTAGTCCCCAATTATCTACACTATTTTACTCCTTCTATTCTTCCTTCAGTTGTCCTTGCCACTAAATCCTCACTTTTATTCACTTAGTTTTTCCTATATTTATTTTCATTACATACTCTTTCATTCCCTTCTTCCAGCCTGCTAATCTCTGATGCGCATATCTACTATCAGTTAGAATGAAAAAAAAGTAGGTGCATATAATCTGTCTTATCATAATAACGTGAGCTGTACAGCAGCTCACGTTTGTTGCTTGTTGCTATTAACTACTATGTACGTGTCTAATGGAATTATCTTTTTTATTGATAACGATATATTTATGTAATGGATAATATATTATCTCCCACAAGATAAAAGATCTCATGTGGACACCACATGACTTACTAGTACGCCTATTAAATTACATATACACATTTTTTGCTGCACTTCATTTAAAATTATTTCATTTGAAAGTGAGATCCTCCAATTCTTTAATAAAGTAGACACAACTGCATTAAGGTGGACATCACATTGCACCACATATTTTGTGGTATCTGTATCAGCAGTTTATATCAGTTTATATATTAATTTTGTTTCAAGTTGTTCGAGTAGATGTGTGGTGTAAGTGATAACGTGTCTAATCCGTAACCATGCACACATCGGTTCGAATCCGACTTCATATACATATATGTTTTTTAACTCTTTTTATTTTTAATTTAAATATATTGATATATTCATAACTATTAAAACATTTTTGAATTAAAATGAAACATACATAAAATTTTATTTCACTAATAGCTTCTATTTTTCTATTTTTTTTTTTAATGTTATTGAATTATTATTTATTGTAATTTTTTTTACAATTAGAGGTAACTAATTATGAATAAATAAAAATATTTAAATATTAAAAAAAAAAATTAAAAAAACTTATTGAAATCGGATTCAAACCGATGTGCATTCTCTTTGTTTTTTTTTCCTTCAGTCATTTGACTGGTTTGATGCAGCTCTCCAAGATTCCCTATCTAGTGCTAGTCGTTTCATTTCAGTATACCTTCTACATCCTACATCCCTAACAATTTGTTTTACATATTTACAGAGATCTATTTGTAAGATCGAAATATTTAATTAATTAAAATTTTATTTCGCTATAACTCTGGAACCGGTGAAAATAAGTACCACTTATATATATCGTAGAAATGCTCTCAATGGAGTATGCTCTCATGCTTATTACTGCAGTTAACAAACGTGTAGGTTCTTTTGGTCCAGTCGATTGCAATCAAAACGGTAGGTGCATAACTAGATGTTACAGCAGCCCTAAATCCAAATCCAAAATTTCAACATTCTACGGCTAATCGTTTTTGGAAGAATGAAGAGGTCTTCGGAAGAAGAAGAAGATAAAGAAGAAGGAAGACCCTCTACTCGCCCCAACATCACGGACTCGAGTCCGGAACAGAGCCCAGCAGAGATGCGTCCTGGAAGGCAGCCATAACAGAAGTGGATGAAGAACTTCCTTTTTAAAACTTACAAGTTAAGTAAAATAAACCAGCAATTGCGACTCCTCCGGAGTAGGGGTCGCATTGATCCCTCCTTTTAGTGCCCCGTTGTGGCGTATTCCTGCTAGCATATGAAGCGTTAACACCGAAAGGACTTCAGTAGACGGTCTGAAGGGGAATTACGTCGGGAGGACAGGTTTCATAAGCCTAGCCTTCCGCGGTCGGCCCATAAAATGGGTTCGATAACGCTGGTTCAACAACGGATTGGAATGCAACTAAATCCGTCTTAAAATCACTAAATAATAAACAAAACTTGAAAAATTAGACCCGCCATTTAAAAATAACCCTTTTAAAAACACACCCGATTAGAATCATCCAGCAGCAAGGGACTCTGTCCAGGTTCTGCGATAAATAGGGAGAAATAAACTCCCGCCAACTTTGCATTCCATCGTTTTTGAGTTACGCTACATACATAGGTACGTACAGACGTCTTGCCGTAACTAGTCAAATGGATTCAGGGATGTTTAAAAGGGATATTTCCGTTGAAATCTGAAAACCGAAATCTTTAGCGATTAAAATACTTCCTTTACTTCGTACAAGGAAGTAAAAACATATACAATATAATTGCAGTCATGTTAACACTATAGCATACTGCGTGCGACACACGGGAATGCTTCTTAATATGTTTGAGTTATAATAAATTATTTTAAACGATTTTCTTTTCAGAACCAGTATTACTTTGCGTAGATTTTTTAAATAATAAAAAAAAACTAATCTTACGAAGTAAACAGAGGCCAGTCTTTTGGCGTATAGATTGATGAACTGGTGGCAGGAGGAAAAACATTTTTGTTTATTGTACTCTTAATATCAGATTAACATCTCGAAAAAAAAACGTTTTAAACTGAATACTTCTTGCAAACAAAAATGTCTGAAATTAATCTTTACTCGAAGAATAGCTTTGAGTCTAACATTCGATTTGTTTAAAAATATTATAGTATTGCACTAAAGATGTATCAAGGTAATGCAGTAATGACGTAATACACCTCGGTTGGCGAATTTATCATACAAGTAATCCAACTTTATCTCTGTTATTTGCTACATTATCACGAAATTGACTAATAATAAATAAATAGGTTAGGAGCATTATCCAAGAAAAATCCCAATTTAACAATATAAATAGCAATAAACCGTAAAAAATGGATATAAATGTCGAGATATTTTTATCAGTAGATATTATCTAAGGAATAAATAAATTTACTACCTATCAGTCAAACGATAATCAATTTGTTATAATCAACTTTTATAACTGAATAAGGTTAGTCAAGCTGCTTTAAAAGGAAATATTTTTCAATACATTTATTTATACTTTAGCTTAGATATAAATAAAAGTTAATGAACATTACAGGAAAAGGCAAGCAAATTAATAATTTACGCATCAAAAACTTTAAATCTGTTTTTCATTATTAATTTTATACTAATATTTCTTTCTTGTAATAAAAAGATCAGTAAATTTTAATGATTTCCATTCATTGTCTAATTCCTACGAAAATGTTCTTAAAATTATAATAATAGAAATAATTTATAAACCGAAAAATTTGTATTAAAACTTTAAGGACTATTAAAAAATAAAGAAAATTTTGGGTAAATGTTTTGTTATTTCTCGTTCTTTGTAATTATGCAATATTCTAAATTTCTGAATTAATTTAAAAAAATCAAGAATAGAAAAAAGTACCTGTGCGCCGGTCAACCACCAATATTCGACCTATATTTTGTTAAAAGATATTCTAATCAAATATACTAAAATAAAATAACAAATAACACGTATTTACGGAAAGTAAATGACAACTCCGAAGCTTACACTTAGAAATAATAATTTATCAATAAAAAAATCTTTCGATACTACAGAATATGAAGATGGACATTTTTTTTAAAGCCCACCATTACCAAAATATTGGGCCAAACGACCTGAAAGTTGATAGGGTCAGGGGGTAAGCGTCCATATTTTAATATATGTATACCGCACAATCTAAAGTACTGATGAAGTTCTAATGGCTGGAAGTAACGCAATTAAATCTCGTAAAAATAAACGTCTTTAATGGCATTTAAATAATTTCTTTATAAATAAATGTAGAAATTACCTTTAGTTCGGTATAAATTGTACCTTTTTTACAATAGCTTAATATTAAATCATTCTAGTTTACGTTGAGATGGATTCTATCATAAGTTCAAATAAAATGATTCTTTTTTTTTAAAAAAAAAAAGACTTTTAAAGAAAAATTATAGCTATTTCTAGTTTAAAGAAAATACCATTAAAAACGATACATAACATTATAAATATAACAATTGAACATATCTTTTACCAGATACAGTTAAATAAAAAATTCATGTGTGATGTTGACATCCATATACAGTTAACTACATTTGTCGTAGTATGCCAAAAAGTCATTAGAAAATTAAATAATAAAAGGAAGCATCCATGAATCGTTGACAAAAAATTGAAATAACTGGAGTTCGCATTTCGATATTTAAATAATCATCAATAGATAGCCAATCATTATCAATAGATGGTCGATTCAGATAGAAAGTTTAAATAATATAATTATTTTACTGATTGCCATTTTTTAACTGACCACACAAAGTTTCTACAATTTCTTAATTTTCACTATGTTTTTTTTGTTGTTTTTGTGTTACTTTATTAATTATTATACTTAATTAATTATTATCGGAACATTTTTGTTATATTGTGGGTAATACTTATAAATTTGTTTAATTCCGATATTTTACTTTTTTATTTTTGTTTATCTACTGATGATGGTTGTTTAACTGTCATAATGCGCATCCAGTTAATAAACTAAAAAAAAATCTGATTTGGGCACCACATTACTTCCTTGTACGCATATTAAATTACATATACAATTTTTTTTTTTAAATGGAAAGTACATAAAATTTTATTTTACTAATAACTTCTGATTTCTTCAGTTATTTTTATTATTATTGAATTATTATTTATTGTAAATTCTTTTTACAATCACAGGTTAATAATAATTAACAAATCAATATAAATTAAAATAAAAGGAAATGAAGTCGAATTCGAACCAATGTTCCTTCTCCTTGTACGATCCAATATTTCATTAATTAAAATTTTATTTGGCTATAACTGTGGAACCAATGAAAATAAGTACCGCTTATGATAGATCGTAGAAAAGCTCTCAATGAGGACCTATTACTGCAGTTAAGAAAAAGTCAAAAATCCAAATGTTTTGGATTTTGCGCTTTTTTGGGCACTTTTGGGCACTTTTTTTGGGCAGTCGACAGTCCTAAATCCAAAATTTCAACATACTACGGCTAATAGTTTTTGAGTTATGCGTGATACATACATACATACGTACGTACAGACTATCCATTTTGACTAGTTTCGGCGTGACGCCGAAACTAGTCAAAATGGATTCAGGGATGGTAAAAATGGATATTTTCTTAAAGGAAGTATCGATAATAACAATACTTCCTTTACGTTGTACAAGGAAATATAAATGAATAGTAAAATATCATCTGAAGGCAGCAATAAGGTAAAAATAAACAATATAAAAAGAAGACTTTAAAGAAATCGTAAAAATACCTGTATTATTTAATACCGTTTAAAAAAAATATTACTTTTCGCTTATTGGGTAAATATCAATGAATTTAATAAGGCATTATTGAGTTTATAGTTGGTAATACAATAAACCTGAATTATAAGAGAATAATTTACAAGAATAAAATACAGAAAATTTATTCACAAAAGTTTATAACAATACAAACAAAATAATAAAACAACCCCCGATACAAGAAAAACAAATGAAACCTTTTTTTATTTTGCTGTAAAGAACGTTTAATTAAAGGATCGTATAATTTAAAAACCACGACAAATTTTACAACCATTAAAAAAGTTTAGGTGACGAAACTTTTATCGGCGAGTAAAATGCACTAGCTAATACAAAACTTAAAAGGGGGACTGACGTAACAAGAACAACACGAAACACTCTTAGTACTGTCTCCTTAAATACTACATCCCACACACACACACACACACACACACACACACACACACATACACAAACCGTAAAAACACTGGATAGATGTTAACACCCACTCCATCCGTAAGGCGCCAAAGCGAAACTTCTTTTAACCAACACCCTTCGACCCTCATTCGTGAATTCAAGTGTCGATTTATCATCCAATCTACCCTTTCCATCTTTTTTAACAGCGTAGCTAACTGAAACATATTTTATCTGCGATTTTTTTTTTCTAAAGCTTCCATAATTTTTTTTATATCTATGCTTTTTTTCAACAAATAACAACCGAGATTTTACCCTACATTTGCGACAATATAATTTTATTTCTTTACACGTAATAATTTATTAAACTGAAATAAGAACATTTCTGGTTTTCGCTTTCAAAAATTATTAATTTAATTTATAAAGAAAGTTTATGTTTGCAAACCTCAATCCCTCTCAGAATTCTCCTTCTTTCTCACTCTTAAAATAGTCGGTAAAAATATTTACTGAATATTTATTCTTTTTATTATTAAAAAAGAAAAAAAAACTTAAAATATGAGAGTTACTTTGTTAGGTATACGATTTAATCTATTTTCCAAAATTCTTCAATGCAAGGTTAAGCGTAATATTGATTTAAATAGAAGCACTGGTGGTAAGGTTACTGTCAGTAAATGGATTACGATTTTCTTTCTTGGAATTGGCAATACCTATTAAAAATCCCGTTGACACTCTTAATGGATTCAATATTTTTTGAGTTACGTACATACAGTGAACTCTTATCTAAAATCAGCCCGAGTGGTTTAATGTTACGAGATAAAAGGTTTTCCCAAAAAGAAAGACCTTTATCGGCAGTACTTGAATATAACAAGAATGGTCAAAGTAGATTAGGGCTGTCCTCTATTGTCAGCATTTCTTCTTTTGTATAAAACGTCTATACGACCTTACGTATCTTCTAATCTAATGAACTCATGACAGGTATCTAATCGTTTTATTTGTTACCGAAAAAGACCTCGGTTATTCAGAAAAATATCACAGTCATCGTCAGGAATAAAATTCATCTCGCGTCTGGCTTACCGGGGAATGTAAAGAGTGAGGTTTATTTTTCATTCTTATTCACCGACCCGAAAATTTTGTTACATATTAACGGTGCCTAGTAACGTACCAAGTATACTAAATCGCAGGTAACGTGCCAAGTATATTAAATTGGAGGTTATATTTTAGTCTACACGTTCATCTCTAAGTTGCTTCTCTCCACTGTAGGGGGGCATTTGAATAAATATACATCATTACTCTTATTGAAAATAACTCTGCCTAATGTAATTTGTATCACAAATATTTTACACGAGTCATAATTATAAAAAGGGGGTAGTAAAATAAAAAAATAGAGATTAATTTTTTTTGGTCATAAAAAGGGGACAAACAGTACAAAGAAAAAAGCTTATGTATCCTTTCTGAGGAAATTAGGCTGTTTTTAAACAGAATTATAATTTTTTGCTACTGTATTCTGTCCAATTCTTAGAAAATTTAATTAAAAATAATGTTGTTATAATATATTAAAAAAAATAATTACTTTTTAAAATGTTTAAAATTCACAGGAAACATTAAAGAGTATGAAAAATTTATGATATTCCTATTTTTAAATATGGAGATTGATCAGCTTCTATCCTACTGATAAGGGTTGAAAACCTATTGTAACGATCTTTCTGATAAAGAAAAATACCAAATTAAACCATAAAAATTGAAATAGTAAAACATTTTAAAATTAGTAAAAGTTTTTATACGATAACTTTTTGGTGTACGGCTATTTCAAAAAAAAAAAAAAAGTTGGCATATCTTACACTTATTGTAAGTAGATTATTTTATAAATATTTCTCCTAACACTTTTTATAGTTTTAAAAAAAAATTCTTTAATACAAACACACTAATTTTCATGATAATATTTAGGTAAATCTCTATGATATAAATTCATTATCTATCTACACACTTGTTATGTTTCAGATACGCAGTTACTTTTATACGGATTTAAATACTAGGTGGTGGATACCGGTGTTCTTTGGTGGTTGGGCTTCAGTTAACCACACATCTCAGGAATGGTCTACCTGAGACTATACAAGACTACATTTCACTTACACTCATACCATATCATCCTCTGAAGTAATACCTGAACGATAATTCCTGGAGGCTAAATCAGGAAAAAGAAAGATACACAGAAATTAAGTACTTTTGATGAATTCGATGTCATTATAACAGGACAAGAAAAAATTCTCTGGATGGTTTAGTTATTACCATACATGTTATTGTCACCATTATCATACACCTGTTATTTATTACAACTGTTATTAAAAGAAAAAGATTGAGAAAATACCATTCTACTATTGATAAATAAGTGATTTATTACACTACAGTATAGTATAGTACAGTATATATATATATATATATATATATATAGTAGTGTATAAAATATTAAATAAACTAATATCGTAAATCCTTAATTTATTTCAGAAATATACAGAACAATGCACCGTAACCATTAAAGCAGGCACCCCACTCTTAGGCCATTCATACGCATACAAAAAAAAAATTGGCAAAACATCAAATTTTTAATTTGAAGCTATGACTTTCACATAATCTTACATATCACCACCAAAACGTGTTGTCAAATCCATTCTGAGATACCTCCCTAAAATTATATTTTTACATTTTAGTGCGTTTAATTTAACAGTGGTGTTTTAAATATTGTTTTTACATATTTTTTATTTATTTATGTTTGGTATTTCTTCATAAAATAATGAACTGTAACCAAAGAGTAGGCACCGGAATGTGCCTATTACGAGTGGAAAATCCTGATTCATTGGTATCAATTTCTAGAGTTAAATTTCCAATTTAACTTACGTTATATCAATTTTAATCATTCAAAAAAAAATTGTTACACACGAGGTAATCATCAATTTTGAAACCCTTAATAATCCCATTTCGAAACGCCGCCCGCCAGAACAACCCGTCCGGAAGGCATAGCAGCGAAGGCACATCCTACAGCTATTACAATAATAAAATATATTTTATATCTAAAATTAAATTTATAAATTAATTATACGAGTAACAGATTTTATTAAATCATCTATCCAGTTTAAATAATTATTAGAAAGCATCTGTTGACAAAACTAAAACAATTGAAAAAAAAGATCGATAGTGAAAACATGAGCAAATAATTGTAACCGTGTCAACCAAAAGTAAACAAACTATCATAAATTTATTTCAATGTTAAATAGGCCATTCATTATTTTTTTTTTTTTTTTGTCTTCAGTCGTTTGACTGGTTTGATGCAGCTCTCCAAGATTCCCTATCTAGTGCTAGTCGTTTCATTTCAGTATACCCTCTACATCCTACATCCCCTACAATTTGTTTTACATACTCCAAACGTGGCCTGCCTACACAATTTTTCCCTTCTACCTGTCCTTCCAATATTAAAGCGACTATTCCAGGATGCCTTAGTATGTGGCCTATAAGTCTGTCTCTTCTTTTAACTATATTTTTCCAAACGCTTCTTTCTTCATATATTTGCCTTTCTTCTTCATTTGTCACTTTATCCACCCATCTGATTTTTAACATTCTCCTATAGCACCGCATTTCAAAAGCTTCTAATCTTTTCTTCTCAGATACTCCGATCGTCCAAGTTTCACTTCCATATAAAGCGACACTCCAAACATACACTTTCAAAAATCTTTTCCTGACATTTAAATTAATTTTTGATGTAAACAAATTATATTTCTTACTGAAGGCTCGTTTAGCTTGTGCTATTCGGCATTTTATATCGCTCCTGCTTCGTCCATCTTTTGTAATTCTACTTCCCAAATAACAAAATTCTTCTACCTCCGTAATCTTTTCTCCTCCTATTTTCACATTTAGTAGTCCATCTTTGTTATTTCTACTACATTTCATTACTTTTGTTTTGTTCTTGTTTATTTTCATGCGATAGTTCTTGCGTAGAACTTCATCTATGCCGTTCGTTGTTTCTTCTAAATCCTTTTTACTCTCGGCTAGAATTACTATATCATCAGCAAATCGTAGCATCTTTATCTTTTCACCTTGTACTGTTACTCCGAATCTAAATTGTTCTTTAATATCATTAACTGCTAGTTCCATGCCATACATTATATAATATTATAATGCAAAAATCAGTAAGTAAGCAAATAAAACAAAAAATAAGTTACATAAAAAGATATACACTCCATTTAAATATTTTTATTACATTTATTTAATAAAATATGTGTCATTTGAAATAATACGTTAACATATATTACACAAATATATTACTTAGCAAAATAATGCTCAAAAGATCTTTACAAAAAAAAAAATAATTTTATTTCTAATTGTATGGTGCAAACTGTTCAACAATTGAACAATAAGCAACCCCCTCCCTAAGGTTCAATGGAATAAGGATGATATGTATGATATATAAATGAGATGTAGTCTTGTACAGATTCAGGCCGACCTATTCCTTAGCCGTATGGTTTATTGAACCCCCAACCGCCAAAGTAAATCGGTATCCACTGTCTAGTATTCCGATTCGTATAAAATTAACTTACTTTTACTAGGATTTGAACCTCAGAATTTCTCCGAATTCGAAAATCAGCTGTTAAACATCTGATTTGCGACGACGAGTTTACCATTATACCAGCCCGATGGGCTCAAAAAAATAAAATACTGATAAATGAAAATATCGGGTAAAAATTTGTACAATACGGTTTTGCACGTTTTGACATTTCAGACCCTCTAATAAAAAACAAAAAAGAACAAAAAAACAAGTTTAATATTGAAAATCTAGAGAATATCATAATTTACGTACGAATGTACGTTTGCCTGTTTTTTCACTTGATATTTCCAAACTGAATGGACCAATTCGGTTGAAATTTCACAGTATGATTTCTATATTAGAGCGTTGACAGAATTAAATATTGGCCAATTAAATCGGTCAAGGAGACAGGGATAACATATCTCAAAATTTTACTCTGAAATGTAGATAAATTAATTAGGTAAATAGTAGAAAATTAATTAGATTAGTTAATTAGGTGATTCCATTATATTAGTGTTGTCACTTTGGTTACGTAACTGGGTAATTTAATTTAGGAACGGGGAAGAATAATTTTTTTGGTGTCCCGTTACTTATCATTTTGATTGATTATTCTGACTGTATTAACCAATTAAATAAATTAAGATTTTTATAATATATTTACGATTTCTTTAGCTAGTTCACTTATGTCATTTAAGTTTAGTTACAATTAGTCAAAAGGTTAGGGAGTTACGGTCATACGGTAACCGTAAAGCTTTCGATGAAACTTTGCTATTTTTTGTTGGAATCTTTTTTTAATGTAACTGTTTATAAAACTTAATAAATTAGCTGAAAATTTACTTTATTGGAAAATGATGGAGGTTATTATAAGTTAGTTAATACTAATATATTTTTTTACAAGATCGAACCAGAAATAATTAACTTCCCATTGAATCCGATGAACTATTCAGTACGAAATATAATTTGTTTACATCAAAAATTAATTTAAATGTCAGGAAAAGATTTTTGAAAGTGTATTTTTGGAGTGTCGCTTTATATGGAAGTGAAGCTTGGACGATCGGAGTATCCGAGAAGAAAAGATTAGAAGCTTTTGAAATGCGGTGCTATAGGAGAATGTTAAAAATCAGATGGGTGGATAAAGTGACAAATGAAGAAGTATTGCGGCAAATAGATGAAGAAAGTAGCATTTGGAAAAATATAGTTAAAAGAAGACAGACTTAAAGGCCACATACTAAGGCATCCTGAAATAGTCGCTTTAATATTGGAAGGACAGGTAGAAGGGAAAAATTGTGTAGGCAGTCCACGTTTGGAATATGTAAAACAAATTGTTAGGGATGTAGGATGTAGAGGGTATACTGAAATGAAACGACTAGCACTAGATAGGGAATCTTGGAGAGCTGCATCAAACCAGTCAAATGACTGAAGACAAAAAAAAAATTATATTTTTACGATTTGTTTAGCTAGTACACTTATGTCATTTAAGTTTAGTTACAATTAGTCAAAAGGTTAGGAAGTTACGGTCATACGGTAACCGTAAAGCTTTCGATGGAACTTTGCTATTTTTTGTTGGAATCTTTTTTTAATGTAACTGTTTATAAAACTTAATAAATTAGCTGAAAATTTACTTATTGGAAAATGATGGAGGTTATTATAAGTTAGTTAATACTAATATATTTTTTTACACGCTCGAAACTTTGTCGTGACGTTGTCATCACTTTTTTCACGTTAACGGTCTTCCAGAGCGTGGATCGACCGCAACTGATTCCCGGCCATCTGAAAATGCTTTAAACCACCTAAAAACTGGAGCTTGTGACAAGAGCGCCATCTCCATACGCCCTTTTCAATTTTGAAAAAGTTTCAATAGGATTTTAACAGAGTTCAACACAATACGTTGCTCATAATAAGTATCACTCATATTTGTAACGCACAATAAAAACTCGTTTCACGAAAAGTTTGTTTACGTTTCACGTGGCATCAATATTCTAAAAATATTAATACCTAATATAAATCAGCTGGTCATATAATAACCATACGTTTACTAGCAACTTTAAAGTGGTTGTCAAAAAAATTTGATGAAAAGGGGTTTTGTTTGTTCGGGATAAACAAAAAACCACTCGATCAAACGCAACCAAATTTTTACCCATGTTTCTTGGCATAACTGAGAAGGTTTTTTGATGTATTTCATTTCAAAAAATCTCGAAGAACTAACTGATAGATTGCTTTCAAATTTTCAGGATACATTCGTATTACACCAGGGAAGGTTTTAAGCCACAGACCGAGGCTCTAGCTCCCTTGAACATTAAAATATTTCTTATTTCTTCACCACCAAGGAGCGTAAAGTTGTAAATTAAAGATATTCATTACGGAAAAAAAAGATTAATTCTTTTACTTCATTATTATGGTAATGAAATAAGTTATGAATTTTTCGTCGTCAAAAGTGTGTGTACTTTAGTTATAACAGCTACTGTTATTCTAACCCACCAGGTCAGTCTAGTGGTTAACTCTTAATCAGCTGATTTGGAAGTCGACAGTTCAAATTCTAGTAAAGGCAGTTACTTTTATACGGATTTGAATACTAGATCGTGGATACCGGTGTTCTTGGGTTTCAATTAACCACAATTCTCAGCAATGGTCGACCTGAGAAAATAATTAACTTCCCTTTGAATCCGATGAACTATTCGAAATTTTAATTAATTTTTTTACTTTTTGTAGTAAAAGTGGGTTTATATTAAATTATGATGATTTCTGTGACATTTTGTACCGCTATTATTTTAATCAATTTTATCAAAAATCAGAACTGCATTAAAATTACAATCTTTAAATAAAAAATATATAAATTAATATAATTTATTAATTTTTTTATGGAAATTTATTTTATTTTTATTTTTCTTCTAATCTAATTTCAATCTTCTTTATTTCATCGATGTGTTTATTATTCCTTTTTACCATATACTAAAATTTTCTAGCTAAACTTCAAATATTTAAAATAATAAATCCATTTCATCTTTAGGGAGTTTTTTCTTTAACCATTAGAGAAACTTCTCGTCTGGAAAGTTTGGAGTGTCCCTTTATATAGAAATGAAATATGGACAGTAAGAAAGGAGGAAAAAGAAAGGCTGGAGGCACTTGAAAGCGGACATAGAAGGACTTGCGGGGAGAGAGTGAAAAATGAAAACGTAATTATTTTTTTTAAGAGCTAACCAAAACAGATGCGAATTTACAACATAAAACCCAGGTAAAGTCATTTTTAAAAATATTTTTAATACTAAAAATTATCTTTGTAAATAAAACTATTCTTGATGCTTTTATGGTATGAAACCGTCAGTCGTTCTAAAAAATCCTAAATTCGGGTATCAAAAATTTATTTATTTTTTATTTAATCGACTACAAGAAATATAGAATTATTTAATTTCTGTTTTATTTTACAAAATGCTCGTTTTGTGAATAGAATTTTTTAATTTAATTGAATCGAACTTTTTTCCCCGAACAATCAATCTTTTAAATTGGGGGGAGAGAAGCAATAATAAATAATTCTTTACTTACTTAGAATTAAATCATGTTTACATATTGATTTAAAGAGAGCGTTGAAGATAGTCTCTTGTGTTACGAAAGGGGAGATGTAAACGTTTTACATGAATTAGTATGGTATTATATTTTATCAGCAATACCCTTTCTTTCACCCCGTTCTTTTTTTTTTTAATTTTCCTTTCAATCTGTTAAATGGAAAAAAGAAAGATTATAGCGAGCATAGGTCTGGGTTTCCGGAAAAAACCAACCCTCTCGCGTCAAAGCAGTGGAAAAAAGCGAGTAAAACAGAAGGGTATTGCAACATTTTAATTTTAGGCTAGTTCAATTCGATTGCAATAAAATCGATTACAATAAATATCGAATCTATTTCCTGTTTTATTTTACAAAATCCTCCGTTTGCGAATACAATTTTACTTTCCCGTTTAGATAACGCTGTAGCAGAACTTTCTTTCCTGTTTACCCTCTGGAACCACCGTAAAGTATGATTTCAAAAAATGAATGAGGACGATATATATTAATGTAAATGAAGCGTATTTTTGTACAATCTCAGATCATCCATTCCTGAGATGTTTGGTTAATTGAAACCCAACCACCAAACAGCACCGTATCCACGATCTAGTATTCAAATCCGTATAAAAATAACTGCCTTTCTTAGGATTACAATCCTAGGAAAGGATTTAATCCTAGGATTAAATTTGGGGATATAAAATTTTCACAGGATCTTGTCGTTTTCACACGTAAGGAACCCAAAAAACCGAATTAAAATTTTTCAAATGTTAATGTTCGTTTATTGTACGTATATTTCGTATATGTACGTGTGTATGTTCGGTGTCGGCCTTTAAATTAATATATATCTCCAGAACCGCTGAACCGATTTTGACCAAACTTAATCAGATGATGATGATGACTTTATATGGGATATAAAGCACCCACCCACTCCAAAAAATGCTCTAGACTACTGATAAGTTGTGACGTCAAAGGTGAGCGGTAGAATTAAATAAATTAATAATATTTAGCGTATAAAAGTAACTCAGTCTGGACGGGTATCAAACTCGATCGCTCGGTTGATTAGGTACCTGGCGCGTTAAGCCTCGCGGCTACACCAGCCTGCTGACCGATAAATTTGTTTTGTGTAAGTTGTGAAATTACATTAATGCCGCTAATACGCCACACCCGTGCGAATTAAATTAAACGAAAAAAAATTATATTTAAATAAATAATGACAAATATTTTAAATTAAGTTACGTGTGTATGCGTGTGTAAGCCGTGCATCAGAAACAACTGTGTCGTCAGTTTGTTAACGACGTACGTAGTGTTTTAAATTATAAGTTTTGCTGTACCTTTATAGCTATTATTAATATATAACTACGGCTAATATCATAATAGAATTAGAAATTATGTATAATTTCTTATGAGGTATAAATTTTAATGAATTTATCTAAATATTAATGAAGTCGAATAAACGGCGATTAGATTATGATAAAACCGATTTATTTAAAACCGGTTGTAAGTTTACATAATTTATACATTATTAAATGCATTTTGACATTATTTTAATTTTAATCTAAAGAATAAAGAAAAAAGTGAAAAATTTAACTCTGTACAATTCAAACGTTTTTAAGTAAAAGGAATGAGATAAAAATGTTAAAAAAGGGAAGATATAAAAGAAGACAACACACGCTTAAAATGAAAAAGAAAACGCAGTATTAAAAGTTACAAGAAAGTACTGAGTGCCGTCCTGAATTACAGCCGTAAATTTAAAAGGTCACCGAGGGTGGAAAAAAAGATCTTTTCTTCAAACATTGCCGATAGCCATCCGGTCCTCTCACTTGAATTTGTTATAGCAGCAGAAGCATTAAGATTATATTAGTAACAAAATCCTCTTTCAGTATTATATAATATATTTAAATTTAAAATGGCTGTAAGTAAGGCACACAAAATACTCGTAACAATCTATATATAAAAATAAAACACTTATTAAATAAAAATCTTTATCATCAATCCTTTGAACGACGTAAAAAAATAATAAACTTTAAAGATGCATACAAATAATGATGGAAATGTCAATCGCAGAAAAATAATTATATTGAAATATTAACTGAAATATTCATATTCCAAACGTTTTATAACAAACAAACATCAAAACCATTTCTATTATTTTTGTTAAAATTCTAATCTCTTTAAAAAACAAGAAATAATATTAATATTTCTATTATTTATGAAAAACTATTCATCAATGTTGTGTAACCTATTATCATCCTTCCTCGATTTTTATTTAGATCAATAGTTAAAACAAAATTTTCTATTATTTCATAAATTAAAAAACAATAAAAATAAGAAAATAAAAGAAAATAAACAGAAATTAAAAAAATAAAAATAAATATTGTAATAATAAAAATAATAATAATTCCGGTGCGGTCTCCTGTGGTACAACAGCAGTACATAATAAGGGTGCAGGACCCGGCTATATATGGGTGGAACTTGCAAGGGTGGTGATGTTTAGTGTACATTTGTCGCCTAACTCTGACTTTTTAGTTTATGCGAGAATGGTTGATGATTTGGTGGTCGAAAATCGTCGTGGTGGGCGGAGATTTTAATGTTAAGGTTCGGAGTTGAGGATCAGCCATCGACGATTGAAGAGGCAGACTTCTTGAGTACGCTATGGCTTCAGTGGACCTTCAGTGCGTCAATCGAAGGGGCGAAATGACGTTAGGAGGAGTGGGGATTTCTGTCCAGATCTGACATTTGTGAACATGAGAGGCTTGCAGAAGTTGTTGGGATGGTAAGTGTTGGGGGAGGAGACCCTCAGTGACCACAGGCTAATAACTTTTGAAATTGGCGATATTATCCAGGAAGAAAGGACAGGCACCAGGAGCGTGAGGTTTCATTCAGGCAGTGTCGCGCAGTTTAACCCACCGGGTTGGTCTAGTGGTGAACGCGTCTTCCCAAATCAGCTGATTTGGAAGCCGAGAGTTCCAGCGTTCAAGTCCTAGTAAAGCCAGTTATTTTTACACGGACTTGAAAACTAGATCGTGGATACCGGTGTTCTTTGGTGGTTGGGTTTCAATTAACCACACATCTCAGGAATGGTCGAACTGAGAATGTACAAGACTACACTTCATTTACACTCATACATATCATCCTCTGACGAATTATCTAAACGGTAGTTACCGGAGGCTAAACAGGAAAAAGAGAGTGTCGCGCAGTTCAGGGCGGCTATTGATTTTGAACTTGGCTGTAGCGAAGAAATGGATTTGAATGAGCTGACAGACACAGTTTTCAGGGTGAGAGGGAAACGGGTGTAATTAAGGAAGTAACTGCAGGGCGTGCAAGGGTATATTAGTGGACTCCCGAACTCGCCGAATTGAGAAGAAGATGTGTGGTGAGTAGGCGCTGCCTCAAGCGAACGCAGAGGCGGGGTGAGAACATCGAAGAGGAGCTCGGAAGGTTACGGCTTGCTTTCGTGGAGCAATTGCTGTGTCCAAAAAATGCAAGTGGCAGCAATTGTGTGATGCTGTGGAAATTGATCCTTGGGGTGATGCCTATCGTATCGTCACAAAAAAGTTTGGAAGAAGGCTGCCACTCCTCACCGACGATGAGCTGAGGAAAGGCGTTGATGAACTGTTTCCGAAAGGAGTGGATTTTAAACGGGAGGAAATTGTGGTGGAATCAAATTGTGGTTCCATTCTCGATGCAAGACCTGAGTGAGGCGACTAAGTTCATTAAAGGGAGCAAGAGTCCTGGGCCGGATGGAATCCCCCCGCTGGTCTTAAAAATTGTGGCTGAGACGGTGCCTGGTGTGGTATTGCGTGCAATCAATATGATATTGGAGATGGAATGGATACCTGAACGGTGGAGAGGTGCAAGTTTAGTGATGCTAAGGAAGACTGCTGGTCCTACGGGGCACAGGTTTCGTTTCGACCACTTTGTTTATTGAATTGCTTTGCGAAGTTGTTTGAAAGACTTGTTCTTCGAAGACTCAACGACGGCGTAGAGGTGGCAGGGGGACTTCATGAGGACCAATTTGGTTTCCGGCCTGGACGCTCAGCGATTGATGCGATCGGTCGAGTGATGAATGTTATTCGATCAACTACAGAGGGCACACGGAGGTCGAGAGAGATAGGAGCGGTCATGCTGTTAGATATACGCAGTGCGCTTAATGAGCTGCCATGGGAAGTTATACTTCGTGAACTAGAAGAAAGACGAATTCCGGCATACCTGCGAAGGGTGTTGCATGAGTATTTTAAGGACAGATTCGTGGTGGGCTACATGAAATTTAGTTCATGAAATAAAGTAATAAGGAAAACTAAACTCCTTCCCGTTCTGGTATTTTTTATTTTTTATTTTTTTGTTAATTTACTGATTAATGAAGCATTTTAACAAAAAAATTACAGTTATGGAAATTAAAAAAAATAGAATTAAATATAACGTTCATGCAAACTTTTTCAAACTACAATCTGGGCTTTCTTCCCCATCCTGAGTAATTTTTTTTTTAATTTACATCCTGATGGTAGCCTTCAGGATAATAAATAAGATTTAGTAAGGGAGTATTACCAAGTAGTTGAAGTTGCAGAATTTATAAAAATATTTGTTTTAACGTCAAATCATTTTTTATGTAATTTAAAAAAAACGGACTTACGCTAGAAATCTATTTGGTAATTTTAAAAAATTTGATGAGGACACGTAACTTCCTTGTACGCATATTAAATTACATATACACTTTTTTTTTTTTAAATAGAAAGTACATAAAATTTTATTTTACTAATAACTTCTGATTTTTTTTATTGTTGTTTTTGAAAAAAAAAAAAAAAAAAATTATTATTATTGTATTATTATTATATTATTATTGTATTTTTTTTTACAATTAAAGGTTAATTATTAATAAATCAATATATCAAATTTTAAAAATATACATAAAAAAATGAAATGAAGTCTGATTTGAACCGATATGCCTTCCCCTTGTAAGATCCAAATATTTCATTAATTAAAATTTTATTTGGCTGTAACTCTGGAACCAATAAATATAAGTACCACTTATGATATATCGCTGAAAAGCTCTCAATGAGAGCTTATTACTGCAATTAAAAACAAATCCAAATATTTTGGATTTTGGGCTTTTATGAACACTTTTGGTTAAGTCGATTGCAATCAAAAACGGAAGTACACAACCAGATGTTACAACAGTCCTATAACCAAATTTTCAACATTCTACGACTAATCGTTTTTTTTTAATTATACAAGATACGTATTTTGCATAACTGTACGTACATACGTACATACGTCACACCGAAATTAAAAGTGATTTCAGGGATAAAATGAATATTTCCGTTGAAATCTGAAAACCGAAATTTTTTGCGATTACAATACTTCCTTTACTTCGTACAAGTAAATAAAAAGTGAATATTTTTATTTATATTTTTATATCTGAATGAAAATAAACCGTAGTTTAAGAAAGAAAAAATATATTATATAACTGAATTTAATAAAAAAATAAACTTAGTAAAAATAAGGTCATTTAAAATAGCACAATATAGAACAAAAATGTGTTATACTGTGTGTTGTGTGTGTGTGTGTGTGTGTGTGTGTGTGTGTGTATGTGTGTGTGTGTGTGTACTGCTCTGTATAAAGTGCAGTAGAGTAGTACTACAGAATGCAACACGCTACGCGTCGTAACCATTGTGTTACATTATTTTACTTATCTATCTACCATAGCAAACTAAATCAGAATTCGTCACACTTTCTTCACGCTGAAATTCAGTCGGCCAATAAAAAAAAAAAGATTACACTAACTTATATGTAGTCATATTATATATATATGGAGCAATGTTTAAATTACTAACATATAACAAGTAAAATAACATCATATATGCATTATATTGTAAACTGTATTTTACTGAATAAATTAAAGTTCTACTTTATAAATTACAACCTCGGACATGGCTCTGCAAGTATTTTAACGAGGAAGATGAGATAGGTTAATTAAGCTATTAAAATTACTTTCTAAATTATGGCGTTTATTATTAGTAATTAATAAATTATAATTTATAATTATATTCTAATAATTTAACCTTGTTATCATAATTACATAAAAACTGAATGATAATGAAATATATACATATTATATTTAAATAAACTTCTTTACGAGAATATTTTACGAATTCTAAAGAGGAAAAACCTCTGTCGCAGTAAGTACGTCATTTCTGGTTTTAGTTGAGAAATAAAGGATCGTTACGCTGTTGTAATTATTTTTTGAAAATAATATTGCTTTTGTGTTTTTAGCTAACTTTTGGCGTTTATGTTAATATCATGTGTTCTTTCATAACACTGCAAGGTATTGTGTATCGTTTCAATAAATACATTATAAATGCCTTCTTTTCACATAGTTGAGTTGTGACCGCATCAACAACTTAACACTGCTACTTGCTAACAACCTGTTTGATACTGTCACACATATGTTAGCCGTGCTCACAAAAAAGAAAAGGTTCAAATTGACCCAAAACATGTCACCCCCACAATTCTAATTTTGGGTTTCTAACATGTCATTCTTAAAGTTACAAGGTGAAAATTTAAAAAATAACTTTGAAAACGTACCCAAAAAAATGTTTTTTTGCCTTTAACTCCGGTTCCTGTAAACAGACTAGCTTGAAAATCAATAAGGTTCTATTTCTACTACTTTTAAATCATCCTACGCCAGTTTTATCAAAATGGGTTAAAAATGTCGCCCAGTAAACAAAAAAAGGCTGAAAATATACGCAAAACCAGTTTTTTAGCTCTAAATTCGGTTAGTGTGCACCAATTCTCTTGAAAATCAATTGGGCTCTATTTTTTCATTAGGTTTACATCACTCTACAAAGTTTCCTTAAAATCTGTTAAGATTTGCGTTCGGTATAGCGGATGAAAAAATCTTATTCATATGTATGAAAACATTGCAGATCGTATTCAGGAGACTCCAAAACGTAAAGTGGGTCCCCTCCTTTCTTAGGGTGTGTCGGGGACTACACACACTTAGAAAATCTGACCGGGCGCAGTAGGGATTTATGTAAATTCTTTGGGAATCCGATAAAACGTTTTCTATAAATAAACTGTATTAAATGAAGCCTGACAGAAGAAAGACATCAAAATTTTAACAACATGCACTTTTTATGAATTGTAGGAGAATATATGTAATGAGATTATAAATTCCGTAATCAATTGTTAATGAGGAAATTATATATACTTTACATATTATCTTTTAGAACGTATAAAGTGATTTATGGAAAAAGAAATAACGACCAGCTCGTTTAAACAGTAACAAAGGACCTTGTTAACTTTACCAAACAAAATATTTTCATTATAGGAAGAAGTAGTTAATTTGTTGTTTTATACAACACAACCGACTCTTTATTACGGTTGAACATATGTAAGTATACTGATGTACAAGTCAGAGTTTCTTTCTCTGAGATTAATGATGGTAATTAAAGAACATTAATACTCGGTAGTGAAGAGAGAAAGCTGAACTAGCGGGTCTGAATAATATCACCTCTATTTCAGTGATGTGTACATGGTGCACGCAACAATATATTCTACTCGGTGAAGAAAAGTTACGACCACTTTAAATTTTACTTTCCTTAGTACGAGTGCCATTGGTATTTTATTTTTATGAATGAATAACATCTCATTACAGCCTTTACTACAATAGCACTTAATAGACACAAAAAGAAAAATTACACGTACATGAAAAAGAAAGTTATCCTTTATTTCCATTAAACATATTTCTAAAAAAGCGGAAAAGGACAAACGGAAAGGTAATATTTTCTGGTGTTACGAAATTAAGTAAAGGTTTTAAAAAAAGGACAAGCATTATTTTTAATCAATCGATTATATATATATAATCGATATCTTTGTCAGTACGTATAAAAATTGTCAGTTTTGAACTAAATAACTAGCTTCAAAAGAACGGGAGTAAATCATGCATGGGTGGTCATATTCACTTTCCAGTGAATTTTCGGTAAAACTAATAAATTCTATTTTTTTACGGACATAGAGAATGATTGAAAAATTACTTCCAATTTCAAAATACTTATAATTAATGTTTTTTTTGTCTTCAGTCCTTTGACTGGTTTGATGCAGCTCTCCAAGATTCCCTATCTAGTGCTAGTCGTTTCATTTCAGTATACCCTCTACATCGTACATCCCTAACAATTTGTTTTACATATTCCAAACGTGGCCTGCCTACACAATTTTTCCCTTCTACCTGTCCTTCCAAAATTAAAGCGACTATTCCAGGATGCCTTAGTATGTGGCCTATAAGTCTGTCTCTTCTTTTAACTATATTTTTCAAAATGCTTCTTTCTTCATCTATTTGCCGCAATACCTCCTCATTTGTCACTTTATCCACCCATCTGATTTTTAACATTCTCCTATAGCACCACATTTCAAAAGCTTCTAACCTTTTCTTCTCAGATACTCCGATTGTCCAAGTTTCACTTCCATATAAAGCGACACTCCAAACATACACTTTCAAAAATCTTTTCCTGACATTTAAATTAATTTTTGATGTAAACAAATTATATTTCTTACTGAAGGCTCGTTTAGCTTGTGCTATTCGGCATTTTATATCGCTCCTGCTTCGTCCATCTTTAGTAATTCTACTTCCCAAATAACAAAATTCTTCTACCTCCATAATCTTTTCTCCTCCTATTTTCATATTCAGCGGTCCATCTTTGTTATTTCTACTACATTTCATTACTTTTGTTTTGTTCTTGTTTATTTTCATGCGATAGTTCTTGCGTAGGACTTCATCTATGCCGTTCATTGTTTCTTCTAAATCCTTTTTATTCTCGGCTAGAATTACTATATCATCAGCAAATCGTAGCATCTTTATCTTTTCACCTTGTACTGTTACTCCGAATCTAAATTGTTCTTTAACATCATTAACTGCTAGTTCCATAATTAATCTATTAACTATAATTTTTACAAGAAATGGATATGAAAGGAAAGGATTTAGCAATAGGTTCTATCGTATTCACCACTGAAGTACTTCCAAAGTGTTTGGTTTGATACGATAAACTTGCCCCTTTAAGCAACCACAAAGAAAAAAGTCACGCTGTGTTAAGCGAGGACTCCTGGCTGACCACTCATACCGAGCACGACGACCCATCCATCTTCTGGAAAAGAGGGCATTCAACCATTCATGAATGACAGCAGTAAAATGTAGAGGACCGCTATCTTGCATAAAAATAAAATCTTCAACATTCTCCAAAGCAACGATAACTGGCCAGATTTCATCTTTCAGCACATTTCAACATTCGTGATATCTCGACGAATGAATGAACCCATAATCCTGTCCAAGGTCATTCCATACCGCACTGTTACTTAGGGCCAATTCTGCATTTTTTCAGATATAACAAGAGAATTTCTACCGCTGAACAGTGGCAGTTGTGATGTTATACAAATCCACCGATATGAAATACCGCTTCATCATTCCAGAGGATATCTTTAAAGAGATATGACCAATATTCATGCCAACATATATTTCCCTCAAACTCTATACGAATCTTCAGCGGAATAATTAGCAGTAGTTCTGAGACATTCGTACGTTAAAGATCAAATACAAAAATTTCCATTAATAAATAGTTTATTCTTAGGAATTTACTTTTCAATCACCAGTATTTCAATAAAAGATTAATGAAAATTTTTTTGAGGTTTTAAATCTAACACATGTTCGCACGCCAAATACATAACACCCTTTGGCTAACTCTTCCTTAACTCTTACGTCTAGATTTTTACTACAGAGTAATTCTCCTCTTCGTAATGAAACCTTCCTTTTCCATGGCTATTCTACCTTTTATTTCCATTTCGCTCTTATTCTCACCATAGAATCCAAATGTATATAATTTTTTGTATTCTTACTATTCTTCTTTCACTTGTCGCTACCACTAAATCCTCTATTTTTAATACCATTATTATAGTTTTCCTATAATTTTTAAAATATATTAAAAAACTTACATTTATTATCATTTATTCGTGTAGTAAATGCTAAATTAGTTATTAAAACAGTATTAATAGGGAATTTTTAAAGATTTTTGTTATACATTTCACACGGTCTTAAAGTAAGGATAAATTTAAAGGTTTTCAAAAAGGGTACTATTTTTATTTTTTTTCAGCTTTTTATAAAATAGTCTCGATAATGAAATGTGCACAGTTCAAAAAAAAAAGGTTATTTCGGAGTAATATATTATCACTCTTGATCTTTTGCAATTATTATGAAATGAGTTATCAAACTTTAAACACATCAATAAAGAGATTCAGCGCGGCGCCATACATGGTAAATTCAATAGCTATTAATGAAAGATAATTAAAAAATCCAACTGTAATTGAACCTTAAATTTTAAATCTCGTTAATCCACAGCTTTTTATCTTGTTTTCAAATATGTATTCGGAATTTCTCCGTCAGCCACAGTTATTTTTTTATTTTTAAACATTTTAAAACGTTTTTTCATCTATTTATTCATCGTCAAGTAAAAGCTCCTAGAGCATTGTAAATACGATGGAAGCAAATGAGCTAACTCTAAGGGTAGTGCTGCTACTATTGTGCAGGTTCAGACGTGTATTGACATGTATAAACATGATCTAATGCAGCACACATTCATCAGAACGATGGTAGTTGTGCGATAGTAATGAACCAGTAAACACGTCATTGTGATCGCTTTGTATGTCCGAATTATTGTGTAAAACATATTTCCAACTTTATTTCTTTTAATTAGTCGTTAGTTACAAAATGCCTACAGTTTGTTTAAATCATCCTAACAATGTTTTTTTATGTATGCGGTGAAGTGACGCTCAAGTCCCAAAAGGCGAAACCTTACTACATTAGTAAAAAAGAGTTATGAACTTTATTTTGGGTGTCAAATCGGGAACCAAACAAGGGCCTGGGCTCCACATCACATACCTGTTGTTTATCGTGTACTAGGCTTCACACTGCATGGAAGAATGGCGCATGCCACATGCCATTTGCTAACCTTATAATTTGGAGAAAATCCAAAGATCACTCTTCTGACTGTTATCTCTGCTTAACAAACATAAAAGGGATTACGTCAAAATCAAAACATACAGTGGTGTACCTTAACTTGCAATCTTCAATGAGACTAGATCCACACTGCGAAGAATTGCCGATATCAAAGCCTCCAGAACATATGACATTAGATGAACATAGCTCAGACTCTGATGAAAGTAAAGAAAAAAACGGGACAGATTCTGGTAATACAACTTTTGAACAAAGCAGTTCATCTGAGCCTCATTACTGACTCAAGAAAATTTTAACGAGCTCATACGAGATTTAAAGTTATCCAAAAAACAGTCTAAAATGCTTGCCCCCCCGCTAAAAGGATGGAATCTTCTTTAAAAAATACGAAGATATGCAGTTATCGTAATCGTCATTCTGAATTTAAAGACTACATTTCTGAAGAAAATGTCTGAGTGTTTTGTAGTGACATTTCTTCTCTTATGGAGACACTTTGTAATGAACATAACCCAACAGAATGGGGCTTGTTCATTATTGATTTCTCTAAAGTTAGTTTAAAAGCTGTACTTCCGCATAATGGCAATAAATTCCCATCAGTACCTGTGGCTCACTCTGCTAGTATGAAAGAAACATATGAAAACTTTAAATTTATATTGGAAAAGTTTTAATACGTAGTGTATGAATGGAATATTTATGGTAATTTGAAGGTAGGTAATTGCACTTATTCTTAGTCTGCAGCTTGCTTACACAAACTACTGTTGTTTTATGTGTGAATGGGATAGTAGGAACAGAAAAAAACCATTTCAGTAGAAAATAATGGCCTAAATGTGAATCACTCATCCCTGAACAGAAAAATGTGAAACATGACGCAAGGTGTAATCGTGTAATGCACGATGAAAAGTTTGAACACTTTCATCAGGAGATTTCAGCTACGGTAAAGAGGTATCAAGGGAAATGGAATCCTAATATGCTGGCCGATTTTTTGTTGGACTGCCAAGAGGGATGCTCCACAGGCGAAATATAGCAGAAAATCATCGTTTCTTACTTTCTAGGTGAAATAAATGTTTGAGTATTGTGTAGTTAATAATGCAGAAAGTATTTGAAATTATAAATGCCTGTCTCTCGGAAACCGTGCGTAATGGGGAAAACCGATATCATATTTGAATTCAGGAGAAAAAATACTATCAGAATCATATATTTTTCTTCCTGAAACAAAAAAAATAATTATTTTTTATTCCCGAGTATTTCATTTTAAAAGTCCTTTATTTGTATTGACGAATCGTTTTTTGTAGAAACAAAAGGACATTTTCAATTCTGCCTTCACATGAAATGTTTTTTATTCTTATGTGATATTTATATTAAAAATCCTTGTAAATAAACAACAGGGAAAATTTCTTTATTTCATTATCTATAAAGTATTTTTAAATTCTACAAATATCGTGCAAACACGATAGAATTTTAAGTGTACATATGTTCAATTTCTATTACACGAGAAAATTTAGAAAAAAGGTAAAGATAGATTTTCCCAACAAGAGGAAAAACCTTTCTCTCACGTACTAAAGAAAAACATCTGTAGTCTTACGCGGTAGTAAAAAAAGAATTCCTTCTTTCCCGTACTAATATGCATCCACTTGGATAGATGTCCCTTGTTTATATTCTAACCAGATCCAAACCAAATGGTATTGTCATTCAGTTTTACTTACAAACAAGCCACAAAAAGTTTTTATTACTTCAAAATACAATATTTTAGAATTATGAAATAGTTTTGCAACTTAACTAAAATATCTACAAAATAAAATTATTACCCTAATACTCTTCCGAACAGAAAAAAGGAAAAAGGGTTCAAAAAAATCAATAAGATAAACAATTAATAAAAAATATTTTCAATCGCAGGTAATGAGACATTTTTTTTTTTTTTATTTATAAAAAGGTTCTTTGTAATTCAATTCTTTACTGAAAAAAAACTGAATGTTTAACTCAGAAACTTTTTTTTTAATAATACATTTTAATAATACAAAGAAAGCAGGGGCGGATAAATGTGAAGAATACAGAACAATTAGTTTAACTAGTCACGCATCAAAAATCTTAACTAGAATTCTATACAGAAGAATTGAGAGGAGAGTGGAGGAAGTGTAAGGAGAAGACCAATTTGGTTTCAGGAAAAGTATAGGGACAAGGGAAGCAATTTTAGGCGTCAGATTAATAGTAGAAGGAAGATTAAAGAAAAACAAACCGACATACTTGGCGTTTATAGACCTAGAAAAGGCATTCCATAACGTAGACTGGAATAAAATGTTCAGCATTTTAAAAAAATTAGGGTTCAAATACAGAGATAGAAGAACAATTGCTAACATGTACAGGAACCAAACAGCAACAGTAATAATTGAAGAACATAATAAAGAAGCCGTAATAAGAAAGGGAGTCCGACAAGGATGTTCCCTATCTCCGTTACTTTTTAATCTTTACATGGAACTAGCAGTTAATGATGTTAAAGAACAATTTAGATCCGAATTGTAGAAGGTGAAAAGATAAAGATGCTATGATTTGCTGATGATATAGTAATTCTAGTCGAGAGTAAAAAGGATTTGGAAGAAACAATGAACGGCATAGATGAAGTCCTACGCAAGAACTATCGCGTGAAAATAAACAAGAACAAAACAAAAGTAATGAAATGTAGTAGAAATAACAAAGATGGACCGCTGAATGTGAAAATAGGAGGAGAAAAGATTATGGAGGTAGAAGAATTTTGTTATTTGGGAAGTAGAATTACTAAAGATGGACGAAGCAGTAGCGATATAAAATGCCGAATAGCACAAACGAAACGAGCCTTCAGTAAGAAATATAATTTGTTTACATTAAAAATTAATTTAAATGTCAGGAAAAGATTTTTTAAAGTATATGTTTGGAGTATCGCTTTATATGGAAGTGAAACTTGGACGATCTGAGAAGAAAAGATTACAACCTTTTGAAACATGGTGCTATAGGAGAATGTTAAAAATCAGATTGGTGGATAAAGTGACAAATGAAGAGGTATTGCGGCAAATAGATGAAGAAAGAAGCATTTGGAAAAATATAGTTAAAAGAAGAGACATACTTATAGGCCACATACTAAGGCATCCTGGAATAGTCGCTTTAATATTGGAAGGACAGGTAGAAGGAAAAAATTGTGTAGGCAGGCCACGTTTGTAATATGTAAAACAAATTGTTAGGGATGTGGGATGTAGAGGGTATACTGAAATGAAACGAATACTAGCACTAGATAGGGAAACTTGGAGAGGTGCATCAAACCAGTCAAATGACTGAAGAAAAAAAAAAAAACATTTTAAATAAAGTTGTACGATACATCTACACTAATATTTGCTTTAGAGAAGTAAAACCATTAAAACTATTTAAAATTTTAATAAAATAAATATTAACCTTGAAAGTTTGCGACTTTGTCTACAATAGTCAAGAAATTAGCTATATTCGAAAAACAATTACGTAGGGTGTTACGATTACAAAACTACAAAATATTGGTTCGTAGGTTAATGTCAATTTTGTACTTTCGAAAAGTTTTAAACTGGATCTAAGATGTATTTTATTAAGAATGACACATTTTCGTTCATATTTATTGCGGCTGACGTTAACCCAATAGTAGCGTCGGAGAAACTGCAATCGGAGTTAACCTCAGTGAACGGCTAGTCAAATACAAGATACATGATAAAGTCGAGTCATGTGATGTTTGCGATGAGGAAAGGAATTTGCCCACGGGTCTACCTAGATGGAGTTCACGTCCCTCGCTATGACAATTTACAATACCTAGGACTTCATTTGGACCACCATATAATAGAGAAAATTCATGCGAGAGAAAACAGGAAAAAATGAAATATCACGCTCAGACGATTGAACTGATTATAAGGGAAAACGGCCGTGTTTTCGTTAAATAAACTGTTGCACAAAGGGTTTTTAAAGCCAATATGGTGCTACAGAAAACTACTCGGGTACGGCGACCAGCAGCAATATCGACATTTAACAAAGGTTCAAGAATAAAGTGCTGAGGGACATTTTGGAGGCGCCACGGTTTACGAAGAACAAATATATCCACGATTACTTAGGGATGCCAATCTATTCGTGAAAAAATCCACCGGCTCAGTTCAAAGTATGAATTTAAGCTAAACGCGCACGAAAACCATCTGGCTGTTAATCTTTTGTATAATAGTGAACTTGTGAGACGACTAAAGAGGCTGCATGCATTGGATTTAGACACTGTTGTGTGTTGAATATCATCCTTTTGTAAATGAAATTTTTGCTAATACTATTTAGAAATTATTTTTAGTAATATATAAACTCTTTTGTTTTATTGTTTATGAATTGTTAAAATTTCATGGTTTTGACTTTTTTATATGTGACAGTGTTAATTTGTCCTGTTTTCTTAACCGTTTAATTTTATTAAACGGAATGTTAAGGATTTTTCTTAACAGTTGATGATTTTCGAATTGTTTGTACTTTGTTACGTTTAGTTATATTTTTATTCGTTACCCTTTTTATTATATTGTATTTTGTTTAAACTTTTATTGTATTATCTGGAGAGGTATCACAGGATGCTCCTCTTTCACGTCATTATTACTCTGTAAAATTTACTTGTACTTTCATGGTTCAAGAAACTGATTGTAAATAAAGCAATACACAATATATATATATATATATATATATATATATATATATATATTCCAATTTCTATCTTCTTAAGTTGTAAACTTTATTTCCGTATTTTTCAGAGTTAAGCAGAGTTAAGATTCTTTCTTCAAAGATATTAGCTATTGTTATTTTAACAAGTAACTAATGTCTTTTTTTTTTCTTTTCCCTGTTTAGCCTCCGGTAACTACCGTTTAGATAATTCTTCAGAGGATGAATGAGGATGATATGTATGAGTGTAAATGAAGTGTAGTCTTGTATATTCTCAGTTCGACCGTACCTGAGATGTGTGGTTAATTGAAACCCAACCACCAAAGAACACCGGTATCCACGATCTAGTATTCAAATCCATGTAAAAATATCTGGCTTTACTAGGACTTGAACGCTGTTAGTCTCGACTTCCAAATCAGCTGATTTGGGAAGACGCGTTAACCACTAGACCAACCCGGTGGGTTAACTAATGTCATCTAACTGGACACAACAGAACCAAGTCATGGTTGGATCACACTGTCTTTTCTTAGCCTTCCCACACTGTAGTAACTCGTGCGATACGACACATTCTTCATTCAGTGTAAAACAATGAGTGTTTGAAAGAAAGATACAATTTTAGCTTTACGTTTAAGACGATCCAATCCGTTTCTCTCAACCAACGTACAATTATAAGAAATGTAGGAGCAGTGAAAATTTTCAAAATATGAATTTTCAGTATAACAAAGGAATAATAATAAAATAAAAATCATTCTCGAAAATCAAATGATATTTTGCAACTTAAAATTCCTTTAATTAACTATCAAACTAACCTTCTATAAATTATCAAATAAAACAATAATTTTTTCCGATTCATATATATTTTATTATTACAAGTGCCACAAAAAATCGTTTTTAAAAAATTTGTATCGAGGAAAATGTTATTTCTGAAAATGACAAAGCAGTCTAAATAATAATAATAATTTAAAAAAAAAAAAAAATAATAATGTAAACTAACTAATGACGTTATTCATAGTAAAATAGTGAGATACAAGTATTGTGCAATTATGTTACATATTTCCTTACCTAAAAAAAGGAAGTCGCTTATAATAAGGATCCGGCAGAACAGTTAATTATTCAGTAAATACTTCTACAAACCGTACATTTCCGGTTCGTTAAAGAAATTGTTCTTTTAAAAATCCTGCATTTATTATCGGGTTAGGCTCGGATAGAAAGCATTTTCTGATGCAGAAAAAATTTTTATCAACGGATTTATTGGTTTATCAACAGATCAGTAATGACTTGCTCTCATCAGTGTAATAATGCTTAGATTACTCGAGACGTTGTAAGCCGGATGGGCGATCACTATCAGTTAGGAGCCTTAAAATTTCCTGTAGGAGATTTTGTTATTTACTACGGTTTCTCAAAGAATCCTTTGGGTGGCTGTAGTAGGTCAACTCCAGTTGACAACGTATCCTTGTAATGATCCATGGCTAACCAGGGAATTTTCTTTTTATTTCATTTCAGATGGTTATACAATAACCCCGAGTCACTTTTTATTAAACCGAGTCACCTAATTTCACCTGAATAATAAAAAAAAATAAAATAAATATGAATCATAACAGAATTACTTTAAGGATTTTCATTTATGCCACGGTTATGCGGGTGAGCCGTAAAGGAAAATGTCGCCGACATAATTAAAGGGTAGTAAAGGATTATCTTTTCCGATCAATAATACTATAAGTGGATTAAATTACAGTAAAAATAGAATTTTTACATCATCTATTTCTCAAATAACAAATGAATAGTGATTTTCTGTTGAAATGATAAACCGGATTTAAACTTTTTTCAAGAAAAAATATACCGCAAATATTAGTAGTCATGCTATATTTCTACGTGCTCGTAAAACGGAAGGATTTCCAGATCCGTTTCTAATTTACCCTAATTAAAAAAAAAAAATACACAATTTGTGATGGAAAAATTAATAAACATATTTTTTTTTTTTTTGTCTTCAGTCATTTGACTGGTTTGATGCAGCTCTCCAAGATTCCCTATCTAGTGCTAGTCGTTTCATTTCAGTATACCCTCTACATCCTACATCCCCAACAATTTGTTTTACATACTCCAAACGTGGCCTGCCTACACAATTTTTCCCTTCTACCTGTCCTTCCAATATTAAAGCGACTATTCCAGGATGCTTTAATATGTGGCCTATAAGTCTGTCTCTTCTTTTAACTATATTTTTCCAAATGCTTCTTTCTTCATCTGTTTGCCGCAATACCTCTTCATTTGTCACTTTATCCACCCATCTGATTTTTAACATTCTCCTATAGCACGGCATTTCAAAAGCTTCTAATCTTTTCTTCTCAGATACTCCGATCGTCCAAGTTTCACTTCCATATAAAGCGACACTCCAAACGTACACTTTCAAAAATCTTTTCCTGACATTTAAATTCATTTTTGATGTAAACAAATTATATTTCTTACTGAAGGCTCGTTTAGCTTGTGCTATTCGGCATTTTATATCGCTCCTGCTTCGTCCATCTTTAGTAATTTTACTTCCCAAATAACAAAATTCTTCTACCTCCATAATCTTTCCTCCTCCTATTTTCACATTCAGTGGTCCATCTTTGTTATTTCTACTACATTTCATTACTTTTGTTTTGTTCTTGTTTATTTTCACGCGATAGTTTTTGCGTAGGACTTCATCTATGCCGTTCATTGTTTCTTCTAAATCGTTTTTACTCTCGGCTAGAATTACTATATCATCAGCAAATCGTAGCATCTTTATCTTTTCACCTTGTACTGTTCCTCTGAATCTAAATTGTTCTTTAACATCATTAACTGCTAGTTCCATGTAAAGATTAAAAAGTAACGGAGATAGGGAACATCCTTGTCGAACTCCCTTTCTTATTTCAGCTTCTTTCTTATGTTCTTCGATTGTTACTGTTGCTGTTTGGTTCCTGTACATGTTAGCAATTGTTCTTCTATCTCTGTATTTGAACCCTAATTTTTTTAAAATGTTGAACATTTTATTCCAGTCTACGTTATCGAAAGCCTTTTCTAGGTCTATAAACGCCAAGTATGTGGGTTTGTTTTTCTTTAATCTTCCTTCTACTATTAATCTGAGGCCTAAAATTGCTTCCCTTGTCCCTATACTTTTCCTGAAACCAAATTGGTCTTCTCCTAACACTTCTTCCACTCTCCTCCCAATTCTTCTGTATAAAATTCTAGTTAAGATTTTTGATGCATGACTAGTTAAACTAATTGTTCTGTATTCTTCACATTTATCTGCCCCTGCTGTCTTTGGTATCATAACTATAACACTTTTTTTGAAGTCTGATGGAAATTCCCCATTTTCATAAATATTACACACCGGTTTGTATAATCTATCAATCGCTTCCTCACCTGCACTGTGCAGTAATTCTACAGGTATTCCGTCTATTCCAGGAGCCTTTCTGCCATTTAAATCTTTTAATGCTCTCTTAAATTCAGATCTCAGTATTGAATAAACATATAACAAAGCAATAAACATATAACAAAGCAAATACGTATTTGATGAATACTACAATGTTACAAATAATACGTAACAATATAGTTACGAAGTAATTTTTTTTTAGGCCTAAATAAGGAAGTCAAAAAATTTATCGATAAACCGATTTACTTAATAGGAAATTTCTAAATATACACTTTTAAGATAACATTAATAATACAGGGCTAGTTAATCATTATCAGGCTACTGACCCGCAAAGCGTATCAATTTCAAATTAAAAATAAATAAATTTATTAAAAATGTAATTATACTTTTATCAGTATTATTTTTATTTTTTAAAGTGATAAATAGTTACAACATAAATAAGAAGTGTTTTATGTATAATCACAAAGAAGTTAACTAAACTATGATTTTTTTTTAACGAAAAATTACAAATGTACGTAAATGAATAAAAAGGTTTATTTATTGATTTTTAATAATTCTTACAGAGCTTTGTTTCAAACTGTTCATGATGTACGAATAATATTTATTATTTATAACGATCGATTATTATCTTATAGCATTTTTATTGGACAGTTTCTACGATTACGAACCGTTTGCGTATACCACCTGAATTTTTTCACGGTTGAGCGATAGATTTTGTTGTGAGAGAACTAGGTTGCTCGTTTTCATTGAACACAAAATCAAGCCATATTTATGAAATATGAAATGCAATACTGTCTATTCAATTATCACCTTTCCGGACGGAAAAGTAAACGCTTAAGCATTGTATTGCTCTGTTAATTTTAACTAATTTAGGTGAAAGATATCACGTACACGTACATATACGAGCCGTAGTGGTCTCCATACCATGTTTCAAAAATTATGACCCCCATTCGTTGAATAACTACGACAAAGTTGACCCCAAGAAATTACTGTAGTTTAATTCGCACCAAAATCTGTTAAACACCAAAAAAACACATTACATGTTTTCTGCGAATCTGCAGAAAACCAGATCAGAAGAAAAAGTATTCAAATACAGCGAACTAACGAAGAATATAACTTTCAAAACAAGTTTGCAAAAATAAAGAAGAAATTTTATACAAACAAGTTACGAAACGCTTCGTTATCGAATGACGGCTGACGAAAGATTTCCGGATTGTAATTCTTAGGACCTAAATTAAGGAGTAAATTTAGTAGTTTTATACGAAAACTTGAAAAAAAAAATAGTCCCCAGAAAAAAGAAAGATCCAGATTTCATAAGAAATCTACCTATTGTAATAGGTACCATGATTCGACTTCTGGAATATTTCGACATATGTTCGCGTTCTACATCCACCAGAACCCAAAACCACCGTCAGTTCAAAGGTTTACACACACACACGCGCGCGCGCGCGCGCGAGTACATCTATATATATATTTCACTTTCTTGTGAACACGATAACTGCCGTAATTTTGCGCCAATACCCTTCCTTTTTTGGGAGTGAAATCGAGGGCTTTTACGAAAAAAATATCGCTACAACTTTCTTATTAAGTAAAATACCGAATTTTTTTAAAGTTCCTACTGTTCTTTGGATAAGGGCCTAAAAGTATCTAAGTAAATTATTTTGATATCACCTACCATTGGCACAGGGGATGGAAAAAATGGGATTTCGAAGACAAAATATCATACCTCCCTAAATAGGCACAGTATCGAATCGTTTTTAAGTGGTCGTTAGTCCTCTAAACATTATCTAAAACTTTTGTTTTAAATAAGTTTTGATATGACCAACCCTTATGGCAAGGGATGATCAAAATGTTGCTGGAATTATAAGAATATGCGGCTTGTCGTATATGAAACTATTTTTCACATGCAGCGATTGTCGTATTAAGTAAATTTGAAGTTTTTCCTAACTTTTAGGTGGAAATCTTTTATCTCCTTCTTAGCACCGGTGAAATCTAACTTCGCTTTCCGGAGTGCCGAAAGAATTTTTTGATAGTTTTCGAAAATTTTGGGGTTAAAGACAAAGCACTGACGTTGAAAAACATACTATTTTATGTTTTGCGTAAGCCACTTTGTTAAATGAGTAATAAAATATTTAATAAAACTTGTACAGAATTTGTTTGAGTAAAATGCTTTGAATCAAGGCTACAGAAACTAAATACAGCCATAAGAGTTTTTAAGTTTATTAAAAACAAAACATGTCAAAACGTAGTAGTTTTTAACCATGTTATTAAAGGAAACTAAATCTCCAAAATACTAATAATTAAGTATTTTAGAAAAATAAACAATAAAAATTAAAATAAAATAAAAAATAAAAGAAAACAACTTATCAATAAAACTCAAAAACTCCTAAAAATTCAGTTAGAGATCTATTTTTTCTTTCAATATTTATATTTTTAATGTAAAATCATTAAATTTTCCGCTTAATTTGTGTCCCAAGAATTATTGTCTTTCTTTCTTTTTCCTGTTTAGCCTCCGGTAACTACCGTTTAGATAATACTTCAGAGGATGAATGAAGGATGATATGTATGAGTATGAATGAAGTGTAGTCTTGTACATTCTCAGTTCGACCATTCCTGAGATGTGTGGTTAATTGAAACCCAACCACCAAAGAACACCGGTATCCACGATCTAGTATTCAAGTCCGTGTAAAAATAGCTGGCTTTACTAGGACTTGAACGTTGTAACTCTCGACTTCCAAATCAGCTGATTTGGGAAGACGTGTTAACCACTAGACCAACCCGGTGGGTTAAGAATTATTGTCTGGCTTAATTTTACCGACGGCAGAAAAATCAGGACGAAATCTTTCGCTAGCCGACAATCGCTAAGGAAGCGCTTCTGAACCTGTGTTTTTATGAAGGTTCTTCATATTTTTCACCAGTGAAACATGTCCCAAAAGTTTGTTAAATTCTTCGTGAATCACTCTGTATAATTAAAAGTAAAAAATTAATCGTTAAAAAGTCTTCCTGAAGTATTTATATTATCTACAGATGAATAAATTACTGTAAACAAGACGAAAGGAAGAGAAAAAGAGGATAAGAAAGAAGAGTACAGTCGCGTAAGAAAAACAATGTGAAGAGCGAAGAGATGATAATATATCAACTCGGTAACATTAGATAACATAGGCTGTTTGTTATCTACATAATAAGAAAAGCACGTACTATTCTACGCTACAACTTCTCGCTATTTCTGCCTTCAAGCTACAGATAAAGAGCCGCTCTGTAGTCTACGAGGTGGCTCTGTATTTAAGATTCTAATATCAATCTCTTCTTTATATCGTATTATATATACGTGAATAAACAAGGTCGTTGACATTTTACAAAGCATACATAAGTTAACAATAAAGGTGAGATATTCTAGAGTCGGGCAGAATAAGTAAATACATAGATTAACTTTAGAGCAAAATGGTAAGTAGGGGTGATAAATTTCTATACAGTATGTTTTCGTTCACCAAATAGCTGTAAAAATATTTTTTTAATATTTTTTATACACCTCCCATTAAATATTGTTAATCTCAATATTTAATGGAAAAAATAATTATCTGTTAAAACTGAAATTATTTGTTTAATAAAATTTTTACAAATAAATTTTCGATATGATACCAAAGAAAGCAGGGGCAGATAAATGTGAAGAATACAGAACAATTAGTTTAACTAGTCATGCATCAAAAATCTTAACTAGAATTTTATACAGAAGAATTACAATAGAATAGAAGAATACAATATTTTAGAATTATGAAATAGTTTTGCAACTTAACTCAAATAACTACAAAATAAAATTATTACCCTAATACTCTTCCGAACAGAAAAAAGGAAAAAGGGTTCAGAAAAAATCAATAAGATAAACAATTAATAAAAAATATTTTCAATCGCAGGTAATGAGACATTTTTTTTTTTATTTATAAAAAGGTTCTTTGTAATTCAATTCATTACTGAAAAAAAAACTGAATGTTTAACTCAGAAACGTTTTTTTTAATAATACAAAGAAGTCCTGCTTTCTTTGATGCAGCCAGTCCTACTGGTTTGATGCAGCTCTCCAAGATTCCCTATCTAGTGCTAGTCGTTTCATTTCAGTATACCCTCTACATCCTACATCCCCAACAATTTGTTTTACATACTCCGAACGTGGCCTGCCTACACAATTTTTCCCTTCTACCTGTCCTTCCAATATTAAAGCGACTATTCCAGGATGCCTTAGTATGTGGCCTATAAGTCAGCCTCTTCTTTTAACTATATTTTTCCAAATGCTTCTTTCTTCATCTATTTGCCGCAATACCTCTTCGTTTGTCACTTTATCCACCCATCTGATTTTTAACATTCTCCTATAGCACCACATTTCAAAAGCTTCTAATCTTTTCTTCTCATATACTCCGATCGTCCAAGTTTCACTTCCATATAAAGCGACACTCCAAACATACACTTTCAAAAATCTTTTCCTGACATTTAAATTAATTTTTGATGTAAACAAATTTTATTTCTTACTGAAGGCTCGTTTAGCTTGTGCTATTCGGCATTTTATATCGCTCCTGCTTCGTCCATCTTTAGTAATTTTACTTCCCAAATAACAAAATTCTTCTACCTCCATAATCGTTTCTCCTCCTATTTTCACATTCAGCGGTCCATCTTTGTTATTTCTACTACATTTCATTACTTTTGTTTTGTTCTTGTTTATTTTCACGCGATAGTTCTTGCGTAGGACTTCATTTATGCCGTTCATTGTTTCTTCTAAATCCTTTTTACTCTCGGCTAGAATTACTATATCATCAGCAAATCGTAGCATCTTTATCTTTTCACCTTGAACTGTTACTCCGAATCTAAATTGTTCTTTAACATCATTAACTGCTAGATCCATGTAGAGATTAAAAAGTAACGGAGATAGGGAACATCCTTGTCGGACTCCCTTTCTTATTAGGGCTTCTTTCTTATGTTCTTCAATTGTTACTGTTGCTGTTTGGTTCCTGTACATGTTAGCAATTGTTCTTCTATCTCTGTATTTGAACCCTAATTTTTTTAAAATGCTGAACATTTTATTCCAGTCTACGTTATCGAAAGCCTTTTCTAGGTCTATAAACGCCAAGTATGTTGGTTTGTTTTTCTTTAATCTTCCTTCTACTATTAATCTGAGGCCTAAAATTGCTTCCCTTGTCCCTATATTTTTCCTGAAACCAAATTGGTCTTCTCCTAACACTTCTTCCACTCTCCTCTCAATTCTTCTGTATAAAATTCTAGTTAAGATTTTTGATGCATGACTATATTTGTTGACTTTCTATATCTCAGAAATTCGAACCAAAAAACTGGAAATGATACCGTATTTGGAAGGAATAAGTCTTCTAGATGTGATACCATTTCCATCGTAATTTATTTTTTATTTATTTTGTTCAACGGTTCTATATCTCACCTTTAGAGTTGATAACTTATATAAGCTTTCTAGGATTGTTTTCCTGGATCGGCAAGGCAATTAATGGAGAAGTCCTCAGGAGAATAGAAAACTTTTTTTTGTAGAAATACGCAACAAGAAATGGAATAACTGGATTAGTCATCTCTATTGCTTCATTTGTCGTGGTGTACCTCACTTCTTAAAGGAATGACAGAGAAAAATATTGATAAGTAAGAACTGACATCAAGGTCGAGGTCCATATTATCAAACAAAACTCCTGGATTGGTTAGGCAATCCTTGAAAGAAGTGAAAAAAATATTTAAAAATACAAATGATGAGCTATTAAAAAATTGAGAAAAGAACCTTAGGGTAAAATAACAGTATTAGAGACACCATTGTAACAAGAGTCAAGTAATTCAATCAAATTTTAAGGTAAATAATCCTTTAGTAACTAGTTTTTATAATCTTAATAAAGGAAATTATATAATGTAGAAATGGTTAACTTTTGTTTACGTTAAACCAACAAATTACGATTATTGATCATGGAAAGATAACATTATAAGACTGTGGACTGCATAAAAAGGTTTTTAAATTATCTTTAAAATTATTTTAGTAATATACATATATATATATTAAAGAATTCACGTAACTTATTAGTGAGAATAAATTAATATTTTAGGAACTTTTTTGAAGACATTAAGGTCGCATTGGATGGATAAGTTGAAATATAATGAAAGACGTGTACTATAATAATGGGAAAAAAATAGGAATACGAATTTCTTTCTGGAAATTAATTTTTTCTAGATATAACTCAGGGGAATGAGGCCGTAAGGGACATTTTCAGCCATACTCCAGCATCATCCTATTATATCCAGCCTACTTTTCGTAAAGCTCTACTTTTTTGAAACATTTTTTCTACTTAACAACGTCAAGCCATCCAAGCCGGTTATAGATACATCCCTTATATGTAAAATCTGCTTTCGAACACACACACCTGAAATTTATAGCAACAATGCGAAGAAGTGGAATGGATTAAGTTAGGAGAAATGGATCCAGAAGAGTAAGTGGACTTTGCTCCGGGAACTGGAAATTGGATTGATCTTGGATGCAAAGATTTGGCTCAACCAAAGGACAAACATGTTATCTGAAAATTTTACGTGATTTAGAAATTAACTGTACTCACAAGAACGGAAAAAAGGTTCCTTTCTAATTGTACTTTACATACATCGAGTCTACTTGAAACTGTAAGGTGATTCATGTGTAATGCTTCAATAAGTAATAGAAATTAACAGGAAACAAGTGCCATGCCGAATACAACGCACAGAGAAACGCCATATAATCTGAGCTAAGGTAATAAATATTTACATCATCCAATCAGAATAATTTTCTGTTATTTACATCCGTTTTAAAATACGGTCATAACAATTTAAAATAATAAGAATGAATCTAAAGATCAACCAATTAGAAATTAAATGTTATTAACAAACGAATTACTACATAACCAATTGCGGCGTAAGTGACCCTGAATGTTCATTATCAATTAATATCAATAAACAGAAATTACAACGTTGATAACTACCGGCTATATCAATAGATCGCTTTAGTATAACTATATTAATTATCATGTATCTATCACATGATATCCTTTTTAATAAATACTGGTCTGGATTTAAGGGATTGATTACTTTAAAATAACTTCCAAGTCGCATTCAAAACTAAAGTTAAACAAAGATTTAATCTGTATTAATTAAATACTGTAGAAAAGAAACTCAAGACAAAATTATAGTTCATGCTTCTTTTGGTAATGTTATTCAACTCCGAGATACTCCGATGTTTTTTTTATTTTTTAATTTTGACTTAAACCCAACTTTCGGCCAAAATTCCAAAAAGAAAAATATTTCTAAAAAAGGTTTTCAGAATTTTAGTTCGTTTTTAATCTTCGTTTCCTGATTTTATCCCTTAATTCATACTAAGAAGTAACTGAAAAAAATGTTTTCCAGAAACAAAATTCAGATATTACTTCTTCAGAAAGTATTACCGACAGAAGGTGGTGAAAGCCGCGTTTTGAAATTTATAACTATTTTGTATCAAGAGGGAACATGTCTATTTATAAATATTTTAGTAATTTCAATCGGGATTGCCAATTTAATCAAAAATCAATTGAAACTGATTGGCCAATTCTACCCTTATAATTCCCAGATCGATACAAAATCAACATCTGCTTAGGTTTGCATAAAAAGCAATGATATCAAGGTTTAAACGTGTATATTAAATGTACAATAGCAGTTAATTCCCACAAAATAGCAAAAAATAATAGCCGATATCGATATACCACTTATCCACTTCTAAGTTTTATAGTGGCGTTTTATCTCACATTTTTTATCGTTTATTTCGAGATAATCTTTCTTTAACTTAACACATTTAATCATTTAATTTAAATGAATAAAAGAGAATATCGGAAAAAAATAAAGAAATCAAAATTTCCTCCGATCTCCGTAGCAGAGTACTAGTGTCTCTTAACTTTTCATCCAGAGATCTCAGGTTCGAATCCCGGATATGCATATTTCATACACTATAAAATTCCATTACCATATTTCCCTATAAAAGCTTCCGTAGTGAATTAATTTATCAAGCAAGAACAGTCTTGTTTGAAAAGGATGCGTTTTTATTTAGATTCTTATAAGACAGATTAAAAATCAGATGGGTGGATAAAGTGACAAATGAAGAGGTATTGCGGCAAATAGATGAAGAAAGAAGCATTTGGAAATATATAGTTAAAAGAAGAGACAGACTTTATAGGCCACATACTAAGGCATCCTGGAATAATCGCTTTAATATTGGAAGGACAGGTAAAAGGGAAAAATTGTGTAGGCAGGCCACGTTTGGAGCATGTAAAACAAATTGTTGGGGATGTAGGATGTAGAGGGTATACTGAAATGAAACGACTAGCACTAGATAGGGAATCTTGGAGAGCTGCATCAAACCAGTCAAATGACTGAAGACAAAAAAAAAAAAAAAAAATAAGACAGATAAAATATACGCGTCTAAGATGAAAACGGTTAGAAGATTCTACTTGGTAAATATTGTAATAACTGTCGATTAGTATTTGCATCTTTTTATTTTATAATATATTAGACGCCTGGTTTCATTTAATAGGCCTTTTACTTATTAGCCATATTTGGCCAGCCGTTAGGGACACGAAACAGAGTACCCTAATAACTCCCACCATCACAAAAAATACGGACATATCCAAAGATATAAATTTACCTACAAAGATATAGATTTAGACCTATAATCACAAAAAGAAAAGTAAAGAAGGGGGTTAAATAATTATGGGAGAGGGTAGTGAAAAAAAAATCTATCCCTAAATAGAGCCGAAATAGTACGACCGACTCCACTTAAAGGAAGGCTCTAAACATCGGCCTTCCATCCCGCCTACAATCCCTTGGGATATCAGGATATTTTAACTCAGAAGAAAGCAGCATATTACTTATCAACATTTTTATAACAAACTAGTAAAATACATACTGCAACAATATTTATTTTCTGACAGAAATTAAAGATTCATCCGGGAGTAAAAATGCAGTGTTCCTAAAGGAACAACTTTGTCCGGCTCTGCTATTTTCCTTCTCGTGGAATAAAAAACTACTAAAAACTGTTTATTGAGATCCACGCATTGAAAATATTATACTACATAAATAAACAGGGAAAGAGGATTTTAAAATAAACAGTGAATAACATTTTACATTCACGGTTAAATGAAAGGGATAAAAATTAATTAAAAAAGAAAAAGAACAATTTTAATCACAAAACAAGCTCTAAATGTAGATGTGAATACTCGGCATTCCGGTAGTTTAAGAATGAAAAAAGTTAAGTCGTCGTTATCTTTTGTTAATGAAAAAATTAAATTAATTAAGAATGAAGTATATGTAATTAATTTATCGTGTCTTTAAAATGCAAATAAAATTCTTAGTGATAATTATAGGAATGTTTAAATAGAACAGAATGAAAAACCCTGGAAATATATCGTATTTAAATGTAAATCTAACACATCTACAGTATTATAGCTTAAATAATGTAAGGATTAATACAAACGATCGCGTATGATAGTATAATGCATCTTATTAGTGTAATTTTCGGACCGTAGAAATAAACTAAAGTTAATGTTCATTATCTGCTACAAACATCTTTAAAATATAATAAATAAATAGTAAAGTAGATCAAATGAAAAGAGCGAAAAACTACCTATCCTTGACTGAATAATTCTCGACTGTACTTTTGTGGTTTCCATCTATATATCCTGTACTACAGTATAACTGTTCAGAACCCTCTTTTAAAGGAACAATTTCGAGTAAAATAGTAAATGAAGAAAATGTGTAGTCCTTCCTTATTATACTTTCCTTTTAATTTCGTGAAATCATCTCGTATCCTTCCTTTATCCTTTCTCTTTTATCTGCTCATCAACCAACTTATCCTGATATCAGTAAAATACGTTAAGTTAACATTGTTAAGGTTGTAATATATCCTTAATTCAAACGTGTTATTTTTTTATAGACGTAATATGAATGTAATAATAAAAATTATTGTTATTCTCTTGTTACCTATTTCTTCTAAAAAAACTAAATTTATTTGTTAATTAGACAATGTACACGAAATATTATTCAAGAGTAGTCTATCTGGTCGCGCCAGGAAAAGGTAACGTACTAGTCGGAGCGATATAAAACGTGATTCACGAAAAATGTAACAAAATTTCAGGACGTGTTCTATTGGTGAAAATAAAGAAAAAGGTTCATATAAAAGTATCCCCCCTTTGAAAACGTCAGGTGGTTCGTGGGTTCTGAGAAAGCTGACGTATTTGCTAAGCATCTTGGCAAGGTCTTTAAGCTTTCTATATACGGTGAGCTGGTGAAGAAAAAAATAAATTAATTCCTGAGAGTCTTTCTCTAAACCGTTTCTCGTCGGCAGAGGTTCTACGAGTATAAGTGATCAGGAGAGGACGGAATTAAAAAAAAACTCCAACATATTAACTGACAACTAATAAAATACTGATCGTGTTTCCGTTCAAGCCTCTGATTATAACAAACCTCTTTAATGACATTCTTCGGACTACGTGTTTCCCGATGGAATGGAAGGCGCTGGGCGTCACAATTGGTAATAGTCCCGAAACCGGGTAAATCGGCGCAAGAATATTGTCAATTCTATCGAAAGTATTCGAAAGACTACTTTTTCGAATCTATGGCCGATTCTGGAGGAAGGGCGTGTTATTCCTGACCAGTATCGTTTAGAGTTGATCACTCAACGATCCAACAAACACACCGGATTATTAACGTTGTCAGCAAGTGTCCAGAAGAGAAGATTATTGCTGGGCTGTTTTTTTAGATGTCTAGCATTTTAGAAGTCTACATTATATAGGTCTGTTGTGTAAGTTGAAAAGGAGCCTTCTTCAACCGTACTTTATCGTACAACCGTACCGTTACTTGATCGTGGAAAGCTATGTAGACAAACGCTTCTTCCAAGTCAGGCACAGATCAGGACTTATCGGTATTCTTTAACACCGAGTCGGCTCTTTCTCAAGGGTCGAAAGAGCCTTATTTTATTTTCGGTCTTAAAGGCACACCTTCCGACTTCTGAAGAGGTCACAGTTGCATCGTTTGCGGACGACACGATGTTTCTGGACGTGGATGATGACCTTAACGCAGCTTCTAATAAACTGCAGACTATGTTGAATCTGATTAGTGAATGACTTTATATATGGAAGATGAAGGTAAATCCGGAAAAGTCTGCACACTTTATTTTTACGATAAGGATTAGTGACTGCTTCACTGGACCGAAGAGATATAGATCCACTAGTGTTTATGCTTACAGTAGAGTTCACTCATTTTGTATAAAATTTAACAAATTAAGCACTTTCAACGAGATAAATAAAAAAAATAACTAAAATAAAATAAGGAAACAGAAATGTTAATAAAAATTTATTGTGAAAGGTTCAGACAGTAAAACAAATAATCATTTTGTATTAGAAATTATATAAAATCCGCTTTCAGGGACACCAACTGATGATTTTTGATGACTTTCATTACACCCTGTTATTATTGTTTGTTGAATCCAACAAGTTGTAAATTTCATAATCTTATTGAAAAATTTCATAAAAATCATAAACCCATTAGCTTGTAATTGCTCACAAACTGACGAAATGCTAATAGTCAAAAGGTTTCTTAATAGCCTTTATATTTGAGAAATATCAGAAATATTTTTTTAAGGAAGATCTTAAAAACAAATAACCGGTTTAAAAAACGGAGTAAAACATAAAGAGAGGAGAATTTAATGCGTAACCGATGAGATACAGACTAGAAAACGTATGTGAGGTCATTAGTACATGTGCATCAGGAATGGAGGAAAAGATTACGTATTATTGTGGCTTTCCGATGAAAATTGATTTCAAACCGCACCTCTCTATCACCACGATTAAGAAAATTACCGGCTGGTGAAACTGAAAAATCGTTCCTCTTAATAGCTAAACCTTATTGAAAAATTATATGAAAACACGTCCGTTAGCGTCACAGACAAAATGTCTAAAGGTCAAGTTAAATGAGGATCTTTCATAACTCAATCGAGTCAGAATAACGATGTTTCTGTATCAATTGATCAGTAACATAACCTAATTGTCGATACAGAAAATTATTAGCGACTTATAGTACAAATAATTGACGGATATTTATCACAGATTTTTTATCAAAATCGCTTTTATTTATTCTTACTTTGCAAATGTAAAATAATCTATTTTTAACTCTCTGCGCGCGTGCGGGCCTGCGTCTGTTTCAATTTTATTAGAAGAGCCAGACTGATAGACAATAGAATATGATAATATTCTGATATACAACAGTACAAATGGATTTCCCCACACTATTATATCAATCTGTGGGTGTGCGTGTATTACTTCACTTCAATTGTTATGTGCTTGGTGTGCTGGTGAGTGTATTTCCACATCTGAATCCTACACAATTATTCATTAAAACGGGACCTACACATACAAATACTGATCAATAATGGACATTAATACAGGCACAATAAGCTTAAAATAGAATAAAATGCTTCTTAAAGGGCGATAAATAATATTAATGTACAATTATCAGCTACAATAGTATGTTTGTTTAGATTCAGGATTTGATTGTAGTTAAATGCTAAGGATAGAATACGTTACTAACATTTGAACCCGCTGAAGCATACGTGGAAATTAATCAATGTTTACTAACTCTACTTTTAAATATTCGCAATTATATAGACCAAAATAATTATTAGGTAGACGGATAAATCTTTACCTAATTAGTACATAATTTTTACAAATTTAAACAAATAATGAGTAAAATCAATACTAGTTTATACATTTTATAGAACTTTCTCCTTCCCAGAAACCCCTAAAACAAACGACAGGATCAGTTGAGACTAATATGAAAGCTAAAACAACATTAAAATAGTATAAAGTACCATTAAATATATTTTGGCCAAATGTTTTAATAACAAATTATTAAACCATTTGGCCATTAAAACTAAAAAAACTATTAAACTTACAACGGCCATTAGAACATACTTTTTTCAGCGATGAGTAAAAGGAGCTCATATTAAACTAAGTTTCTCACAAAACAATTTATCAGTATTGGTCGAAAAAACATGCAAGACATAGGTCACTTAAGTAAACTACGACAAAAAAGAAGATTATTCATTATTTAAGACAAACAAAAAGCATAGGTCATTTTAAAGGATCCCCAGCACGAACTGGATAAAAAAATAACTAAGAAAAGCGTAAAAATTCTCATTAAGAAAGATAAAATAAGAAAAAATAGCGACGAATCTTATGTAAAATAATAATCTATTTAAAATAATAATAAACAAATTTTTTATCACTTTATTTTTGTTTATTAACCAACTTTTAGTACTTTTGCAGAGATCTTTACCACACCAAAACGTTGTTTTATACAACCTAATAAAAATGATGTACAGAGTATTAAAAATGTATGGGAATCCATACATAGCTTTTCAACTGTTTAACATAAAAAAATAAATTTAAACATCCAAAGTCATTATAGTGGGAGGGGGGCGGCAAGCGAACAACTCAAAAATTTTAAATGGAAAGAGTAGGAATGTGATAATTAATTTCAAAAGAAATTAAAATACAAAAATTTTTCATGTAAAAAAAGTGAGGATATGATAACTGTAATTAAAATGGCAACCATTTAAGTCTAAAAAGTATTACCCACCGAGTTCGTCCAGTGGTGAATGCGTCTTCGCAAATTAGCTGATTTGGAAGTCGAGAGTTCCAGCGTTCAAATCCTAGTAAAGGCAGTTTTACTTTTATACGGATTTGAATACTAAATGGTGGATACCGGTGTTCTTTGCTGGTTGGGTTTCAATTAACCACACATTTCAGAAATGGTCAACTTGAGACTGTACAAGACTACACTTCACTCATGCATATCATCCTCTGAAGTAATACCTGACGGTAATTCCGGGAGGCTAAACAGGAAAAAGGAAAGGAAGGAAGGAAAGAAGGAAAGGAAAGAAAGGAAAGGAAGGAAGAAAGGAAACGAAGGAAGAAAGGAAAGGAAGGAAAAAGGGAAGGAAAGAAAGTATTGAGCCTTTTGCGCACGAAATAGTATTAGTGTATTCTGGTAAAACTCAAGGAAGACCAGCATGTAAGCAGTCATGACATCGCCAATGACCTAAATATCGATAACCAAACAGCATTAGACGGTTTTGAGAAAGCTGGTATAAGAGGTTCGACTTTTGGGTGGGACCCAAAAGTCGAAATCGAAATCGATCAATTTCTGAAGCTGTTGATCGCGCTTATCAAGCGGATAACCTATGACAACAATGTGTAAAAAAAGATCGCGGTCCAAGCACGGAGAAACTCCACGGTCTGCGGCAAAGCCCAAAGTGCATTTGGTAGGATCAGAAAGTGCATCGTGCGTCACGAGCTGCTGCCACCAGGCGGAAGGATAAAGTCAGACCTATACTGTTGACCATTAGCGCGATTGCACCTGGCAATTTAAAAGGGACAGCCTGAACTGGTCAACAGAAAGGGTGTCGTACACCGCGCTGACATCCCCGCACCGCATACATTTTTAACGAGCCGTCAGAAATTGAACGAATTTGACTGGAAGGTTTTAATGTGTCCCCCCACCGTATAGCCCGAACCTGGCACCGTCAACTAAAATTTTTTTCGATCTCTGGAGAATTCCCGGAATGGTGTTAAATTAGTTTCAAAAGGACCTGTGAAAACCACGTGTCACAATTTTTTGATCGGAAACCACAGTAGTTTTACAGCGACAGGATTATGATGTTGCCGGGAAAATGGTACACAGGTGGTCTCATAATGTTGTTATTTTCCATTAACCATAAATATGTTTTCAATTTTGACTTTTTAGGGAACCTAATATTTTTACAGTTAGTTTCAAAGGTGGTGTACGGCATATAAAATAATAATACCAACAAATATAGTATTGTGGTAGGAGCATTTCTCAAATTTTATTTTTTTAGCGATTCACGATTAAACATAGTTTTAAGAGTATTACGGACTATTTCAGGTGTGAAAGACATTAAATAGCTCTCCATTTTGATTACCGATTGTAAAAAGAAAAAAATACAAAAAATAATAATTCAATAACAATTTTTAAAAAATGAAAAAATATCAGAGGTTATTATTACTAATCAAATAAAATTTTATGTACTATTCATTTTAAAAAAAAATGTGTAATTTTAATTTTTTTTTAATTGTGTACGCCTATTAAGCGTACAAGGAAGTTATGTGGTGTTCACATCAGATTTGTTACCTTAATTTTCATATCTCTCCAAATTTAGATTCGAATTTTTAAATTAAATTCAAATATATTATTTCCCTAAGCTAGTTAGCATAGTTTAAACTTTTGAACTTGTTCATTAATTATATTTTCGTTTCTTTGTTTTATTAGGGTTTTTGCAATTTATTAAAATTGATTTCTAGTAACGACATGCTTTCTACATTTAAAAATAAATGTTTATTTTCCCCTATGCTACGGACTACTGAGGTCTTTTGTTTATTGTACGTATATACTTCAAAAAAAGTGTTATAGTTATTATACCAAAGAAAGCAGGGGCAGATAAATGTGAAGAATACAGAACAATTAGTTTAACTAGTCATGCATAAAAAATCTTAACTAGAATTTTATACAGAAGAATTGAGAGGAGAGTGGAAGAAGTGTTAGGAGAAGACCAATTTGGTTTCAGGAAAAGTATAGGGACAAGGGAAGCAATTTTAGGCCTCAGATTAATAGTAGAAGGAAGATTAAAGAAAAACAAACCGACATACTTGGCGTTTATAGACCTAGAAAAGGCTTTTGATAACGTAGACTGGAATAAAATGTTCAGCATTTTAAAAAAATTAGGGTTCAAATACAGGGATAGAAGAACAATTGCTAACATGTACAGGAACCAAACAGCAACAATAACAATTGAAGAACATAAGAAAGAAGCCGTAATAAGAAAGGGAGTCCGACAAGGATGTTCCCTATCTCCGTTACTTTTTAATCTTTACATGGAACTACCGGTTAATGATGTTAAAGAACAATTTAGATACGGAGTAACAGTACAAGGTGAAAAGATAAAGATGCTACGATTTGCTGATGATATAGTAATTCTAGCCGAGAGTAAAAAGGATTTAGAAGAAACAATGAACGGCATAGATGAAGTCCTACGCAAGAACTATCGCGTGAAAATAAACAAGAACAAAACAAAAGTAATGAAATGTAGTAGAAATAACAAAGATGGACCGCTGAATGTGAAAATAGGAGGAGAAAAGATTATGGAGGTAGAAGAATTTTGTTATTTGGGAAGTAAAATTACTAAAGATGGACGAAGCAGGAGCGATATAAAATGCCGAATAGCACAAGCTAAACGAGCCTTCAGTAAGAAATATAATTTTTTTACATCAAAAATAAATTTAAATGTCAGGAAAAGATTTTTGAAAGTGTATGTTTGGAGTGTCGCTTTATATGGATGTGAAACTTGGACGATCGGAGTACCTGAGAAGAAAAGATTAGAAGCTTTTGAAATGCGGTGCTATAGGAGAATGTTAAAAATCAGATGGGTGGATAAAGTGACAAATGAAGAGGTATTGCGGCAAATAGATGAAGAAAGTAGCATTTGGAAAAATATAGTTAAAAGAAGAGACAGACTTATAGGCCACATACTAAGACATCCTGGAATAGTCGCTTTAATATCGGAAGGACAGGTAGAAGGGAAAAATTGTGTAGGCAGGCCACGTTTGGAGTATGTAAAACAAATTTTTGGGGATGTAGGATGTAGAGGGCATACTGAAATGAAACGACTAGCACTAAATAGGGAATCTTGGAGAGCTGCATCAAACCAGTCAAATGACTGAAGACAAAAAAAAAACGTATATACTTGTAAATATGAAACACGTTTACCGACAAAGTTAAGAATGTGATTTAAATAAATAATTATATTACGTTAATAGGCGTTTTTCTGCTATTGGTACAGTAAATGGGAAATAGTCCATCGCGAAAGATGTCGTAGTTAACCAAAAATCAGTAAACGGTTCAGCTATCCATCCCCATATTGCGTGTCGACTGATATTTCTAAATATTAACGAGTAATACAGGTATGTATAGGGCAGAAAAAGAATACACGTATGAAGAGTTTCCGCAAAAAATAAAAATAGAATCTAACTAAAAAGAAATAAAGATGTAAAAATATTTCAAAACTGAATATTATTTCACTATACCAATTTATTCATTCTTTCTATGTTACTGCCATTTACAGATTTTTTCCCGTGTTAAAAATAATTGGCGGTCTAACTTTACATTATTGCGTAAAATCCATATATAATTTGAAAAAAAGAAGATATTTAACAGCAATCGTTTTTTTTAAATTCAATTATTTGAGTATTTTGGTAGTTTTCTGCAATTGTTATACGGAACAAAATAAATCAAGGATGCAAATTTTCTCTAAGATTCCTAATCCATTTTTTAGTCATAAAACTGCACAATATGGCAACAGTGTCGTGACAGGAAAGGATGACTATCGGAAATTCCATAACGATAACAATAAAAATAATCCTCTATTTAAACTTCACGCTACAAAAATACGTTACCAATATTAACTTGAGAGCGTGAATACAAATAAAAAAAATTAAAAAGTTTTGCCAACTTAAATCTCCTTCAATTTGTAATTAAACTTTACTTAACAAGTTACAGTGAGTGATTTTACTAGATGCTATGCACATTATCTTAATATTCACACTTTTTTTTATTATAGAACTGACCATTATTTATCATTACATAATGTTTTTTCCATCCTGTGTTCTAATAACTAATAATGAAATATACTAAGCATGAGGTTAGAGTAGAAAATTGTATTCAGTTATCTGAAAGAATTGTTCCCAATTCGAAAACTACCCGCTCCACGTGATTCAGGTGTTTCGTTTTAACTACACCCTGCACTCGATATAAAAAAAGTGATAACGTTTTATAATACCTATTAAGCTACTGACAGATAAACAAGGAAAAAGTAGCTTTAGAAAAAGAAATAACTGTTCACTCACTCTCAATTCCATTTTATTAACAAAAAAAAAACATTACCTTCGATAAACAGAGAAAGGAAAATCTGACAACTTCGCAGTTACATTTGCAAACAGCATGAAATCTCTACAATAATAAATAGTACAGCATGAAACAGTAATAAATCTCTACCAAAAGTAGAGATTTATTACTTCCTTGCACGAAATAAAGCAAGTATTATGACCGCGAAAAATTTTGGTTTTCAGATTTCAACGGGAATATCCATTTTGACCATCCCTGAATCCATTTTGACTAGTTACGGATTGACGTCTGTACGTACGTATGCATCTCGCATAACTGAAAAACAATTAGCCATAGGATGTTGAGATTTTGGATTTCGGACTGTTGTAACATCTAGTTGTGCACCTCCCCTTTTGATTGCAATTGACTGAACCAAAAGTGTACAAAAAAGCCCAAAATCAAAAAAAAAATCTGGTTAATGGACTTTTTCTTAACTACAGTAATAAGCCCACATTGGAGCATTACAACGATATATCGTAAATGGTACTTATTTTAATCGGTTTCAGAGTTATAGCCAAATAAAACTTTAATCAGTGAAATATTTGGATCTTACAAGGGGAAGGCAGATTGGTTCAATCCGACTTCATCTCCTTTTTATTAACTTTTTTTTTAATTTAAATATATCGAAATTAATAAATTATTAACCTCTGTTTGTAAAAAAAAAATTACAATGAATCATAATAATTCACTAATAATAACAATAAAAAATATATATCAGAAGCTATTAATGAAATAAAATTTCACGTACTTTTCATTTTTTTTAAATATGTATATATAATTTAATATGCGGAAAAGGAAGTCTTGCGGTGTCCGCATCAGATTTCTTTAAATATATTGATTTATTAATTATTAACCCGTGATTGTAAAGAAAAGTTTTACAATAAATAATTTTTCAATAATAATATAAAAAAAATAATCAGAAGTTATTACTGAAATACAATTTTATGTACTTTTAAAAATGTGTATATGCAATTTAATAGGCATTGTTACATATGTGTATATGTAATAGATTTGGTGAAACATCTGATTATTTAACATTAATTGAAAATTATAATTTAGAATCGTATTATTTTTGGTTTAATGTGTGTTCAATTTTATTTAATTATTCTGTAACTTCTGTTTTATCTTTTTTTATCCTTCTTAACCACCCCGGGGGTAACTGGCATTAACGGCATTACCTGAAGTTACAACCGTAGTGACGTGGAAGCAGATTGCCCCACCATAGCTTAGCCACTTCATTCGGCCACCATCGGGGTCTTCCGTGCGTCCTCGAGACATCCGAACCTTCCGCTTATGGATGGTCCCTGTTTTATCTTCTTTTCTTTTTTCTGTTTAGCCTCCGGTAACTACAGTTTAGATAATTATTCAGAAGATGAATGAGGATGATATGTATGAGTGTAAATGAAGTGTAGTCTTGTACATTCTCAGTTCGACCGTTCCTGAGATGTGTGGTTAATTGAAACCCAACCACCAAAGAACACCGGTATCCACGATCTAGTATTCAAATCCGTGTAAAAATAACTGGCTTTACTAGGACTTGAACGCTGGAACTCTCGACTTCCAAATAAGCTGATTTGGGAAGACGTGTTCATCATTAGACCAACCCGGTGGGTCAGTTAATATATACCTTTTTCTTTTTCCTGTTTAGCCTCCGGTAACTACCGTTTAGATAATACTTCAGAGGATGAATGAGGATGATGTGTATGAGTGTAAATGAAGTGTAGCCTTGTACAGTCTCAGATGGACCATTTCTGAGATGTGTGGTTAATTGAAACCCAACCACCAAAGAACACCGGTATCCACGATCTAGTATTCAAATCTGTGTAAAAATATCTGGCTTTACTAGGATTTGAACGCTGTAACTCTCGACTTCCAAATCAGCTGATTTGGGAAGACGCGTTAACCACTAGACCAACCCGGTGGTTATCTACATTAAAGTTAACTACAGAGAGACTGAAAAATAGACCCTCACAAGAAAATTGAGGCATACGTACATGCCAGCTCGATCTTTAATAAATTGCAAAAAATTCCTATCTTTTAGTTCATTATTCCTCTGATATTGTCAGACAATATTATATTTGGTTTGATATAATTCTTCTGATCTTAATTTTTATGCACGTCTTTAATTTTCTAATTTTCTCTCTCATTATATTCATTATCCTCTCAATCTTTTTATTCTTCCCTTGGCCTTAACATTTCCTTCCTCTATATATTTATCATAGTCTCTCAATCTTTTTATTCTTTCTTTGGTTTTAACATTTTCTTCCTGTTTACATTTATTATCTTCTCTTAATGTTTTTATTCTTTCTTTGTTTGCAACATTTTTTTCCTTTTTTCAAATATGAAAAAAAAAATCAGAAGTTATTAGAGAAATAAAATTTTATGTACTTTTAAAAATGTATATTTCATTTAATAGGTGTATAAGGAAGTAATGTGGTGCCCGGTGCCTACAAAAGATTTTTAGAACCATTTTTGAAGCAAAAAGACATCTTTTTTAATATAAAATATCGTCTTGCTTATCCAGTAGTTGTACTTCATTCACTCTTTGTAATTTACTACTTAAATAATAAATTCTGAATTCTTTTCGTCTGTTTTTTTTTTATTTCTTATTCGTAAAAAATTAATTTACGTTTTAAAAAGTAAGATATGGTAACGTTTAATAACCAATTTTAAAAAAAATAATTGTTTTTGTGCCAAATAAGCCTCATTCTCGTCTTCTATCCCTAATATATCACAGATTTTGGCAATTTAAATATATCTTCATTATCCTTTAAACGAACATAATTTAAGAAATACAACTTTTAAAAATCACGGTATTAAGTCCTTGATATACCTGATTTAATTGTACAATTCAACCCGTTCTAAACTAAGCTATGTACTGTAGGATACTGACAGCTGGATTATTGAGCTTAGCCAAGGACGTTTTGCTTAATGGTATTGCTTTACCATATTAATCCTTAGAGTTCAATTTCAATCGATAAATCATTCAGCGGGTTGAGTTCCTTAGTTGACATAGGTTTGTAATCGGATTTATGCCGGAATCCACCGACTTAAACTGGTAAGACGATGCCTTCCAACCGATATCAGGAAAGTATTAATTATCTGTTAGATTTATCCCTACTAAATTTCTAAAGATTTTTAAGTAACAATTTAAAAGAATTAAACGATCGATAAACTGTTAGATCGTAATATTTTTTATGCTCAACGTATTGATGACAGCATACCTTGTTTTTATTGTCTTCGATCCCTGAAACTGAAATACAGAAAAGTATTTCTTTATGGTGCAGTTTTTTTATGAAAGGTAATCGTGTAAAGATTGTATCCTCTTGTCATCGGGTTCATTATAGGAGTCCTTCTTTGTTTCACCTACTTTTTCCTGAACCTTACTTCCTGAACGTTGTATATATTCTTCTAAAAATTATATTTTCAAAATGATCTTAATCTCATTATACGAACTTCTGAGGGTAGATTGTGAAACGTACACAAAATAATTTTGAAGAACTGTATTATGTAGAAAACAACAACAAATCATAAAAATAACAAACGATGAAACTCTTAGAAAAGAAAAACTAAACCAAAAAAGAAAAAAAATGAAAGTGATAACAGAAACAGAGGGGAAAGAAATAAAGAATTGATTAATACACAACACTCAACGGGGATAATTACTTTATAGATTTTTTAAGGTCCAGAGCCGCTTAAGTCTTCTAACATCCTCACCGTTGTCTACAAGGTTTATAGACGACTGGTTAACGTGGGTCATTAAGCAGAAGTTAATATTTCAAACTGGGACGTTTGAACCCGCTGTATGATTTCAACATTTGTCTGGCTTGACGTGCACCTGTTTGGACATCATATGTCCGTATCGGTTTTAAAATTGTTGTGTATAAAAGCAGCTTAGACAAAGATAACTCAGATCTCCTGTCCAGCAATCGGTACATTTCGTTGAAATTGATGTTAAGTTTCTTTCTCTTTTCCCTCACATGAAGCTTCCACTCAGATCTAGGAGAAGACTTTACATTTTCAGTAAGCATGATTAAAATGCCATCAAGTTTAGACAGTGGGCAGTCTCTATCCTCATTACAAATGTCACACGGCTCGACTTAACTTGATTAATCTTTATCATCCACGTATCGAAGTTAAACACAAAGATTATGCTAATACGAAGGTAGCATTTATGAAAATGTGTGGCCAAGAAACAACACAAAAATCGTCTTTTCTATAAAGTATTACATTAATACGGTGAGGCAGTATTCTCCTTTTATTTCAGGCATTATAAATCACAATTTTTATTAAATTGTTAGCGTGACTTGGAGACTTATCCTAACAAAAGCGGCTTTTAACTAATTTTAGAGTATAATTTTATTTTTAAAATTTATTTATTCATTTTTTTTAACGTTAGTATTTTGTCATCGACTGGTACGGTCGTAAATGAAAAAAAAAAGAAAAGCAATTGGAATCGCATCTAATATTCTTAACTTCGATGATCTATAGAACCCAATTCATTGAACGTGGCTTAATTCAGGAAAGCTTAATTTAGGAACACGCACAGCCTAGATGCGGTTGCTTTGTTCAACCGGCATCCGTAGTTTGCTTAAGGGAAAGACCCTTACCGCATTCCCGTGGGAAGCTAAATCTAAGTATGGATGACCACCAGCCAATTATTTTGGCTCCAAGCGCAAAACGGTGGACAGGTGCTTGGTAGCATTCGGCGACCTAGGCGTGGCAGCGAATTGCTGCGTAGACGAAATAAATTTTATTATGGATGTCATATATATTTTTAGTAGTTGTCGGGGTGCGTCTACCCATTTTAGCAAATATGTGACAAGTAAGCGGTTTGGACATGTAAGCCGATGGTGTATGGCACAACGCTAAGTCCGCACACGCTTTTAGGTAAACTCTAGGAACTATGTTAGGATACTGATCGTTAAACTGTTCGAGGCTCAGTTGCCGTTTGTGGCACAGACATTCGGTCTCATGTTTTAAAGCGACCGATTGGGGTGGTGGCGGGAGAAATGCCAAGCAAACCAATGAATGTGGCTTAAGCCGTTGTAACTTACCTAAATAAATACTCTTCATTTTTAAGGATACCACTCCCTGAAAAGTTTCCAAGTGCTGCAAAACATCAGATTGTAAGGGATATAGTTTGCTATCTTTTTCTAGCATCCTTCTGTTTATTATTTTTTATTGTTTACGGTTCTTTTTTCTGTCTACGTTTTATTTCGATTTATTACTTTTTTAGAATAGATTAAAATGAAATTTTCATTAATTTTTTAGCCAATTTCTTTTTCTTATATAAAATGCATTCTTCTGTGGTAGGAGGAAGTTACAAGTCAACTAACAACCTATAAGGCCCTTTGTATATCAAATTAAAACAAAAAATTTTAATATTTTGAATTATAAAATATATTTAACCTGTTGAAATTAATGTAAAGATATTGTTCTAAAGATATTAGGTTTAAGGAATCCAGCATTTCAGGTTATCCAAGCGTCGAATTAGGTATTCCAAAATCAACAGTTCACAAAGTTTTACGTAAAAAACTAAAATTACACGCTTATAAAATCCAGATACTGCAGGAATTGAAACCCGATGATGGTGTAAAACGTTACAATTTCGCTGTTGAAATGTCGGACAGAATAAGTGAAAACGAATCATTTTTAGACGATATAATTTTTACAGACGAAGCTACATTCCACGTGAATGGATGCGTTAACAGACACAATTCACGAATATGGGGCTCTGAAAACCCACACGCAATTATTGAGAAACAACGCGATTCGCCTAAAGTAAATCTTTGATGTGGCATGATGAAAAATCGTGTAACAGGGCCTTTCTTCTTTGCTGAAAAAACAATTAATGGAGTCGCGTATCTTGACGTGTTAACCGATTATTACTTTCCTGAGCCGGATGAACTCGAAAACATTCATCGACTTCGTTTCCAACAAGATGGTGCTCCCCCGCGCTTCAATGCATCGGTCGTGGACGCTTTGAACGAAAAATTTGGAGATCGATAGATAGGCCGGCAAGGACCCGTACTTTGGCCTCCAAGGAGTCCAGACCTGACACCTTGCGATTTTTTCTTGTGGGGGTACATCAAAAACGTTGTTTATACACAAAAAATTCGCGACCTAAACCGCTTAAAAAACAGGATTAATGAAGCAATGACAACCGTTAACGAAGAAATGTTAAACTAATGTTTGGAGAGGTCGAGTATCGTTTGGACATTTGTCCAGCGACTAAGGGCGCACATATTGAAATTTATTAATTATGTAAAAAAATATTTGAGACGACAAATTTGAAAAATAAAAAAACATAAACTGTAAGTAATTCTGTCTTAATTTAAACCATGTTCAAAGCCGCACCATTTCAGGGTATGATAACCCTGTATTTCTATAGCCGGGAAAGGAAAATATTTTTTTTTAGTATAAAAAATTTTATTTCGAAATATAGTGTTAGAAGAGGAAGGTAGAAATCAGTTAGATAAAACTTAAATTAAATCTCGTAATCTCGTAAGTGATCTATATGACGTAAATAAAATGCAGATAATCTGTTACAAAAATAATATTTGATAGATATTTATCCGATCGGGTAAGTAATCCATAAAAAATATGTTGAGAAAGAAAAAAAATTTATCAGAAAATCCGATTACTGTATACAGTTTGAACGATATAAAAAATGTCTTTATTTTTATAACGTATAAACGTTTTTAAATTATTTTTTAGAATGAAATATTTTCACAACCTTTCCTAAACAGCTGTGAAAAGCAGTGATGGAGAGAAAAATAAAATGCTTTTATCTTCTAAATCGGATAAATGTTACACAATCTTTTATAAAGACACATTTTGGTTTTACACAAATGAAAAACACAAAATAAAGCTAATAACGACATATTTGGTATATTAAAGAAATTATTTATAATTTTATTGACGTTACTGAAATGGTTAACGTTCAAAACAATTACAGAGACAAAAAATCCAGCAAAAATAATTTATCGTTATTACTTTAGTTTACTAAATCAAAGCTACTAATATTTAATTTATTTATTGGTTTTTTGTGTAGAAATAACTGAAGAATTTTTTGTAAAATAGAAGTAGATGATGGGGTAATCTAAAGCAATATGTGCTTCTCAGATAGGCGAACAATTTTTATACTAAGTTCAACATAATTTTATTGGTGACTTTGCCACGTTACTCGTAAAAAAATGTAATTACGTCAATAAATCAAGGACTGTCTGGTATTATATATGTATCCATGTGCGAATATATATACAGGTCTGTATGTCGGACTGCTTTTGGTCTTTTATCTCAGGATTGACCGAACCGATTTTCTTCAAATTTGGTTTAAATATTTCTATATATGGGGCATTGATCGTAAATTATTTTTCAAAATTCGTTCAAGGGGGAACAACGAGAAAAAACCACCTTTGATTTTCTTCGAGACATTTAAGGTAAAACTTTACTTCGGCAAATTTGTTACGTACAAATATATATAATATATATAAATAATCAAAATATCTTTTTTCAAAACATCAACCTCCATCTATTAAAATTGAAATGTTTTTTTCGTCCTTTTGCTCTATTCTCCTTTGATTTTAATATTTAGAAATCTTTTTAGATATTTTATATATGGATATCAAAGAATGTCTACAATTTTCCAAAATTATAAATCTCGGGAACACAGAAAAGGTTTTTTAAACTTTTTTACGTTCTTGTTTTGCCATTATTGGAGGGTTGTTAGACTTAGAGAAAAAACTTCACTTAAGAAAATTTGTTAAGCTTAACCTATATACCAACATTTTTAGAAATTATAAAAAAAATCTATTCCAGCTTCAAAAAATATAATATCTTTTTCGCTGTAACTCTTTAAATTTTGACTATTAAAAAAAAAATTTATTTATTTTCCTTTTCAATTTAAGGGTAATAAAATTAAAGTATTTTTGACTCCCTTGATATAACTCGGACCCCTAACGAAAAGCAATTTTTTCATTATTATTAAAGTTTTACTTCATTTTTTGAATATTTTTAAAACTTTTATTTTATTTTTTATTTATAGTCGTATGACAGTTAAAGTCACAAACGACTAACTTATCAGTGTATTCTAACTGTACCGCTAAAATCTGGTCTTGAACAAGCTCAGGCCGAACATTCCTGAGACGTGTGGTTAATTGAAACCTACCCACCAAAGAATACCTGTAACCACGATCTAGTATTTACATCCGTATAAACGTAACCGTTATTAGGATTTGAACCTGAGAACTTTTGACTTCCTTACGACGAAGAATTTACCACTAGATCAACTCGGTGGTTATTCTTTTGTAAGTTTTTTGTTGCACTTTATTATAAAAAATATTTTGCTAAATTTTCTCCTCAGAAGCCCCTGAAATCAAAAATTGTTTTATTTGAAAGCTGGATGCTTAAATCTTATTTTTGTAATCATTATAATCAATAAAAATGCCCGTTTGAAACTGGGATCCAAAAACTTTCAAAAAATCAAAAACTTTTTTGTTACTTATATTATGAAAACAGAAGTAAGAGTAATGATTTAAAACTGTGCAAGGCTTTGTGTAACTTGACCGGCGTAGCCGGGGAAAGTCGTACAATACTATACCAGCTTTTTATAAACTAAAAACTATTATATTTTTAAATGTTAATTTTTACTATCAGAATTTAAATAAAAAATTAATAATATATATCATGTTTACTTCGTTCTGAAAGAAATTAGTTAATTGTTCATAAAAAAAAAAAACATTTATATTTAAGAAACCAAAAAAATAACTATTTTTTGTATACAACACTTCTACTGATAAAAAACTTATTACGTGTCATTTTTAATAAATTACCTAACAATAATCGATGGTACGATCAATTTATTTAAAATTACATTAAAAGTGGCTCCATTTATAGAACAAATATTGTTCGGCTGATAAATGAAAAAAACGCTAATTATCATAAATTTCCATAAAACTTATCATATAATTTTAATGTTTTTATAGTACGTTCTCAAATACTTATCAAATACTCAAAATTACAATTTAATCTTTTACCCAATCATTTATTTATTATCGTGAAATACTGTATGAATATTTTGTTATTTTCCTAATGTGTAAGCAACCCCTCCCCCGGGCCAATGTGATGAGTATGATATATATGACATGTAAATATGATGTAATCTTTTACAGACTCAGGCCAACCACTCCTGAGAAGTGAGGGTTAATTGAACTCCAACTACCAAAGAACACCGGTATCCACTGTTTAGTATTCAAATCCGTATAAAAGCAAAACTAACTTTTACTTGTACTTGAACCCCAGAACCTTCGACTTCGCATGAATATGAAATTATTAATTTAGGTACATTAACATCGACTGCAATCAGTTTTATCTTTTTTTTTTTTTTTGTCCAGTCATTTGACTGGTTTGATACAGCTCTCCAAGATTCTCTATCTAGTGCTAGTCGTTTCATTTCAGTATACCCCCTACATCCTACATCCCTAACAATTTGTTTTACATATTCCAAACGTGGCCTGCCTACACAATTTTTTCCTTCTACCTGTCCTTCCAATATTAAAGCGACTATTCCAGGATGCCTCAGTATGTGGCCTATAAGTCTGTCTCTTCTTTTAACTATATTTTTCCAAATGCTTCTTTCTTCATCTATTTGCCGCAATACCTCTTCATTTGTCACTTTATCCACCCGTCAGATTTTTAACTTTTCTTTTTTATGAATTCATTTTGTTTTGCTAGTTTTCCTTGATCCTTTCACGTAAATTATGAAACAGTTCCCCTTTTTTTGTTTTTTATATAAACATATATAAAATGTATAATCAGTTCTAATATAAGATTTATCCAAACCGTAATATCAGAATAAGCATACCTGTAAAGACATGTTTAAATGCAAATAAATAAAAAAAATAATAAAACTTACCGAAGATTCATAAAGTTTCTGTAATTCATCATAAAGCCACATTTCAACAGCAAGACGTTTACGAATCAATGACATCTGATGACTACCGTATTTAGCGGTCAAAAACTTTTCCCGCCGTTCTTTAACTTCACCTTTTTCACTGAAGTTGACATGAAGTCCCGCCTTTGCTGGACTCCTTTCAGCGACTACACCACCAGCTCCTGCCACGACACAATCCATTTGGTACGGCTGCTTCTTCTGAAAACAAAAATCAATGTTTATTTTCTTTACTTATATTCTATAGTTTAGTAAGCAGTACGTAAAAGCGGTAAATAAAATCCAGAAGAAACTGGAGAGATAGAGAAAAGTTCTAGAAAAAAGTGATGTAAAACTTAGTATGACGAAACCAGGGTAAATGGAATTTGAAAGAGACGAAGAGTTATTTTTTAAACTATACGGTGAAACCCTGCTACAGCGGCAGAAAATAAATAAAAGTATCGAGGATAAAATAAACAGAAGTGTGGAAGGTTAGACGTTAAAGTAAAGCTTACAATAGAATAGTATAACTTGCTGTACGTACTGTAAGTATGCACAATACATGCAAAATTACAAAAGATCGATAAACTTTGATTCCTGCTTAATATGCTACTAAAATTGAACTTATTTTTACGGTTCGTTAAATCAAGTGGAATAAAACGTTACGACAGTTTTTTCGTAATGTGGAGTTCCAACATTAAATAATACTACACTTGAATAAAATTTTCATAAAATTAATAAAAAATCATCGATTCGGTTTCAAGATTAAAATTACTAGAATAACTGACCGTATATTTCATTCCCCTGGAAACCATTAATGAATTAATATTTGTTAAATCGTAAAAATACTATTTACGAATACGGTACAGGATTTTATTATTAGTATTTAAAATTTTTTTACTTCGTTTTAAGGATGTTCGTTAACGTGAATTTCGAAAGAATCCATCGACGGTAATTAACCGTAAATTATCGATCGATAAATTTGAGAAAGATAAACAACATGCTGTTGATAAAGAACTAAATGATAAAATGAAAGGAAAAATATAACACTCTAATGACGCCAACAATGATGTACGATTATGAGTCGTGGCAAATTACAAAGACGTAAATGAGGGACACAGAAACGGTAGAGAAAAGGATCCTACGAATGAGTGGAGTTTCGAGAAGGGATAAAATAAATGATAATATTAAAGGAACGGTCAAGATGAGAAACGAGGTACGGAATCAGGGAGCGGAAGGTATGAAGATAAGGTAGTAGACATCCTAAGAAAGAGCGGTTAAAGAAATGAAAAAACCCAGAATAGGAAACGCCACAGGTATGGCGTAGAAGAATTAAAAGACAGAACGTTAACCCCGTATGACACAGGATAAGGAACGTAAAAAAAAATGAAGAATCTTACGGAGTAATTATTAAAAAAGGAAATTAAACGGTAAGTGTAGTTATAAGATTTTAGCGGTAAATATTTACGTGAATCTCAAGGATGAATTTAGTAAAATACTTTATCTATGATACATAAAACTCATTAAATCCATGAAAAATCTCTTAAATCATGATAAGTCTCTTATTAAATCCATGTAAATATTCCGGTAAGTAAAAGACAGCTTAAATAGTAACGATAAGCAATTTGAAAACGGTAAATAACTCGATTGTAAAATCTTTAGGATTTTATTTAAAATTTATCAAAGTTTAATATAAATAACGTAGTTCATTTTATTCTTATTAGGTATAATTTTTTTTTTTTAATATTACAATACTAAAGATTGGGGTTTAAAAACCTGAAGAAAAGGTGTCAGATGAATCGGTGGAATTTAGAGAAGCTTGAAGAAGAGGAGGTAAAGAAGATTTTTGAGGAGGACATCGCAAGAGGTCTGAGTAAAAAAGATAAGGTAGAAAATGTAGAAGAAGAATGGGAGAATGTTAAAAAGGAAATTCTTAAATCAGCAGAAGCAAACTTAGGCGGAATAAAGAGAACCGGTAGAAAACCTTGGGTTTCAGACGATATATTGCAGCTGATGGATGAACGTAGAAAATATAAGAATGCTAGTGATGAAGAAAGTAAAAGGAACTATCGGAAATTAAGAAATGCTATAAACAGGAAGTGCAAACTGTTGAAAGAAGAGTGGATTAAAGAAAAGTGTTCAGAAGTGGAAAGAGAAATGAACATTGGTAAAATAGACGGAGCATACAGGAAAGTTAAGGAAAATTTTGGGGTACATAAATTAAAATCTAATAATGTGTTAAACAAAGATGGTACACCAATATATAATACGAAAGGTAAAGTCGATAGATGGGTGGAATATATTGAAGAGTTATACGGAGGAAATGAATTAGAAAATGGTGTTATAGAGGAAGAAGAGGAAGTTGAGGAGGATGAAATGGGAGAAACAATACTGAGATCTGAATTTAAGAGAGCATTAAAAGATTTAAATGGCAGAAAGGCTCCTGGAATAGACGGAATACCTGTAGAATTACTGCGCAGTGCAGGTGAGGAAGCGATTGATAGATTATACAAACTGGTGTGTAATATTTATGAAAATGGGGAATTTCCATCAGACTTCAAAAAAAGTGTTATAGTTATGATACCAAATAAAGCAGGGGCAGATAAATGTGAAGAATACAGAACAATTAGTTTAACTAGTCATGCGTCAAAAATCTTAACTAGAATTTTATACAGAAGGATTGAGAGGAGAGTGGAAGAAGTGTTAGGAGAAGACCAATTTGGTTTCAGGAAAAGTATAGGGACAAGGGAAGCAATTTTAGGCCTCAGATTAATAGTAGAAGGAAGATTAAAGAAAAACAAACCAACATACTTGGCGTTTATAGACCTAGAAAAGGCTTTCGATAACGTAGACTGGAATAAAATGTTCAGCATTTTAAAAAAATTAGGGTTCAAATACAGAGATAGAAGAACAATTGCTAACATGTACAGGAACCAAACAGCAACAATAACAATTGAAGAACATAAGAAAGAAGCCCTAATAAGAAAGGGAGTCCGACAAGGATGTTCCCTATGTCCGTTACTTTTTAATCTTTACATGGAACTAGCAGTTAATGATGTTAAAGAACAATTTAGATTCGGAGTAACAGTACAAGGTGAAAAGATAAAGATGCTACGATTTGCTGATGATATAGTAATTCTAGCCGAGAGTAAAAAGGATTTAGAAGAAACAATGAACGGCATAGATGAAGTCCTACGCAAGAACTATCGCATGAAAATAAACAAGAACAAAACAGAAGTAATGAAATGTAGTAGAAATAACAAAGATGGACCGCTGAATGTGAAAATAGGAGGAGAAAAGATTATGGAGGTAGAAGAATTTTGTTATTTGGGAAGTAAAATTACTAAAGATGGACGAAGCAGGAGCGATATAAAATGCCGAATAGCACAAGCTAAACTAGCCTTCAGTAAGAAATATAATTTGTTTACATCAAAAATTAATTTAAATGTCAGGAAAAGATTTTTGAAAGTGTATGTTTGGAGTGTCGCTTTATATGGAAGTGAAACTTGGACGATCGGAGTATCTGAGAAGAAAAGATTAGAAGCTTTTGAAATGTGGTGCTATAGGAGAATGTTAAAAATCAGACGGGTGGATAAAGTGACAAATGAAGAGGTATTGCGGCAAATAGATGAAGAAAGAAGCATTTGGAAAAATATAGTTAAAAGAAGAGACAGACTTATAGGTCACATATTGAGGCATCCTGGAATAGTCGCTTTAATATTGGAAGGACAGGTAGAAGGGAAAAATTGTGTAGGCAGGCCACGTTTGGAGTATGTAAAACAAATTGTTGGGGATGTAGGATGTAGAGGGTATACTGAAATGAAACGACTAGCACTAGATAGGGAATCTTGGAGAGCTGCATCAAACCAGTCAAATGACTGAAGACAAAAAAAAAAAAAAAACAATACTAAAAAAATAATGTTTACTGAATTTCTACGGTTATAACGTTATTTCTTTTATTTTTTGTTCACTTTTTCTTTAAAAAATATAAGTAATAAAAGTCTATAATGATGAGTTAAACTAGTAAATGGTTATAAATTTAATTTTGTGCTAAAAGTGCTCGATTTTAAAATATTCTGAAACTGAGGAACAACACTTATCATAGCCATTCACAAGAGATGCTTTGGTCCTGAATTCTGAGAAGTACAGTCAGGAAATACGGAAACACTGGAAACCGGCAATGTCAAGACTGTTGTGTAAACAGTACAATTAACTAAACTACAAGAAATCGTCTACTCTTACATTACCGCGCACGCGCACACACACACACAAAAGAAAGTAGAAGGCAGATTAACTTTATTTGAGGTCTAACTCTGATGAAAAAAGGTGACTAGCGAGTCAATAGAAGAAGTAACAGGTGATGCGCAGTAATTTTACCATTCTTGTAACAGAAAAAGTGATTCGGTAACATTTTAATATTGTAATTAATAAAAATCATAAAAAAACTTCATTTTCCACAAAATATTAACGCATTTCACGTTCTGTTTCCATTATTGCATTGTAAAACTGAATATAATGGATTCATTATATTTAATATTGTAAAATTATATTTAACATTAAAATAAAATTTACATAAGAAAATTTTGTAATAATTTCGTATAATGCAAATCAAAAAGATTGAATCCGATAGATCGAGTGAAAAGTTATTTATTTATCCTTTCTTGTTAAATCTAGTATACGTATTCATAGTATTATAATAAAGTATAAAAATATCAATTCGACCAAATTACTTCAGAAAATTGATTACTAAATAAAAACCACAAATTATCAAAACCACCAACAGTAATCGGAAAACGTATAATACACGAGTAAATAAATAAAAAACATTGTACCTACCTATAATCCATTTTAACTAGAATTTAGCACATTTCCAATACTTGTTCTGTTTAAAAATTAGTTTTAATGCAAATAGGAATAACATTTGAAGTATTATTTTATTATTTACTATTATTCTATTATATTTTTTCTGTCGTTTTAAAATTGGATTATAATCGAAAACTGTAGAGGTCTGGTAATTGTTAAATAGGATAACAAAGAAAACTCTCAAAAACATATTAAAAAAATAAACAAGAAAGTCCGCATTTACATTTTTAAACAATCATCTTCACTTGAGAGCTATAAGAAGAAATAAATATAAATTCAAAAAGCAACAAAAAATACACCTTCTATGTAATAACAAACAATTTCTAGGTAGGCCTATATTTTTTCAAATAATGTTCCTCAGAGGTCAGTTCTAGAGTCGGACCTGTACTCGGGTTCAATGCGGACCTCCCTTGTCCAGAGGGCATCACAGTCGCATCATTTGCGGATGATACGGCAATTCTGGGTGTGAATGCTGGTCCTATCGTAGCTTCTGATAAACAACAAACCGTTTTGGATTCAATTTACGAGTAGCTAAGATGAAAGTTAATCCGACTAAATCTACGCACGTTATGTTTGCGATGAGAAGGGGTAACTGCCCAAGTTAAACTTATTGTCCTTTTCATCCCGTATGCTAACAGCGTGTGATACCTAGGACTGCAAGCGGATCGCCGTATGAATTGCAGAGTCATATCAAGGAGAAAAGGACGCAGCGCTGTACTCAGCGGTCCTGAAACCGATTTGGACCTACGGAAACGAACAGGGAGTACGAAAAGCAAAAGTAACATAGAAGTCGTACAGCGATTCCAGAACTAAGTATTGATAAATTAATTAATAGAAGCGCCATGGTTTGCAAAAAAAAAACACTGTAATAGACGATTATCTGGGAATGCCAACCGTTCGAGAGAAGATGAGACTCAACAAATTTATGAACTGGCTCGCGGTTAAACCTCTTGGATAACAACGAAGACGTTGCACGTCGAACGATTGCATATATTAGTTCTATTAAGTTCTCCCAGATTTGACATGAATCAGTTTACTCTAGTGTGTCGTGCATCGTCAAAATTCTTCATTTCGTTTAGCCACTTTTGTTGGTTCCTTGGTTTGTTTCACTGTTTCTTTGATTAGTTATTCTTTGTGCGATTGATAAGGCTATTTTTTGGCATTTTCTTGCTTTTTATTTACTATACTTGGGACTTCGATGAACTTTTTTTGGATTGTTTTAAATAAAAAAAAAAGGTTAAAATACATTTTATCTAAACCGTCAGTTAATTAGACTAATGGTTCTCACGGGGTATACCTGGTTTTTTGATAAAACAAATTTTTTAATTCGTATTTATAAAAGAATCACTGCGCTAAATTGTTCATAATATCGCAATAGTTTCGTTAAAAAAATTGTGAAAATCAGTAATATTTTCCTTTAAAACTGTCAAAATAGAAATACGAGTATTTTTTAAACCAAATCTTACATTACAGTAACATTTTCAACGGGTTTAGTCTAGAATGTTTAGAATATATTGTTTGGAGCGAGGAGAAATTTTAGCCTCCTCTTTGTCATTGCGTAGCAAAAAAAAAAAAAAATGTATTTTTGACAAATTAACAAAAATAAGTTCATAAAACAGACAACTTACTTTTCAGAACTTTTGTTTAAAGGTTAATTGAGCTACACTATTCTTACACAAAAAGTTATTATTGTTTTTTTTTACAGTTTACTTTCCTTTCGTAATTAGATTTCAGAAAGTTAGTTTAAGCTAGTCAATAAAATTTTCGATCTGTTTGGAAAAACACTTTTAGGTAACAACAGTATTTTATTCAGCAACAATAATAAATTTATATCCTCAACAACACCAACTTTGCTAGAACACGTCATAAAAAATTCACTCATTCAATATATCTAAACACCGATCTGTTGAAAATCACAGCTTGTAGTAATAAAATGAAATTGAGACATAAAAAAATAACATAATTATAATTCATGATATAAAAAAAAAACAAAACATTAAATTCGTATTAGTCGTGTTATATCACGGCCGATGAGTTTTAAGTTTAATAACTTGCTTCATAGTAACAATAAAAATAGTGTACGTCGTGTTATTTTATCCGTCCAAACTATCTAATTTCGTTAAAAAAATTTGTCTTCAAAAAAAATAATAAAAATACAATAAAATTTATTTAATGATTTAAAACTTATTTGAATTTTACGTCCATATGAAAAGACAAATAAAACTCTAAATACAATCCTTCCTATTAACTGCTTTACAATTAATTTTTTCTCATTAAAATATCTATTTCATTCAGGAATGATTAGTTAAAAATCTGATGTGGACACCACATGACTTCCTTGAACGGCAGTTAAATCTACATACACACATTTTTAAAAGTAAATAAAATTTTATTTCGTTAATAACTTCTAATTTTTTTCATATTTTATTATTATTATTAAATTATTATTTAATGTAATTTTTCTTTTACAATCAGAGGTTAATAATTATTAATAAATCAATATATTTTAATTAAAAAAAAAAGTTAAAAAAAAGGAAATTATGTCGGATTCGAACCGATGTGCCTTCCCCTTTGAAATAATTTAATTAATAAAATATTTGTAAGATCGAAATATTTCATTAATTAAAATTTTATTTCGCTATAACTCTGGAACCGATGAAAATAAGTACCATTTATGATACACCGTTGAAAAGCTCTCAGTGAGGGCTTATTACTGCAATTAACAAACAGTCAAAAATCCAATTTTTTTTAATTTTGGACTTTTTTGGACATTGCTGGTCAAACTAAAGGGGAGTTGCATAACTAGATGTTACAACAGTCCTTAATCCAAAATTTCAACATTCTACGGTTAATCCTTTTTGAGTTATGCGAGATACATTCATACGTACGTACAGACGTCAAGCCGAAATTAAAACAAATTGATTCAGGGACTGTCAAAATGGATATTTCCGTTGAAATCTGAAAACCGAAATCTTTGCGATCACAATACTTCGTTTAAGGAATTAAACAAGACTTAAATTCGTGTGGATAAAGTGAATCAGAAAATGTAAAAAAAAATAAACACTATTTGATCATGGATGAATTGGTATTTGAATTTTATAGTTCCAAAAATGGCAATATCCAGAAAAAATAGAATTTTCACCTTTTTCTAAAAATGCCCTCTACGTGTGTTTTAGCGTATAACCTTTACACAAAAAAAATCTTATCGCATAATTTTCCTGATTTAAAAGAAGCGGTTGTCCTAAACTTGAGATATATTCCTAGGATATTCTTATAGATAAGGATGTTCCCTATCTCCGTTACTTTTTAATCTTTACATGGAACTAGCAGTTAATGATGTTAAAGAACAATTTAGATTCGGAGTAACAGTACAAGGTGAAAAGATAAAGATGCTACGATTTGCTGATGATATAGTAATTCTAGCCGAGAGTAAAAAGGATTTAGAAGAAACAATGAACGGCATAGATGAAGTCCTACGCAAAAACTATCGCGTGAAAATAAACAAGAACAAAACAAAAGTAATGAAATGTAGTAGAAATAACAAAGATGGACAGCTGAATGTGAAAATAGGAGGAGAAAAGATTATGGAGGTAGAAGAATTTTGTTATTTGGGAAGTAAAATTACTAAAGATGGACGAAGCAGGAGCGATATAAAATGCCGAATAGCACAAGCTAAACTAGCCTTCAGTAAGAAATATAATTTTTTTACATCAAAAATTAATTTAAATGTCAGGAAAAGATTTTTGAAAGTGTATGTTTGGAGTGTCGCTTTATATGGAAGTGAAACTTGGACAATCGGAGTATCTGAGAAGAAAAGATTAGAAGCTTTTGAAATGCGGTGCTATAGGAGAATGTTAAAAATCAGACGGGTGGATAAAGTGACAAATGAAGAGGTATTGCGGAAAATAGATGAAGAAAGAAGCATTTGGAAAAATATAGTTAAAAGAAGAGACAGACTTATAGGTCACATACTGAGGCATCCTGGAATAGTCGCTTTAATATTGGAAGGACAGGTAGAAGGGAAAAATTGTGTAGGCAGGCCACGTTTGGAGTATGTAAAACAAATTGTTGGGGATGTAGGATGTAGAGGGTATACTGAAATGAAACGACTAGCACTAGATAGGGAATCTTGGAGAGCTGCATCAAACCAGTCAAATGACTGAAGACAAAAAAAAAAAAAAAAACAATACTAAAAAAATAATGTTTACTGAATTTCTACGGTTATAACGTTATTTCTTTTATTTTTTGTTCACTTTTTCTTTAAAAAATATAAGTAATAAAAGTCTATAATGATGAGTTAAACTAGTAAATGGTTATAAATTTAATTTTGTGCTAAAAGTGCTCGATTTTAAAATATTCTGAAACTGAGGAACAACACTTATCATAGCCATTTACAAGAGATGCTTTGGTCCTGAATTCTGAGAAGTACAGTCAGGAAATACGGAAACACTGGAAACCGGCAATGTCAAGACTGTTGTGTAAACAGTACAATTAACTAAACTACAAGAAATCGTCTACTCTTACGTTACCGCGCGCGCGCGCGCGCGCACACACACACACACACAAAAGAAAGTAGAAGGCAGATTAACTTTATTTGAGGTCTAACTCTGATGAAAAAAGGTGACTAGCGAGTCAATAGAAGTAACAGGTGATGCGCAGTAATTTTACCATTCTTGTAACAGAAAAAGTGATTCGGTAACATTTTAATATTGTAATTAATAAAAATCATAAAAAAACTTCATTTTCCACAAAATATTAACGCATTTCACGTTCTGTTTCTATTATTGCATTGTAAAACTGAATATAATGGATTCATTATATTTAATATTGTAAAATTATATTTAACATTAAAATAAAATTTACATAAGAAAATTTTGTAATAATTTCGTATAATGCAAATCAAAAAAATTGAATCCGATAGATCGAGTGAAAAGTTATTTATTTAAATAACTTAAATCTAGCATACGTATTCATAGTATTATAATAAAGTATAAAAATATCAATTCGACCAAATTACTTCAGAAAATTGATTACTAAATAAAAACCACAAATTATCAAAACCACCAAAAGTAATCGGAAAACGTATAATACACGAGTAAATAAATAAAAAACATTGTACCTACCTATAATCCATTTTAACTAGAATTTAGCACATTTCCAATACTTGTTCTGTTTAAAAATTAGTTTTAATGCAAATAGGAATAACATTTGAAGTATTATTGTATTATTTTATTATTTACTATTATTCTATTATATTTTTTCTGTCGTTTTAAAATTGGATTATAATCGAAAACTGTAGAGGTCTGGTAATTGTTAAATAGGATAACAAAGAAAACTCTCAAAAACATATTAAAAAAATAAACAAGAAAGTCCGCATTTACATTTTTAAACAATCATCTTCACTTGAGAGCTATAAGAAGAAATAAATATAAATTCAAAAAGCAACAAAAAATACACCTTCGATGTAATAACAAACAATTTCTAGGTAGGCCTATATTTTTTCAAATAATGTTCCTCAGAGGTCAGTTCTAGGGTCGGACCTGTACTCGGGTTCAATGCGGACCTCCCTTGTCCAGAGGGCATCACAGTCGCATCATTTGCGGATGATACGGCAATTCTGGGTGTGAATGCTGGTCCTATCGTAGCTTCTGATAAACAACAAACCGTTTTGGATTCAATTTACGAGTAGCTAAGATGAAAGTTAATCCGACTAAATCTACGCACGTTATGTTTGCGATGAGAAGGGGTAACTGCCCAAGTTAAACTTATTGTCCTTTTCATCCCGTATGCTAACAGCGTGTGATACCTAGGACTGCAAGCGGATCGCCGTATGAATTGCAGAGTCATATCAAGGAGAAAAGGACGCAGCGCTGTACTCAGCGGTCCTGAAACCGATTTGGACCTACGGAAACGAACAGGGAGTACGAAAAGCAAAAGTAACATAGAAGTCGTACAGCGATTCCAGAACTAAGTATTGATAAATTAATTAATAGAAGCGCCATGGTTTGCAAAAAAAAAACACTGTAATAGACGATTATCTGGGAATGCCAACCGTTCGAGAGAAGATGAGACTCAACAAATTTATGAACTGGCTCGCGGTTAAACCTCTTGGATAACAACGAAGACGTTGCACGTCGAACGATTGCATATATTAGTTCTATTAAGTTCTCCCAGATTTGACATGAATCAGTTTACTCTAGTGTGTCGTGCATCGTCAAAATTCTTCATTTCGTTTAGCCACTTTTGTTGGTTCCTTGGTTTGTTTCACTGTTTCTTTGATTAGTTATTCTTTGTGCGATTGATAAGGCTATTTTTTGGCATTTTCTTGCTTTTTATTTACTATACTTGGGACTTCGATGAACTTTTTTTGGATTGTTTTAAATAAAAAAAAAAGGTTAAAATACATTTTATCTAAACCGTCAGTTAATTAGACTAATGGTTCTCACGGGGTATACCTGGTTTTTTGATAAAACAAATTTTTTAATTCGTATTTATAAAAGAATCACTGCGCTAAATTGTTCATAATATCGCAATAGTTTCGTTAAAAAAATTGTGAAAATCAGTAATATTTTCCTTTAAAACTGTCAAAATAGAAATACGAGTATTTTTTAAACCAAATCTTACATTACAGTAACATTTTCAACGGGTTTAGTCTAGAATGTTTAGAATATATTGTTTGGAGCGAGGAGAAATTTTAGCCTCCTCTTTGTCATTGCGTAGCAAAAAAAAAAAAAAATGTATTTTTGACAAATTAACAAAAATAAGTTCATAAAACAGACAACTTACTTTTCAGAACTTTTGTTTAAAGGTTAATTGAGCTACACTATTCTTACACAAAAAGTTATTATTGTTTTTTTTTACAGTTTACTTTCCTTTCGTAATTAGATTTCAGAAAGTTAGTTTAAGCTAGTCAATAAAATTTTCGATCTGTTTGGAAAAACACTTTTAGGTAACAACAGTATTTTATTCAGCAACAATAATAAATTTATATCCTCAACAACACCAACTTTGCTAGAACACGTCATAAAAAATTCACTCATTCAATATATCTAAACACCGATCTGTTGAAAATCACAGCTTGTAGTAATAAAATGAAATTGAGACATAAAAAAATAACATAATTATAATTCATGATATAAAAAAAAAACAAAACATTAAATTCGTATTAGTCGTGTTATATCACGGCCGATGAGTTTTAAGTTTAATAACTTGCTTCATAGTAACAATAAAAATAGTGTACGTCGTGTTATTTTATCCGTCCAAACTATCTAATTTCGTTAAAAAAATTTGTCTTCAAAAAAAATAATAAAAATACAATAAAATTTATTTAATGATTTAAAACTTATTTGAATTTTACGTCCATATGAAAAGACAAATAAAACTCTAAATACAATCCTTCCTATTAACTGCTTTACAATTAATTTTTTCTCATTAAAATATCTATTTCATTCAGGAATGATTAGTTAAAAATCTGATGTGGACACCACATGACTTCCTTGAACGGCAGTTAAATCTACATACACACATTTTTAAAAGTAAATAAAATTTTATTTCGTTAATAACTTCTAATTTTTTTCATATTTTATTATTATTATTAAATTATTATTTAATGTAATTTTTCTTTTACAATCAGAGGTTAATAATTATTAATAAATCAATATATTTTAATTAAAAAAAAAAGTTAAAAAAAAGGAAATTATGTCGGATTCGAACCGATGTGCCTTCCCCTTTGAAATAATTTAATTAATAAAATATTTGTAAGATCGAAATATTTCATTAATTAAAATTTTATTTCGCTATAACTCTGGAACCGATGAAAATAAGTACCATTTATGATACACCGTTGAAAAGCTCTCAGTGAGGGCTTATTACTGCAATTAACAAAAAGTCAAAAATCCAATTTTTTTTAATTTTGGACTTTTTTGGACATTGCTGGTCAAACTAAAGGGGAGTTGCATAACTAGATGTTACAACAGTCCTTAATCCAAAATTTCAACATTCTACGGTTAATCGTTTTTGAGTTATGCGAGATACATTCATACGTACGTACAGACGTCAAGCCGAAATTAATACAAATTGATTCAGAGACTGTCAAAATGGATATTTCCGTTGAAATCTGAAAACCGAAATCTTTGCGATCACAATACTTCGTTTAAGGAATTAAACAAGACTTAAATTCGTGTGGATAAAGTGAATCAGAAAATGTAAAAAAAAAAATAAACACTATTTGATCATGGATGAATTGGTATTTGAATCCCAAAAATGGCAATATCCAGAAAAAATAGAGTTTTCACCTTTTTCTAAAAATGCCCTCTACATGTGTTTTACCGTATAACCTTTACACAAAAAAATCTTATCGCATAATTTTCTTGATTTAAAAGAAGCGGTTGTCCTAAACTTGAGATATATTCCTAGGATATTCTTAAAGATAAGATGATCCCTGGTATATATTTCATAGTTGGGTTTATTCGAGATGTTGCCATATTCCAACTTTTCTAAATCGTACCTTACTAAATCCTCTGTTATTAACCATTTTTGTCAGGTTTTAATTTATTAAAGCAATACATTTATATATTTTTCTATCAATCTAAGTGCTGTAATCGGTAATACTAAAACAGTTTCCCTCTAAAAATTGCAAAATTACTGCATGTAAAATTTGTGGAATTAATACACCAACTACAAACCTACTCCTTTATAATGCTGGATGATCAAATATTTGGTTTAATTAAAAAAAATAATAATAATAATAATAAGCAAAATTCCATTCCTAACCATGAATTCACCAAACAAAGGAAAATAACTCAGAAAATTATAAGAGGAACCAAACGACAAGCCCAAAAAAACTTGATTCAGCAAATAGAAGAAAGTTCCAAGAAAACTAATTTCCGAGACTATTATAACATTTTTGGTCAGGCTCTTCAAAGATATGAACCACCCACCCTTATGCTGAGAGGAAAAAAAGGAAATATGGCCCACACCAATAAAGAAAATGCTGAAATTTTGGCAGAAACCTTCAATAGACTCCCCAACTGTGACGACCCCCCAGAGCTTTTTGAGATTGACACTGAAACTCCAGTTAAAACTTCACCAGTAAATATCAACCCGCCAACAGTTCAAGAAGTTCTCGCAGCCTTAAATGAAATAAAAAAACTACAAAGCAAGCGGAGAAGATCAGCTTTTCGCAGAACTCTGGAAACACTCATCAGTTTATTCAGTCAAAACTTCCCTACATCTATGCATCGTGAAAATATGGAACGAAGAAAAACTTCCAGAACACTGGACCACAGCCCTCATCCATCCATTACATAAAAAAGGGGATAAAACTAATCCTGAAAACTACAGAGGCATATCTCTCCTGGATTGCACATACAAAATCCTGTCGAGAATCATATACAACCGATGCAAAGACCAACTTGAACTGGAACTTGGGGAATACCAAGGGGGATTTAGGCCATGGAGAGGTTGCCCGGAGCAAATAATATCCCTAAAACTTATGATGGACTTATATAAAAGACGGAAAAAACAACTAATAATCACCTTCGTCGACTTTAAAAGGGCCTATGATTGTATACACCGACCATCCATGCTGAATATTCTGAGAAACCTGGGCCTTCACCCTAAACTCGTAAACATGATAAAATTAACTTTAACCGATACCCAGTCCAGAGTGCAATTCAGAGGTGAACTCTCTCAACTCTTCTACATAAAAACTGGATTGAGGCAAGGAGACGGCCTCTCACCACTCCTTTTTAACTGCGCCCTCGAATTTGTCATGAGAAAATGGTATGAAATAAATCCCAAAAATATAAAAATGGGTACTAAGAAAAACTCCATCACACTAAATCGCCTAGGATTTGCAGATGACCTCGCTCTTTTAGCAAATAATATTCAAGAAGCCAAAACACAAATCATGAGCCTTCAAAACCTAGCACAAAAGATAGGGCTTCATATCTCTTTCGAAAAAACTGAACTAATGGCCATAGATCCTCTGGTAATAGAGCGCATTACGGTAAACAATCAGAAAATTAAAATAGTAAAACAATTTAAATATCTAGGGGAAATAATAACTTATAATTTAAATGAAAAAGTGACATGGCAAAACAGGACAAATAAAATGATTCAATCCCAAAAATTAACTCGGTCAACATATAACAAAAAATGCCTTTCTGCTAAAACAAAACTTAAACATTACAAAACTGTAGTACAGCCAGAAGTCACCTACAGAAGCGAGACCCTTTTCAAAATCACTCAGAAAAACCGAATTGAAAAAATTCTGAAAAATAGAGAGGAGAATTGTCAGAACGTGTATCAATAAAAAACACCAAAAAGAAGGCCGATGGTGGATTGTGCCAAATGAGGTGGTGTATCGAGAAATAGAGCCTGTTACTGATACTATGCGGAAAAAAAGAATCTCTTTCTTCGGTCATCTCATAAGGACACCGGAAACAAGACCGTCAAGAAATATCATTTAAAAGCTCTGGTTCCAAAAGCTAGAAGTAGGATGGATCAAAGAAATTAGAGAAGATATGAAAGAATTGGGAATTTCCCTGACCGACCTACAGAATAAAACTGGAAAAATTACAAAGCTAAAAGATAAAAGCATTAGATTTAAACAAAAGACAGACAAACGACAAAATACAACGAAGAGGGTGTTTACGGATGAAGAAAAGAAAGCAAGATCTGAACGGATGAAGAAATACTGGGCAGCTCGAAAGAGTAAAATAACACACTTTTCTCAGAAAAGATCCAACTAAAATTGACTTAAGTGGTCCCATGTTGGGCGTAAAAGCATAATAATAATAATAATAAGCAAAATTATTCAGATTATAGAAATTTTGAATATGGCGTGGTTGTTGACCCGGCATTGGGAGAATGTCTTGTGTAAGTTTGGAAACATAGTCAATAAAAACTCTTCGCAGTTTAAACTTCAACTCTCATTAAGTATAATCATTAAACAATGAAAAATAACAAAATTGTATCGACTTTATCATCTAACACCGGTAGTAGACCTTTTATAAAATTCATATGACTCCAAATCGCCAATTTCATTGCTAAAAGGTAAGGAATAACTAAGAAAGAAACGTTTTAGATATTAAAAGATTACAAAACAAAAATTATGGCAGAATGGGAAAACACAATTTATTAAAAATTAAAATTTTTTTTATCCAAACCTTAAATTGACTAAATATAAAATTATAAAAAAATAATGTACAGATTTATCAGTATAATGTAATTATACCGGTAAATGTGTAGTCTTGAACAAAATCAGACCGACCATTCTTGAGACGTGTGCTTAATTGAAACTCAACCACCAAAGAACACCGGTATCCACGATCTAGTATTCAAAGCAAAAAAAAGCAACTACCTTCATTAGGATCTGAATCCGAGAGATTTCATCTTCAAAATCAGCTGATTTTGGAGCGATATAATGCCGAATAGCACAAGCTAAACGAGCCTTCAGTAAGAAATATAATTTGTTTACATCAAAAATTAATTTAAATGTCAGGAAAAGATTTTTGAAAGTATATGTTTGGAGTGTCGCTTTATATGGAAGTGAAACTTGGACGATCGGATTATCTGAGAAGAAAAGATTAGAAGCTTTTGAAATGCGGTGCTATAGGAGAATGTTAAAAATCAGACGGGTGGATAAAGTGACAAACGAAGAGGTATTGCGGCAAATAGATGAAGAAAGAAGCGTTCGGAAAAATATAGTTAAAAGAAGAGACATACTTATAGGCCACATACTAAGTCATCATGGAATAGTCGCTTTAATATTGGAAGGACAGGTAGAAGGAAAAAATTGTGTAGGCAGGCCACGTTTGGAATATGTAAAACAAATTGTTGGGGATGTAGGATGTAGAGGGTATACTGAAATGAAACGACTAGCACTAGATAGGGAATCTTGGAGAGCTGCATCAAACCAGTCAAATGACTGAAGACCAAAAAAAAAAAAAAAAACAACGACCAAGTAAAGGAATTTTTATTTATTTAAAAACCCTATCTTGACAGACTTATAAGTTCTCTCGTATACTTCTTTTTATAAATCTATAAAAAACCTTTAATTTTTTAAAATCATTTAAACAAACATAAAGTAAAATAAAAAGTGAATATAAGTCAACTTTCATCGTTCTTTTTTGACTTAACGCAATACATCGCCTTAGGAGAAATTTATTTTTAAAATTAAGTCAAACAATACTGTGTGAGCGACGTAAACCTAACCTAACCGGCTCAAACTTTTTCTTTTTCCTGTTTAGCCTCCGGTAATTACCTTTCAGATAGTACTTCAGAGAATGATATGTATGAGTGTAAATGAAGTGTAGTCTTGTACATTCTTAGTTCGACCATTCCCGAGATGTGTGGTTAATTGAAACCCAACCACCAAAGAATACCGGTATCTACGATCTAGTATTCAAAACCGTTTAAAAATAACTGACTTAGGAGTTGAACGCTGGAACTCTCGACTTCTAAATCAGCTGATTTGGGAAGACGCATTCACCACTTGACCACTCGGTGGGTTAACCGGCTCGAACTGCAGTTATCTAAGCGTCACCATTACCGCTATTACTAGTAGCGGCAATATCGGTTGTGTAAGTTACTACTCTCGTCTGTTGCCCGTTGTAAACTTCACTCAAAAAAACGCACCAAATATTCGCGAAAAATGTACGAATGACAGTTTCCAACAAATAGTAACGTACAAGATTTTACTGAAAAACGCGTGTTTCAGACTAAAAGTGAAACAGGTAACCTTTCGTAATGACCCCAAAGTCATAGCCGATATTCAAATAAAAACTGCCAGTCCAAAAAAAATCTTTTCTTAGTTATCAACAAAGCGGAGTAAAATACAAATCTTGGCATAAGATTTTTCACGATTTAAATTTGAAACCTTATCGTGTAATAACTTAAGAGAATAGATAAACCGAAGCGTCTTAATTATTACAACTGGCTATTCAAAAATATTGTTGGTGGACAGAAAGACTCGATTCTGTATTCGTCAGAAGAGGAACGGTGTCATTTATCTGGGGATGTTCGCATAAAAAATGAGTCGTAAAATCCTCACCAAGTTTTTGAGCATTCAATTCACGATGAGAAAATCGGTTCGTGGTATGTTGTAATCTAGTAATCATATAGAGGACAGCAATATTTATTAGCCAGACTATCAAAACAGAAGTTTACCGTACAATTTTTAAATAATTTTAAGTTTAATTAACAGTTCTTGAAAAAAATCGTGTCATACAAAAAATGATTTGCTGGCACGCATTCACGCGTTCTTCTTTTACAGAAGAACTAACTGTCACCGGAGGACAGTGGTCTCCGTCCGCATTCCCTAGATTTGTCTAGTTACGATTTATTTGCTTTGCGGCAATTTGTATAGAGTTTATACAATCAATATCAAATTTCCTTCCTATTAATGACCTGTTGGCGAACATTCGGCAAGAAATCGACAGCACTGACAACAACGTTTTGCGTCAGGTGGCAATACTTTAGCATAAAAGTTCATTGCTGCGCAGGGAGCGCTTAATTGGAATATCTTTTGTAAAAATATGGTAAACACTTCAATTTCTGCTGATGTAAATAAATATTCCGTTATTTTATTATGGAATATAACGATGAATCGTGCCATAAACATGAATCATACAAATGCTAGAGTGGATATCTGCTAACAGATTGAAGACGGATTGATGTTAATAGATTAGCAAAGATATATCTCGCATATATATTTAAAATTTATTCATATTTACGCTCAAATAAAACGTAATTTTTTTTACACCGTATAACTATCCAAAGCCACATCTTGTCATTAAAAAATAATATTTAAAAACCAAGAAAGACAAGTGTACGCCAGGGAAAACGTACTTTATAAATTTATTATTTTTTGAATGCACACGCACTACTTAACAAAAAGACACGCGTAGACTTTTCCGACGTAAAGGCTGGCTGCACGGTCATGCTTTGTATAATACGGTACGGTAAGAGAGCTGGAACGTGTTTGTTTATAAGAAAGGGGGATGGTGTCCTTGCAGTCTATTGACTTTGCGTCTAGTATAGTGTTTGCGCGTGATATAAGGGTCTCTGCGCTCAGTCGTGTGAAATACCAAGGAACAGTGAGCGCGTCTCAATTCTCTATAACCCTTTCTCTTTCTGTTCCTCGTATACTAGCTCGACTCCAGAATAAAATTATATTAGTAAATTCCAAAAGCACTTATTAATTTAAATTAAAAATTATTAAACATAAAAACACGCTACGAAGGTAAAAAAAGTCGTTTGTACATATACTCTTTTTGTGTTTATAGTTATATAAATCAAGAAATGAAAAAGCATGTTATCAACCAATTAAAATCAATAAGCAATTAAAACGTAAGTTTAAAGAGGAAACAAATGAAAATGTATATCGGAAACTTCTGTATGTACTTTTTTATATATGTTTGTTTTTGCGTGTGTGTGTGTGTATATATATATATATATATATATATATATATATATATATATATATGTGTGTGTGTGTGTGTGTGTAAGCGCGCACCCAATAGCAATCAGCCCTAAGTTTGATCGATCCTCTTTTAACATAATTATCTGGAATTAGACAAACATAATGTAGAATTGATGAGAGTGACTTACTAGGCCTAAAGAGCCAAACCTAATTGAAAACTAGTTACCTTTCTCAGAAAACTGAAACCATTATGAAACACAAGCGAGGCGATATTTTTTTTACGTAAAATCATTCTCACTTCATCCTATTACGTGAATAGTTTACTGAACAATATTTAACGAAAATCTTTAACCGTTTAAGAATGGACGGCTATCATCGATTACCTGTATTGCTGTTTTAGAATTGCAATTCCAACGGAAGTTGTTTCTCTTATATCTATCGTATTCTCAGAAGACACAAACTGCATTTAAAATTACACATTCAATATACTAACGTATGCATCTGCTAAGAAAAAATTATAAGTAGTATTATTTTTACTACAGCAAAATAAATTTACATTAAATTTTAAATTGACCGGGAAAAATAAATTCACAAAAGAGTTTCTGATTTAATCGAATTCTGTAATTTTAATATCAGCTAATAAACCTTTAAATTTATTAAAATATCTTATTATTAAATAATGTTAAAAATATCTGTACTTAAATAACATACGTTCAGAGTGTTGCAGGAACTTTCTGGAATAATTTATTCCTTTCATCAAAGTAGTAAAAAAAGCGCCACACAGCCATATACACATAGGTCTGAAGACGCTATTTTCGAATAAACCCAAGGAAATGATTTTGCCTAGATTTCTGCTCTAAATTTCAATTAAAAATGATGAAATTAATTACAAAAATTTTCTTAGAATTAAATTTTATACAAATTTTTTCTTAAAGTTTTACTTTCTTTTTTTTTTTTTTTATATTCCCACCTACTCCTGTGGAACGGATCTACAATCAAGTTTGACTCGCGCCAGAGGAGTGTCCTTTATTCTAGCTCGCCTCCCCGCCCGCCGGCTGTATGTCCGGCACGGCAGGTCAGTTCACCGGTTAGCTCTTTTATTTCGTAGGTGGAAATTCCACCTACGACAAGCCGTCATCAGCGAGCGGTTTCTTCTTGACGAGCTTCCTCATCTTTCTTCTTTATAACTGCGGTTATAAACGACGAGATCACATTAAAGTTATCCTCGTTAAGTAGCATTTTATCCACCACATTCTCCGTAGATAATGGCCCTATACGTCTTACACAGGATTGCCTGCTTTCAGTCCAACGGTTACATTCAAATACTACATGTTCAGGGGAATCATATGCCCCACAGTAAGGACAGTTGTTATCTACCCTTAGTCTCGCACATAAATAGGACCTGAACGACCCATGCCCTGTAAAAAATTGCGTTATCCAGTAATTTATGTCCCCGAACTTCCTTTCTATCCACGGTCGGATCAAAGGTATCAAACGATGTGTCCATCGTCCCGTGTTGGCTACATCCCAACGATGTTGCCAATTACGCAGCATCTCTTCATATGCTTCTTTAGAAGGTTGTCCACGTGCTATACTCACTCGCATCTCCGCCAGTTGTTTAAGCGGAGGAACTCCTGCAATTACGAGTACTGCCTCGGTGGAGACTGAAGAATATGCGCATATCACTCTTAAGCCCATGCGCCGTTGAATTCCTTCAAGGGCTCTTCTGTTCTTGTCGGCACGCAGAGCTCTTTCCCAGACTTGTATACCGTAAAGTAAGATGGAATTAACTACGTGAGCGTAAATCTTACGCTTCGCAGTTCTGGATCCTGTCATATTACCGAGTAAGCTGCTAAGATTTTTGACCGTGCATTCAGCTCGTTTACGTATTTCATTCACGTGTGCCGTAAAACTCCTCCTCTTGTCAAGCCAGATCCCTAGATATTTGGCTGAAGTCTGTTGCTGGACAAGATTACCCCCTACTCGAATTAGGATGTCAGATATTCTCCTACGACCTGTCATGACTACATATTTTGTTTTACCATGCGAAAGTTTTAAGCCTTTAGTGGACATCCAGACTTCTGCCATTCGTATCGCTGCGTTTGCCTTCTCCGATACCTCTACTTCAGTTTTTCCAGTAACAACCAAGGCCAGGTCGTCAGCAAAAGCCACCGGGAAAACACCCAGAGGATAACTCAGCCCGAGAATTCCGTCATAGACCAGATTCCAAAGGAGTGGCCCCAAGACAGAGCCTTGAGGCACTCCACACGTCACTTTGAAGCGGAAGCAGGATCTACCCTGGTGACAAACAACAAACCTATCCTGCCTTAAAGTTTTACTTAGTTATTGACAAGTTAACGATGTAAATTTACACCAACCTAAAAAAACGTGCTTTTCGATTTCAAATTTTTGGAGGTTTACAAATTTTTTGTAACAGTTCTGGGACTCATTTTTAAACATTTTTCTTGTAGATTGCATCTAAAACCATTAATTTTTCTCAACAATTTGTTGAGAAAATCAGGAGAAATCAGGGCGAAATTTTTCGCTTGTGTTTACAAGAAAACAAAGCATTTCTAGAGTTACGTTTAAAAATTACTTTTTACAAGAGTTTTTTGAAGTCTATCGACATAAGCCCGGCCAGCACTTCCGCCACCGCTAACAGTACAGTTCGCAAATAGCACCTCCTGTGGAGGGACCCTAGTTTCCCTTTGTATTTAAGGTATCTAGCTACTCCCGACCACAACTTGTCTCCATACAGGAGAGAGGAATAAGCAACTCAGACCAGTAACCTCCTTCTCTGTTGCTGAGGTCCACCTCTATTTAGCAGAAGGACCACAATCAGCCGCACTTGCCTCAATGGCATGAACTCCAAAATGGAGTCTGGAGTCTGTCCAGACTCCAGACATATTTAATAGTAGGTCTCGTAGCAATCTTCTTATCCTCTAGCGTAACTGTCAAAGTAGGCCTTCTTTTAGCATTGGTGACTACTACCGCCTCAGTTTTCTCCGGTGCTACCTCCAGCCTGGCATCCTCCATTTGTGTCCTAATCGCCAAATAAGTCACGTATCTTACTGACAGTCTCCCTCCATGTGATGGCATCAATTACCATTGCCAGGTCATCAGCATATCCGTAAATCGTAACTCCCGGGGGAAGAGCAACCCAGAACACGTCGTCGTGTGCTAGGTTCCAGAGGGTCGGTCCAACACAAGGAACGACCCTGCGACATTCCCCGATCAAGACCACGATCGGCCAGTCCATTCTGGATCTGGTATTCCATCTTACTTCTTTTAAGGTACGACCAGACTACTCATTTTTGAATGCTTGTCAAGCCGCTTTCTCAGTAGATTCAATAGTTCCTCCAACTTTTCATCATGCATTATTGATCGTATTACTGGACCCACAAATATTCCTTCTTTAATTTTGCATCACTAATTTTAGGAAACTTCTGTTTTAAGAACATGAAACCATGAGTATTGTCCATAGCCTTGACAAAATTATTCATTAATCCTAGTTTGATACGTAACGGAGTTATATATACACATTTTTAGGATTACACAATGCGTCATGTTTCACATTTTTCTGTTCAGGAATGAGAGATTCGCGTTTAGGCCATTCTTTTCTAATGAAATGGGTTATTCTCTCCCTACTATTCCATTAACAGAAAAATCAACAGTACTTTGTGTAACCAAGCTGCAGACGAAGTGCAATTACCTCCAAATCATCACAAATATTCCATTCATACACTGCGTATTAAAATTTTTCAATATAAATTTAAAATTTTCATATGTATCTTTCATATTAGCAGGGTGAGCCGAAGGTACTAATGGGAATTTATTGCCATTATGCAGAAACACAGCTGTTAAAGTAATTTTAGAGAAATTAATGAACAAGCGCCATTTAGTTGGGTTATGTTTTAACCCAGTTATACCCAGTCTGGGTATTACAAAGTGTCTCCATAAGAGAATAAATGTCATTACAAAACACTAAGACATTTTCTTCAGAAAGACAATAATGAGACTCAGATGAAATGCATTGTTCAGAAATCGTACCACCAGAATCTGTTTCTTTTTCTTCCTTTTAAAAGTTAAATTTCCACGGTAAATATTCAATCCTTTCAAATAAATAACATTTCACTGTACGTTATATTATTTTACTGTTGAAATGCATGTATATTTTTACGGGTAATCGATAAAATAAATGCATGCAAAGTTAATAATATTTCTATGAACATTTAATGACACCGGCTAATATGTAAACGATAAAGATACCGTGATTCACAAGTTATTTAAATAATAGTGAAATATGGTAAAAATTCTTTTTAATATTTCGCTTTTATAACAATCACCTAATGTGCGTAAAAATAATGAGATATGACCTAAACACGATTCTACACAAAGCCGATAAAAAAAACCAATGACAATAGACTTTCATCCTTGCGTAACGAAGATTAGAATAATGATCCCCGCCCACAAAGATTATTTCAGAAACTATCTAATCAGAATACAGTATCTTCCTAACCAATCGCAAGTACGAAAACTGTTGATCAATCAAAAAATCTCTAATTTACAACAATCACAACCACGAAACGAACTGACCAATTATAAGGCAGTAAATTCATATCAGTAATAATCATCGTGGTATTTAACCAATCATAAGGTGTGTTTAAAAAAAATCATGTAAAATTAACGATCGATCAAATAGGTACCGCTCCTGAACACTATTAACAACAATTCAAATGGAATCACAATTCTTCACATTTTATCAGGCACAGATATCCATCCAGATAACAATCAGATTTGACCAATCATAACAGAGAGAATTATCACCATAATTATATCCGACAAGCATACAAAAGATATTTTTGAACAAATTCCATACCATATATTTTGCAACATTTATATATTAATATACGAATATACTGGTACAACCCGCTGTATGTTTCCAATTTTATATGTATTAAATGAATTTCTATACATCTATACTTTTTAATATACCCAACAAAAGAACCTGTTTGTGGGCGTTTAATAAAGTTTTTGCAGTTATTTTAGCCAGCTTCCGTGGCGCGAGTGGTAGCGTTTCGGCTTTTCATCTGGAGGTCCCGGGTTCGAATCCCGGTCAGGCATGGCATTTTCACACACGCTACAAATCATTCGTCTCATCCTCTGACGCACTACCTAACGGTAGTTTCAGAGGTTAAACAAAAAAAAAGGAAAATTAAATTTGTTAATTTTTAAAGCAAAAGCAACATATCTAGCACTCCATGGAATTGGATATATATATATATATTTCTCTTAACTGACAATTATATTTACATATTTATAATTCATTTAACTTATTTGTTTTTCGAGTAGAAAAAACGTAACCGCATACATCGTTGTTTAAATTTCTTCTGTTCACTGTAAAGGAATGTTGGTCGATACACGAGGTCATGTCACAAAAAGTAATTGCAGTTTATTCACAATGATGTGCCTGATAATTATCGTAGTTTTGAAAATACGTTAATAAATAAAACTGTTTATTCTTTTAAGTTGAATAAGAATTAGGTTTAGACCATGAAAACGATAAAAGTATTGTATGTCCTTAACACTTGAACAACCGATGAAAATATCAACAAAATAAAGAACGTTTTGATCAATAATTTTTGAATGTACAATCAGAGAAACTTCTGAAAAAGTATGAATCTCTTATGGTTCGTGTGAAAAAATTTTGTTTGAAATTTTTAATATGAAACGAGTATCAGAAAAATTTGCTTCAAACTGTTAAATTTTCAACAAAATCGACATTGTGAGCGGTTGTCAGCTGACACAGCTGTTATCGTCTCAGAATCATTCGAGTATATCATAACAGTAAAGAGATGTGAGTGCACGCTTATGATATTGAAGGTGCAATCATCTAATGGAAACTTTCTGAAGAACTAAAACCGAAAAAACTCCCAGAGTTCGATCGAATCTTACGGTTCTTCTTACTGCTTTTTTTTTTAGAATACAATGGCACCGTTCATTAATTTATCGGCAGAAGAGTTTCTACATTCGCAAACAAAATTACTTACAAGTTAGAAGAGGGAGAAGATGAAGATGAAGATGAAGAAGAATGGAATGGAATGGAATGCAAAGTTGGCAGGAGTCTATTACTCCCTACTTTATCGCAGAACCTGGACAGAGTCCCTTGCTGCTGGATCTTTCTAATCGGGCTTGTTTTTTTTTTAAAGGGTTAATTTTTAATCTCGGATCTAATTTTTCAATTTTTGTCTATTATTATTTTAGTGAATTTAAGACGGATTTAATTGCATTCCAATCCGTTGTTGAACCAGCGTTATCGAACCCATTTCATGGGCCGACCGCGGAAGGCTAGGCTTATAAAGCCTGTCCTCCCGACGTAATTCCCCTTCAGACCGTCCACTGAAGTCCTTTCGGTGCTAACTCTTTAGTATAGTAGGCTAGCAGGAATACGCCACAACGGGGCACTAGCTATAAGGAGGGAGCAATGCGTTCCCTTTTCCGGAGGAGTCGCAAATGCTGGGTTATTTTGTCTGATTGTAAGTTTTGAAATAGGAGAGGTTGTGTAGAAGCTCTTCATCCGCTTCTGGTATGGCTGCCCTTCAGGACGCATCTCTGCTGGGCTCTGTTCCGGACTCCAGTCCGTGATGTTGAGGCGAGTGGTTGGTCTTCCTTCTTCTTCATCTTCTCCCGAAGACCTCTTCGTTCTTCTTTGGCCTGCACTTTCCAGAATTGGTAGTAACCGAAGTTACATACCATTAACCTTGTAATTCCCGAAGCCCCGAAGGGCTGAACGGGGGAAAGTGCAGGTTTCTTCGTTCTTCTGTGCTGTCAGTGGCTGCTGGGCAGGTCGCTGCTGGGCAGGTGGCTGCTGGGCAGGTGGCTGCTGGGCTTGTGACTGCTGGGCTGATGGCTGCTGGGCTCGTTCCCTCTTTCTTCTTTCTTGAAAGTTGAAGAAGAAGGAAGACCAACCACTCGTCTCAACATCACGGACTGGAGTCCGGAACAGAGCCCAGCAGAGATGCGTCCTGAAGGGCAGCCATACCAGAAGCGGATGAAGAGCTTCTACACAACCTCTCCTTTTCAAAACTTACAAGAAAGATAAAATAACCCAGCAATTGCGACTCCTCCGGAAAAGGGGACGCATTGCTCCCTCCTTATAGCTAGTGCCCCGTTGTGGCGTATTCCTGCTAGCCTACTAAAGAGTTAGCACCGAAAGGACTTCAGTGGACGGTCTGAAGGGGAATTACGTCAGGAGGACAGGCTTTATAAGCCTAGCCTTCCACGGTCGGCCCATGAAATGGGTTCGATAACGCTGGTTCAACAACGGATTGGAATGCAATTAAATCCGTCTTAAATTCACTAAAATAATAATACACAAAACTTGAAAAATTAGATCCGAGATATAAAATAACCCTTTTAAAAACCAAGCCCGATTAGAATCATCCAGCAGCAAGGGACTCTGTCCAGGTTCTGCGATAAAGTAGGGAGTAATAAACTCCCGCCAACTTTGCATTCCATTCCATTCCACTTACAAGTTACATCGTTCACATGAAGGAATCCAAAGAAAAATAGGAAAAATGTGGGCAAACAACTGCTGGATTTTACAATATAAAGCCTCCATCTCGTACTTCACTATTGATTATTATTTAGCGAAAAGTTACACCATACTGATGTGGTAGCCACCGTTTTTTCCAAAACGGTAACCCGGGTTTTTTTTTTGTTTCCACTGGTTAAGAGAATATTAAAAGAGCAACGATTTGCACCAGTAGTAGACGAAATCTACCAGTTTCGGTAAGTAATACTAGCATAATTGTGTAAGATCACTGAGAATTTACTTAGTACCAAGTCGTAGCGTAAGTAAATTCTCGTTATTTTTTGTACACACATCATAGAATTTATTTTACTTTTTTCAAAATATCACTTGGTTTCGATAGTAATAATTTTTATTACATTACATGTTACATCTTATTCAGCGTTATTTAAAACGAACATAAATCAGTTTTTCTCATCGGCCTCCGTGGCGCAAGTGGTAGCGTCTCGGCCTTTCATCCGGAGTTCCCGGGTTCGAATCCCGGTCAGGCACATTATTTTCACACACGCTACAAATCATTCGTCTCATCCTCTGAAGCAATACCTAACGGTAATCCCGGAGGTTAAACAAAAAAAAAAATATTAGTTTTTCTAATTTTTAAAATATATCCAATGTGTCAAAAAAGTTATTATTTGAAAATTATAGAAGACAAATTTATTAGAATAAAAACGCCTACAGTTGAACGAAGATACAAAAAAATTTTTAGTTCCTTCTTCTTCGATACGCGATTTTGACCACCTTTAGATCTCACGAAATAACTTGCGATTTACTCTTTTTTTCTATTCTCTTACTTATGCATTCTTTCACTAAATGTTTTCTTTCTTAACTCCTAGAAACCCTTAAATTTCTTACAAAATATATTTTTCCTACAAAATATTTCCTTTTCATAATGTCTTCCTTTTTAATGGCCGTTTCTCCAGTCTTTTTAATTTCTTTTATCCCATTGTTAATTGTTTTTGAATAAAAGTTGATATGTTCAAATATTTTTTTTGTTAATCTGTCCTGATGAAGCCGAAAAAAAAACCTTCTAAATCCTATCAGATTCAACTGAATTGAACAGTAAATTTATTTATTATAAATATCCAAAATCCGTTTCTAGATATACTTTCCAGTAAACCTACTTTATACCAGTTTCAATTTATGAGAGTGATGGACGATATGTACATAATTAACAGATAATTTGAAAAATTAATTTAAAAAATTTACTATTAAATGAAAATTAAAACAAAAGTTTTGTAATTTAACAAAAAAAAAAAAAATTGTTCTTACAGTTACTTGTTTTAAGGTTACATTTTTATTGTAATTTTTAATGTTTTATTGTTTACAGTTTTTTTTAATTTTTTTATTGTTTATTTGTATTTTTATCGATCTGTTATTTTATTATCCATATAATAGTCTAATTGGGTTTTTATAGTTTTTCATTTTCCAAATAAATTTGTTTGTTACTTGTTTTTCTATATCCTCTTTTTTTTCTTTTGTAAGTCCGAACATCTTTCTCAGAATTTTCCTTTCTTTCTTTTCCAATTCCTCTACTTCTCCTGTTCTTTAAGGATAAAAATTCCACTGCGTACTGTAATGTCTAATTTATTTTTTTTATACATTGCATTTCTTACTGTACATATCGTTTGTCAAATGAAAGGACGCCTTTCAGTGATGCACACACTTAGGAGGATTGCTCGGAAAGATTACGGGTTGTCAGGCCGTCAAATGTACATGCTGAACCGAGGTGTCTTCGAAAACACGACCTCTTACGCGGCGCCCGTTTGGGCGCATAGGTTGGATATGAATAGAGCACTTGTTCAAAATTTAAGGAGTGCCCAGCGCAGAACCTTAATTGTATGCACTGGTGTTTTTAAAACAACCTCCTACGAGGCTACCACCGTATTGGGAAAGGCTCTCCCAATTGATTTAGTGATAAAAACTTGGGCAACCTTGTGGAGATTGCGAAGAGGCCGGGAGGCCGAGGTATTTGTGATGCGGTTTCCAGCCGGGCCAGTACCGGAGCGGAACGGTGATCACAATGCACCGAATCTAAATATCATTCAGGTGCCGATCTCCCGCCTGCGGAAGAGGCTGGACAGCCTCGCGATGGAATCATGGTAGCTGAAATGGGACACCACGACTAAGGGAAGATCCTTGTAAGTTTATCCAGAATTTGGGGGATGATATATTTCGAACTCGTTTTTAAGGGCAACGGGTGCCCGGGTGTTCACCAATCACACTAATTTGAACCAGTATTTGTTTCGGTTCTGCCTGGCAGATAATGACCTGTGCGTCTGCAGGGAGGTCCAGTCAAATGAACACCTGATGTTTGATTGCCCTGCTCTTCGTGGTGGGGGGGCAGAGACCTTGCCACCCTAGAACTTAGAGGTCAAGGGGAAAATTGGACACTCACAAGCGGCGAGTCAACGTGGCGAGAACCGCATTGTCGGATCGTGTGGAAGTTCCTAGGTGTAGCTGCTTACAGTACAAGCTTGTAGTTACAGCGTTCAAGTCCTAGTAAAGCCAGATATTTTTACATGGATTTGAATACTAGATCGTGGATACCGGTGTTCTTTGGTGGTTCGGTTTCAATTAACCACACATCTCAGGAACGGTCGAACTGAGAATGTACAAGACTAACACTTCATTTACACTCATACATATCATCTTCATTCATCCTCTGAAGAATTATCTAAAAGGTAGTTACCGGAGGCTAAACAGGAAAAAGAAGAAGGTGTAGCTGCTTGGTCAACCGGTATCCGCAGTTTACTTACGGAAAGACGCTTACCGTATTGCCGTGGGAAGCTAACACTCAGTATGGCTGACCACCAGCCAATTATTATGGCTCCAAGCACTATAAAATGGTGGACAGGTGCTTGCTAGCATTTAGCGACCTAGGTGTGGCAGCGAATTGCTATGACAAGTGAGCGGTTGGGACACATAAGCCACCACCCTTAGTCCGTTCATGCTGTTAGGTAAGCTGTAGGAGCTATATTAGAATAGTGGTTGCTAAACTGTTCGAGGCTCAGTTGCCGTTTGTGTAACGGACATCCGGTCTTATGCTTTAGGGCAACCTAAATGGGGTGGTGGCGGGATAAATTCCAACCAAATCAATTGTCAAATGAAAATTCCAGACAATTCTTCTGGATTATTTCCTCTAGGTATTAATTTTTTTTTTTACCATTATCAATATTTTGAGATTAAAAATGTTTGGTGAGGCTTATCATAAATTTGGTTTTCTCAATGGATATTTTTGCAAGCCAGTTTTTCTTACCATTTCTTGTAATAATTTTATTTGTTTTGTCACTGTTCTACATTTTCTGAAAAAAATTACTAATACATCTGTATATGGTAAACAATTGATCCCAAGATTTTAAAATTTACAAGGTACGTTATACCCTGCTATTCTAAAAAAAAAAATGATTATTTTTGGAATATTATTTCCATTCCATTATATGGGATTAAATTCCGAAAACGGTTAAAAGAAATGAAAAATAAAAATAACCTCCTTTAATTTATTTTAAAGGAAAATTTCAGAAATTAATATACGAAAAATAATTGATAAGTTAAAAAATATAACAATAAATAAATATAATAACGGCTTATAGTGTCATAAAATTGAACGGGGAATAAAATAAGAACAGTCGCAACCTTTTACCCTTTATATGACGCTTTTAATTAAGCTTCAAACTCATTACAAAAGATATAAAGAGACTAGTATACAATACAAATAAAGAAAACTTGAAAAAATTAGACCCGCTAACTAAAAATAAACCTCAAAAACACGCCCGATAGAATCACCCAGCAGCAAGGGACTCTGTCCAGGTTCTGCGATAAAGTAGGGAGTAATAAACTCCCGCCGACTTTGCATTCCATTCCATACAATATAATGTAATTTATGAAAAGTTTTAAAAAGGAGCAGTTTTAAATATTTTTCCAGTCATTTAACGAATCGATGACAGAAAATTTAACGATATAAAAACATAACCCTTGTAGAACAAAACCTGGAATTCGTAAGTTAATTCCGTAACGAACTGTAAATGTTTAGACCCTAGAGGGTCATTACTACACACCGCATAAAATATTTTACAATAATACGACCTTGTCTACCTTCATCGTCAGGTAGGCGATGCGTTGGAAGCACCAGGAAACACTTGGATAATTTTGTTCTAATAATAATAGACTAAAGTTACTTCTTTTATTATTTTATCAATATTTTATGCGTTTAAAATATTGTATAGCAGTCTTAAAAGATTATATTGTAATAATTCATCCAAAGTTTTATGTTAAGAAATATATTCATTCGAAAGATTGAATTAGACGATGACAATTCAAAACTACGGTTTTTATTTTTAACAGATTTCATAATATTTTCATTAAAATAACTGCACAAGAAATTTAACAACAGCAAACATATGACGGCGGTTTGTCAGGTTATATCGATAAAAGACTTAATTCCTTTATTGTACAACTTCTATTGAAACAACAATCAGAGAACAAAGCTTACATACCTTATATTACGTCATCGCATAAATATATAACCAGCCAGATTAGAATTTTTCACAGTAAAATAAAATAGAAAATAAATTAAATAATTACGAAAATAAATAAAATATATTTTATTATCCAATATCCTAAAAAAAAACAACAGATATTTAAAATATATATATATTTATATATATTGTAGCCATCCATTTAAATACTTAATCTTTTGAATTGTATTTTTTTTTCAGTTCATAATCTGAAATATTTTCATCAAAGCAAAGAAAATATGTAGCTTAAATATTAATAACTGTATGTTATGTGCGTGCATCGACTGCTATAATCATTGAAATTTGTAGCGTATCAAAAATGTCATGCTTGACTGGGATTCGAACTCAGGATCTCTATTATTAAATAGAGGATAATTGTACTTAAATATTTGATCACCGAACAGTAATTAAAAATGAAGTATTTTTTAAAAAAATATTTAAAGATATTTTTAGAGAAAAAAGCAATAGTTATTTAATTGAACGCTTTACAGAGCAACTGACTGTAATACCAAGGTTACGGTTCTCAATTCCCTGTTTAGTTTGACGTTTTTTATAACTGATGATAAGTCCTCATTGCTAAACCAATAAGAAAACTTAAAATTTACGCGAATAAAAATTAAAAAAATCAATTATAAGAAAAGATTACGGGGAAAAACTTTTGGATCTATCTAAAATATAATTATTAAATCTAGATCCTGTTTCAGAATGTCAGAACATAATTTTATTGTACGAAAGCGGGTATCAATCAATCACGCCGGAAAATAAGTTATCATTAATGGCAATATTTAATAAAATTAAGAATTTTAACGATTCCGTGCTTTTATAATTATAAAAAATTGGTATTACTTGTCAAATTTGAGAAAGTTCATTTGATGCGCAAGGTGGGGATGGACTGCTGAACCGTCGACTGGCTTTTTGTTATCTTTGACGTCACGGGATACGATCCTCTTAACTGTTTTACATCATGGACGATGCTTCCAGAACGATTAGTCGAGGACTAACATTAAGAACTGAACGTTTTAGACTTTAATCGAATTCTTTCTGCATTTTCTGCCTACCTGCTGACTATCTTTTCAAAACGTCTCCGGTTTCTAAAAAGTGTTGAGATTACGTACGTATGCTATTATCGTTTAGAGAAATCCTACGATAAACTTAAACGATCGATTTTTTGTACACAATTCACCGACTTTGTTTCAGTAAACCAACACACGCACTGTGTTTTCTCTTCTGGCAACGCCATGGTACTTGAACCTGGCCTACAATCTTAACCTGTGCAACAGTCTAGAGTGGCTGCTAACGGACGATGAATCTATAACTAAGACTTAATTGCTGTGGCTTCATGATTACGCATAAAATTTCTATGGAATGCTGTAAAAATAAAAACTATATTCGATCTTGAAACACCAGAATTCTTTTTAGAAACACAATATAATTTAAATTAAGAATACAGCTCTATAAAAATTAATTTCACTCCTAATGATATTTATTACTAATGTATTTTTTTTTTTTTTTTTCATTTTACTGTATTTAATAACAGGATTTTTTTTTTTAAGATAGGATATCAAATAAATCTAAAGCTGGAAAAATCCTACCCTACTAAACGGCATTTGTATGCGTGTCTGTGTGTGGGCGAGTCCCCCTTAATTTAGCACCGGAATTTACCGATCAACAGCGGAAAATCACGATTCGTTAGTGCATGTCTCGCGGTGGTCAGGTGTATAATTGTTATATTATTATACATCGATAAATCTTACGTATATCATCAATATATATTAATAATATATTTTTTTATTTATGTGATCGTTTTCCTTCATATTACGACTCGGGAATAAAAAATTGTTCACTTTTTCTTACTCTATAAATATTCACTCTTTCTTTTATTCTTTATAAATTCTCACTTTTTTGTTATCGTTATTAAATGAATTTGTCTAATGTTCTATTGTTAGTCAGTCTTATAATAACTATAAATTAATAAATTTTACTACCGTAATTCATTCATTCAATATCGTAGCAGACCTTAAAACACAGCTATTTTTGATACAAATAAATCGATAATGAAAATACTACCGATTATCCATTTAAAATCGTATATCTGATTTTTTTTGGCCTTGTAGTTACAGTAAAACAAAGGTACAGGTAAAAAACGTGGGTCAAATCAAATGGTAAACAATAAAGGTCAAAATTTAAAAAAAAATTTAATTGTATATATATTCTGCTTAGCGATTTATTGATTTTGAAGCTAAATTTTTTTTGTTATTGTGTCAAGGAAGGTTAGTTTCATATTACGATAATTTGTTTCGTAAACTAAATATAATATATAAAAAATAAATTAATTTAATTTATATTTAAGCTTCCAGCTCTCGAGAGTGTGTGATCTTTAAAAGATGCCTAAACCGATTTTCTGATATTTTTTCTCTTTTCCTTGATTAATTTTCATCATTCAAAAAAAAAAAAAACATTTTTACACAAGAGGTAATAGATTTTGTACACTTAATAATAGCATTCCGAGACACCGCCCGCCCGGAAGGCCTAGCTTCGGAGGCGTACGCCCTGCAATTAGTATTTACTAAATTGTAGATATGAAATGATAATAAAACTAGATCCGAGATGTCTATCGGCTAAAATTGAATCATACACTTAAACGCGTGTGTTTGCGGCCTAACAAATAAATTTTGAATTTTCCTCTAATTTGCAAATATAAAGTCTTTAAGGAAATATGTTTACTTACTGTTATCTATACGTTTCGTTAAATTTTAATTACTGTTTTTATATCGCACTACATATAATTTTGTTAAAATTACAATTTATTACTTACAAATAATTATTATAAAAAAATTAATAATTATTTTTGATAATATTATCTATATCGATAAACAAAACACTCAGATATGTTATTGAATACAATAGACACAATGTTAAAAACAATTCAACTCTTTTACTTAGTAAAACGAATATCAAGAGTATTGTAGTATATTGTTTTATGTAAGAAAACACAAAAATTGAATTATATACTTAAGAAAACATTACATTGTTTTAATTAGGCTACAACAACAAGCGATAGGTAAACAAGTACTATTATTTGATTTTTCTGTTATTTGTAAACGTAGAGAAAACAATTTAAAAGATAATGTAATTGTGAAGAAATAAAACAATAAATACGTGGCGGAGAAAAAAACAAGAAAAAACAAATTTTTACAATGGAAAAAATTTTTTTTAAAGGTTTTCTTCTAAGGATAACTGAATAATCAGCAAATTTTTTTGTAAAAACAAAAAAAAATTTATGTTACTGACAATAAGAAAAAACTAAACATCAACCTTTTATTATTATAAGGTGGATATATAAGAATATAAATTCATATTTTAAATCACTTCAATAAACAATTCACTTAATATATTAAAAACAATTTTTTTTTTAGGATAGTACAAGGGAATAAGTTAAAAAATACTAAGCTTCAAATTTCTCGAATTTAATGGAAATTTCTACGCTTATTTTGGAAAATCGGTTCATTCACCTGCATTAAAGTAGGAAACAAAAGTAAAAGCATTATTAAATACAACTTAAAATTCTCAATGAGAACTCAGGAAAAACGATTTTTTAGTATTTATTTCTGAGATAGAAGAACAATTGCTAACATGTACAGGAACCAAACAGCAACAGTAAAAATTGAAGAACATAAGAAAAAAGCCGTAATAAGAAAGGGAGTACGACAAGGATGTTCCCTATCTCCGTTACTTTTTAATCTTTACATGGAACTAGCAGTTAATGATGTTAAAGAACAATTTAGATACAGAGTAACAGTACAAGGTGAAAAGATAAAGATGCTACGATTTGCTGATGATATAGTAATTCTAGCCGAGAATAAAAAGGATTTAGAACAATGATCGGCATAGATGAAGTCCTACGCAAGAACTATCGCGTGAAAATAAACAAGAACAAAACAAAAGTAATGAAATGTAGTAGAAATAACAAAGATGGACCGCTGAATGTGAAAATAGGAGGAGAAAAGATTATGGAGGTAGAAGAATTTTGTTATTTGGGAAGTAAAATTACTAAAGACGGACGAAGCAGGAGCGATATAAAATGCCGAATAGCACAAGCTAAACGAGCCTTCAGTAAGAAATATAATTTGTTTACATCAAAAATTAATTTAAATGTCAGGAAAAGATTTTTGAAAGTGTATGTTTGGAGTGTCGCTTTATATGGAAGTGAAACTTGGACGATCGGAGTATCTGAGAAGAAAAGATTAGAAGCTTTTGAAATGCGGTGCTATAGGAGAATGTTAAAAATCAGACGGGTGGATAAAGTGACAAACGAAGAGGTATTGCGGCAAATATATGAAGAAAGAAGCGTTTGGAAAAATATAGTTAAAAGAAGAGACAGACTTATAGGCCACATACTAAGGCATCCTGGAATAATCGCTTTAATATTGGAAGGACAGGTAGAAGGGAAAAATTGTGTAGGCAGGCCACGTTTGGAGTATGTAAAACAAATTGTTAGGGATGTAGGATGTAGAGGGTATACTGAAATGAAACGACTAGCACTAGATAGGGAATCTTGTAGAGCTGCATCAAACCAGTCAAATGACTGAAGACAAAAAAAAAGTATTTCTTTATAATTTTAAATTTTAAAATGAATTAAATTAGTTCAACTAAAAATTAGAAACAACTTCAATAATTATGGTAAACTACACTATTTTTTACTTCGTTGAAGTAAAAGAAGTATTATAATTGCCAGAAATTTCGGTTTTCAGATTTCAACGGAAATATCCATTTTCACCATCCCTGAATCCATTTTGACTATTTTCGGCGTGATGTCTGTACGTACGTCTGTACGTATGTATTTCCCACAACTCAAAAGTCGTAGAATGTGAAAATTTTGGATTTAGGACTGTTGTAACATCTACTTGTGCACCTCCCCTCTTGATTACAACCGACTTCACCAAAAATTTCTAAAAAAGCCTAAAATCCAAAAAATTGGATTTTTGACATGAGGGCTTTTTAAAAAAGCCCTCATCGAGAGCTTTTGAACGATATATTATAAGTGGATCTTATTTTATAGGTTCCGGAGTTATAACCAAATAAAATTTTAATTAATGAAATAATCTGATCTTACAAGGGGAAGGCATATCGGTTCGAATCCGACTCATTTTATTTTTTTTTAAACTTTTTTTTTTAATTTAAAAATATTGATTTATTAATAATTATTAACTCTGATTGTAAAAAAAAATTACAATAAATAATAATTCAATAACAATAAAAAAAAATATGAAAAAAATCTTAAGTTATTAGTGAAATAAAATTTTATGTACTTTTAAAAACGTGTATATGTAATTTAACAGGGGTACAAGGAAGTCATGTGGTGTCCATATCAAATTTTTTTAAAAATTACTTTCGAGAAATATATGAAAATAAATAAATAATTTTAGCAATTCGGATGCATTAGTTAATAAGCTAAGAGACGAAGGGTGATGAATATGTATACACACCCATTTTACTATCAAACATTAGAGGGTTTTCGTGAGATAAGAGATGCATGTGAAAAAAAATAGCAATCGTTAAAAAAACAAAAAAAAAATTGTTTGGAATAAAAAAACGAATTGGCCATTTACTTAAATCAATGTTTGTACAGCTTTAGCCAATATGTACGTAGAACATGTTAGAAATAAATAAAAAATTAAATGTAAAAATTACTGCAGTAATAAAAGTGAGAGACAAAAATATTATCTTGAATTTGTTGGATAAATTCAGAACGTTGCCTTCATTTTTTGCAGATTAATTTTGTGATTTCCAATCAAAAATAATGTAATTTTCTTTGATTGCATTATTAACTTTTAAAAATACGCCGTCAAAAAAAGCAATCTTAGGAAAGCCTAAAAATTAATTTTATCAAAGAAAATCAAATTGATTACCTAACCAAACAAAAAAATAACCTAAAGAAAACATCATAGTTCGTAATTTTAAATAAAAGATATTCTTTATTCTTAAATATAGAAATAATGTTTTTTTCTTAAAATAAGTAACAGCATCCCCTACTCACAAAAATCTCTTTTCTATAATAATTAAAAAGAACGGGTTCTACTATTTTTGTAACTTACACAGACAGTAGATAAAAATATAACAATATTAAGGTAGAAATATATATAGAAAATACTTAGCGTCGGTGATAAATAGAAAATGGAACTATTTGCTTTTTAACTGCTTTATGATTTTGATTTAAACCAAGATTAATCTGTGAAGATGATAAGATTAATGTAACAATTTTTTTTGTAATAACTTAGACCCTGCACTCCTAACAGAATAGCTGATAATACATAATCAACATATCAGATATACAGCAACTAAACGAAATAATTTATATAAATGATACATATTTCTAATTAAAACATAATTAAAATATTTTTACATCTTAAAATCAGTATACTATACGAAGTGTTAAGAGATATTACCTGTTTGAAACCGTCTAAAAAAGCTTCAATAAAACAATAACGATTTACACTGTTATTATGACAGAAGTATGCGATAAATAATACCGAACCGATATATTAACACAATTATAAATATTATCACAAATGTTTTAACAAATGCAGCACAAAAACTTGCAAATAATAAAAAAAATATAACAATAAACACAACACAAGTAACGAACTGACTTACAGCAACGACGATCAGAGACTACCGATGCTTGTCTAGGTAGTTAACATGAAGCCTGCTCAAAAATATAGGAGCGCTAGAATCGCGCAAACGTCAAGACTAGAAACAGTACGTAAGTTTACCGTTTGTCTGCATATACGATCAATGTTTACGAGCTACTGGTGTATGTTATATGTCGGTACTTAAAGCGTTAAACGATGTAGAAATATATTTTTAATAACTTGTAATAATTTAGATATTTAATTAAAAACAATCTGTAATGAAATAAATTTAAACATTTATTAATTTATATTATTATTTACGATTATATTATTTAAAATTTTATTTTTAAATTCATAAAAAAACATTTATTTAGTACTGGGTTATCGGTAAAAAAAGAATAGTACAATTTAAATTATATTTGATCAATGTAGTAAAATAATATGTGTTAAAATGCTGAAAATTAATGTAATTATTTATATTATTAATAAGAGATTTGTTTTAGTTTACAAGAAATCAGGAGATGTTTTTTGGGTTTCATTTTAACATCAGTTATCTGTTTAAGAAGATTTAATTACGTATTTCTTCTAGTCGTTGAGGTTCAAATTAGTATCATTGTTTAGGAATCACCCACCCACGCCTGTAAAGCCAAGATAAAATTTATATCTCTATTAACCATCGTAAAAAAATCGATTGTTCTATGAATAGTAAAGTAATTTAAAAAATGTTAAATAATAATTTATTTATATACGCATTCTGGGCGGATAATACGTAAATTTAAAAAGGTTAAAAATTCATATATATGGGGAAAAAATTGAATCTAATTTTTGTCTTATTTCCGATTAAAATTCTTAATTTAACATCTGGTATTATAACAGTTCAGGAAAAAATTTTACATTTTAAAACGATCAAGGAATTAAAAAAAAATAATAAATAAAAAACTGAAGTAGGTTTTATTCAGCCGCACGTGCTAAACGCAGCCACTGCAGACAATCGAGCGCCACGCTGAGGTTGACCTTGACAGAAGGTACAACATCTCGTTGTGGTGGGAGAAATCAACAGCTGATTGCTATGCGATTTGAACGGCACGATATATTAACACGAAATAAAAAATAAAAACAATACAATTTTTGTTTTTAATTTTAATGATGAAAAAGATTTCTTTTATAAAAAAAAATATACATGCATATTTTTTTATTCGTTATACTGTATTTATAAATAAGTAAATTTTTATTTTATTTTTTTTATCTTGTAATGTTAAGCCTAAGGCGATCAGAACTAACGATGTATGTAAGTTGAAAGACCTTCTTTCACAGAGTACACACCCAATCGAATAATAACTTTTGAGTATGGGAACCTGTTTAATTTTCATTCACCAAGTCTTCTATCTCAACATTTTTTTTTTTAAATTCAATCACATACGCAAAACAATTAATTTATCTACCTTTAATATAAATCCTAATGGTCAATATTTTTCTTATATTTTATAATTTACTATTTTACACTAATCGTTTATAAAATTTATACAGTATAATATCATATTATAATAATTGTTTTTTTATAAATTACCAAATTATTTTATATATAATTAATTTATCTCCTAAAGAAGTCATTCAGTGAGTCATAAAAAACGTATAATTTTCTAAATATATATTTAGAAAATATACAATATATATATTTATTTATATACATTTATTTATTTATGTGTGTATATATATATTTTTTTTTAAATTAAGCACGAAATTAATACAACAGTGATTCAAACTTTATTAATAATTATTGCTTTTCCTGCTAATACTAATTAATTATCTTTATTATATAATTTACATAATTTTAAAAATTGGGAAAATTTCCAAAACTGAAAAAGAATAGTAGAAAGAAAGAAACAAAAAAAAGGAATGGCTTTACGTGACGTGCAGGATGCTATGTTTAACACATTGGATTTTGGTAACTTCCTCTACTAGGATCACCCAAAATTTTGAAAATTATTTTCCCTAATATTTCACTATTTTTGGTGTTATAGAGGAAGAAGAGGAAGTTGAGGAGGATGAAATGGGAGAAACAATACTGAGATCTGAATTTAAGAGAGCATTAAAAGATTTAAATGGCAGAAAGGCTCCTGGAATAGACGGAATACCTGTAGAATTACTGCGCAGTGAGGTGAGGAAGCGATTGATAGATTATACAAACTGGTGTGTAATATTTATGAAAATGGGGAATTTCCATCAGACTTCAAAAAAAGTGTTATAGTTATGATACCAAAGAAAGCAGGGGCAGAAAAATGTGAAGAATACAGAACAATTAGTTTAACTAGTCATGCATCTAAAATCTGCACTAGAATTTTATACAGAAGAATTGAGAGGAGAGTGGAAGAAGTGTTAGGAGAAGACCAATTTGGTTTCAGGAAAAGTATAGGGACAAGGGAAGCAAATTTCGGCCTCAGATTAATAGTAGAAGGAAGATTAAAGAAAAACAAACCAACATACTTGGCGTTTATAGACCTAGAAAAGGCTTTCGATAACGTAGACTGGAATAAAATGTTCATCATTTTAAAAAAATTAGGGTTCAAATACAGAGATAGAAGAACAATTGCTAACGTGTACAGGAACCAAACAGCAACAATAACAATTGAAGAACATAAGAAAGAAGCCCTAATAAGAAAGGGAGTCCGACAAGGATGTTCCCTATCTCCGTTACTTTTTAATCTTTACATGGAACTAGCAGTTAATGTTGTTAAAGAACAATTTAGATTCGGAGTAACGGTACAAGGTGAAAAGATAAAGATGCTACGATTTGCTGATGATATAGTAATTCTAGCCGAGAGTAAAAAGGATTTAGAAGAAACAATGAACGGCATAGATGAAGTCCTACGCAAGAACTATCGCATGAAAATAAACAAGAACAAAACAAAAGTAATGAAATGTAGTAGAAATAACAAAGATGGACCGCTGAATGTGAAAATAGGAGGTGAAAAGATTATGGAGGTAGAAGAATTTTGTTATTTGGGAAGTAAAATTACTAAAGATGGACGAAGCAGGAGCGATATAAAATGCCGAATAGCACAAGCTAAACGAGCCTTCAGTAAGAAATATAATTTGTTTACATCAAAAATTAATTTAAATATCAGGAAAAGATTTTTGAAAGTGTATGTTTGGAGTGTCGCTTTATATGGAAGTGAAACTTGGACAATCGGAGTATCTGAGAAGAAAAGATTAGAAGCTTTTGAAATGTGGTGCTATAGGAGAATGCTAAAAATCAGGTGGGTGGATAAAGTGACAAATGAAGAGGTATTGCGGAAAATAGATGAAGAAAGAAGCATTTGGAAAAATATAGTTAAAAGAAGAGACAGACTTATAGGCCACATACTAAGGCATCCTGGAATAGTCGCTTTAATATTGGAAGGACAGGTAGAAGGGAAAAATTGTGTAGGCAGGCCACGTTTGGAGTATGTAAAACAAATTGTTGGGGATGTAGGATGTAGAGGGTATACTGAAATGAAACGACTAGCACTAGATAGGGAATCTTGGAGAGCTGCATCAAACCAGTCAAATGACTGGACAAAAAAAAAAAAAAAAATTCACTATTTTTAGAATTTTCTGTGATTCTAAAATAACCATGATATAGATGAAGTCTAAAGATATTTTTCCAACAACGTTCAAAGTATCTCATAACTGAATCGTTTATTTCAAAAACCTATGTGCAATGAATGATATTCGTATGATACGAAGCAGGTTTCTAAAATAAACCATTTAGTAATGAATTTTCAACTTGGAAATTCAAAAACCGGTGATATTTTTCAATATCATCGATACAAAATTAATTTCAACGTAATATGAAAATAGATTTCACAGTAGAGGTATTCACAAAAATAATTGGGGAGGGAGAATACACAAGTCTTAAAATATTTCTTAGTAAAAATGTTTTTAAATACTCATCTCTACTCGATTCTAAAATTCTAAAATTATTTGAAAACCTTGAGTATGCCCTGGTTAAAAAAAATCCATTGAATCCAAATGAGTTCGTTTTTATAAGATTTGGTGAGACCTTTATTTAATTTTAATAAGATTTGTTAGATTTAATTGGATGTCTATTGAAGAAATTTGTTGATGAATCCAGCCTAATGTTATTGAAAAATCGTTAAATAGAATTTGACTAGAACATTGTCCAATTCAATGAGATTTCAATAACATATGATTGTATTCAATTGATTTTATTTTAACTAGGGAGTGGAACTCTTAATTTGTTGTAGCATTCACGCTAGTAATATATATTATTATTATTATTATTATGCTTTTACGGCCAACATGGGACCACTTAAGTCAATTTTAGTTGGATCTTTTCTGAGAAAAGCGTGCTATTTTACTCTTTCGAGCTGCCCAGTATTTCTTCATCCGTTCAGATCTTGCTTTCTTTTCTTCATCCGTAAACACCCTCTTCGTTGTATTTTGTCGTTTGTCTGTCTTTTGTTTAAATCTAATGCTTTTATCTTTTAGCTTTGTAATTTTTCCAGTTTTATTCTGTAGGTCGGTCAGGGAAATTCCCAATTCTTTCATATCTTCTCTAATTTCTTTGATCCATCCTACTTCTAGCTTTTGGAACCAGAGCTTTTCAATTATATTTCTTGACAGTCTTGTTTGCGGTGTCCTTATGAGATGACCGAAGAAAGAGATTCTTTTTTTCCGCATACTATCAGTAACAGGCTATATTTCTCGATACACCACCTCATTTGGCACAATCCACCATCGGCCTTCTTTTTGGTGTTTTTTATTGATACACGTTCTGACAATTCTCCTCTCTATTTTCAGAATTTTTTCAATTCGGTTTTTCTGAGTGATTTTGAAAAGGGTCTCGCTTCCGTAGGTGACTTCTGGCTGTACTACAGTTTTATAATGTTTAAGTTTTGTTTTAGCAGAAAGGCATTTTTTGTTATATGTTGACCAAGTTAATTTTTGGGATTGAATCATTTTTTTGTCCTGTTTTGCCATGTCACTTTTTCATTTAAATTATAAGTTATTATTTCCCCTAGATATTTAAATCGTTTTACTATTTTAATGTTCTGATCGTTTACCGTAATGTGCTCTATTACAGAGGATCTATGGCCATTAGTTCAGTTTTTTCGAAAGAGATATGAAGCCCTATCTTTTGTGCTAGGTTTTGAAGGCTCATGATTTGTGTTTTGGCTTCTTGAATATTATTTGCTAAAAGAGCGAGGTCATCTGCAAATCCTAGGCAATTTAGTGTGATGGAGTTTTTCTTAGAACCCATTTTTATATTTTTGGGATTTATTTCATACCATTTTCTCATGACAAATTCGAGGGCGCAGTTAAAAAGGAGTGGTGAGAGGCCGTCTCCTTGCCTCAATCCAGTTTTTATGTAGAAGGGTTGAGAGAGTTCACCTCTGAATTTCACTCTGGACTGGGTATCGGTTAAAGTTAATTTTATCATGTTTACGAGTTTAGGGTGAAGGCCCAGGTTTCTCAGAATATTCAGCATGGATGGTCGGTGTATACAATCATAGGCCCTTTTAAAGTCGACGAAGGTGATTATTAGTTGTTTTTTCCGTCTTTTATATAAGTCCATCATAAGTTTTAGGGATATTATTTGCTCCGGGCAACCTCTCCATGGCCTAAATCCCCCTTGGTATTCCCCAAGTTCCAGTTCAAGTTGGTCTTTGCAGTAATATATATATATATATATATATATATATATATATATATATATATATAGTGGAGGCATCGATTCAACGATCACCGATGAATTCAACGCGCAAACGTTCTGCAGAATTTGCATTCCAAGATCGACAATGCGAAACCATATGCGTAAGTATTTGAAAGTTAAATGTTTTCGTTGAACCACAGCTAATTAGTTGAGTAACAATGATCTTGATCGACGTGTTTATCGTTTGAACGCTTTCCGAGAACAAATGTTAAAAAGAATGTCATTTTTTCATACGAGTATCGAAGCTCACGAAACCGTAATGTTTTCTGGGCGATCTTTTTGGGGAAATCGAACACCATTCGCCTCATATTATCTAAGCTAGAACGATAGCTGAACATCACATTTGCCCTTATTTTTTCTATAGCACAGTTAATACAATTATCTGAGAAAGATCGACGGGCGGTGGCAAAAGGGATCGCTGACATCATTAAGTTTTTTTTTTTGAATGTCCTCAGACGTCTCGATGAAAGTTTTCCAATCGCTAGAACGGATGCGGGTCAGAAAAGTTACCGGATCTGTTGCCTTGGCCAGCAGGAAGCCCTGACCTCAGCACACCTGACAATGCACTCTGGGATTTTGTAAAAGAAGAAATCCGAAAACGCCGATACGTCAACAACGATCAGCTCAAATACGCTGTTCCGTTAGCGTTTGAAATGATCTCCCCTGATGTGGTGAGAATGAACAACCGGACATCGAAGCGCATACAGCTGTGTTTTAAACATCGTGGAACCCACACAGATCAGACGTTTTAGATCCTTATAAAGTAAGCTGTATATCCTAATAAATTCATAACTAGCGTTTAGAGGGACTTTCCGCCCACTATAATTTACCAAAAGTGTTTCTACGAATTTTTTTTTCCGAAGATTGAAACCTTTTCAGTGAGAGAAAAATACGTAAGCAGTCGTTATCTTTCAATAATTTTTCTGCTCAAATACAATTTTCTCTGACATTTTACAAATATTAACCTGACTTATAGTGATTATTCAAAAACTTTCTCGACTTTCCAAGGCTGGGAACCCTGTTTTCTTTATCTTTTTTATAGCGTTTTTACAGATAAATCAAAATTAAGGTTTAAATCTAATTAAATTTTTGCAAAGATTGTTAATTTTAAAATTTTGTTCATTTTAAAAATCTATTAATTTTTTACAAAAATCGTGATTTTCTAACGTGAAAATTGATAAAAATTAATAATATCTATCCATCCTTTATTTGCCAAAACTCACTACATATGTCCAAAATGTTGTAAGTGAGAGTAAGGTAAGGAAATTTATATCGAATGAATGCGGTCAAACTCAATCAGGGATTCGAACCCGGTAACTTAAAGGTGAAAAACAAAGAAACTTCTGTACCAAGAAGGTTCTTCTAAAGTAGCGCATCTATACCTCATTTTACTATAGTTGCCCCAGCGAATCTACGAGCTTATGACGTCACGTGATGACATCTCATTGCATTACTGTTCTCCAAAACATTATTTTTGCGCGTAATTATTATTTTATTTCATTTTTCGACTTACAAACAATACGGGCGCCCAAATTTATGTTGTTATATGTTCATTTCTTTCAACTTGAGTTGATTACATGTATAAAATTCCTTAATGAATCAATCATGTAAACAATAACAGTTCCTGAATTAATGCTATGATTGGTATTATGTACAAAAAATCTATAAAAATTTATAAATGCAGTTAGAAATTATATCTTTCGTCACGATTATATTTGGATCCGTCATTCGCAGTTCACAGTGTGTGTTCGAGTATAAAAAAATAAACTTCAGTCTAGTTTACATCGTGTTCAGTGAAGGTATTCGGATAGCGTTTCTGTGCGGTCGTATTTCTTTAAAATTACTCATTGATTTTTCGCAAATTTATTGTAATATATTTTTTTTTTTGCTTTATTTTTATTCTTATGTTATTAGTGCGGTTTTTTATGGCATAATTTAAATCCGTAATTAAGAAAAAAACTTGGTAGTCAAGCACGTGAAATTATCAATAATGTTTATGATTTTATGAAAAAAGAAACTCTAAAAGCAGGGTATATCCCACTAAGCAGGAACGAACATATAATTGGTATTCAAAAATGCGAAGAAAAAACTGCTGCTGCTTGTGGAATGTCAAGAACACATTTCAAAAAAAACTCAGAAGAGATAAAGAAGACATGATTCTTCAATCAACATTCCAATCGTGTTCTTTCAGCACGCCGAAAAAGTATAAGCGACGTTCGAAACCTGTCAGTTGGCTTAACAGTGTTGATTTAGGTGTAGTTAAAAGAACAGTTAATGAATTTCATTCAAAGAAGAATGAATTACCTACTTTAAAAAAGGCAAGAATTTCAGTCTTCCATTGATTTTAAAGGCGGTGAATCGACAACTGAAATAACAGAAAACTTTTAACTGGTGGAAGAAAATAGAATATTTGCAAGCAATGGATAAATACAAACAAAGCAATGCTATAATTGTTTATTTGGATGAAACGTACATTTTAAGTTCGTATTATTCGACAAAGTCGTGATCTTATGGTATTGTTGAGGGACTTCATGTGCCGATTAATAAAGGAGACCGTTTAATAGTAATTCATTCTGGAGGAGAAATCGGTTTTATTCCGAACGGAATACTAACTTAGAAAGCCTGTTCGAAAAGTGGCGACTACCATGACAATGTGAACATAGACAATTTCATGAAATGGGCGCGTAAAAAATTCATTCCAAATCTTCCACCAATGTCACTAATAGTTGTTAATAACGCCTCTTATCGCAATACAGGTATTGATAAAGCGCCAAATTCTAACTCCAGAAGAAAAGATATGACCGATCGGCTAGAGAAAATTTATATTCTGTATAGTTCAAGAATGCTGAAACCACAATTATATGAATTAGTAAAATTACATAAAACTGAAGTACAAAAATATCACTTGGTTGAACTTTTGAAAAAACACGGACATCGTGTTCTTAGACTTCCACCGTACAATCCAGATTTGAATCCGATCAAGATGCTATGGACAGCCGTAAAAATATATGAGGAGAGTCATAATACGACATTTTCTTTCACAAATGTTTAAAAATTAACTACGGAAAAAATTAATTCCATGAATATAGATGAAAGGAAGCCGTATTGTGAAAAAGTAAAAAATATTGAAAAAGAGTATGAAAAACTGGAACCACTGATGGATGAAATGACAGAACGTTATATATTATACGTGTACACTCTAATAGTGAACGTAAAAATGGAAGTGACACATAGTGATTCGTTTAGCAAGGGTGGTGAATTTGCTAAAAGTTTGAATTAGATGCATGAAGAAAATTCAAGTAAGTTTTGTTTATTATTAAAAATTAATAATTTAGTACAAATAAGGGTGATAAAAGTATTAATTACGTATTATTTGTAATAAATGTAAATTTGTTATTACGTATTTAGTAAATATAAATGCAACAGTTATTACTGCGTACAATAAGATAATAAGTAATACTTCGATTTGATACGCGGAGTTGAAGTTTTCCGGCCATACGCAGTCTGCTCGTGACGTCACAATCACGTACATTGGCTGGGCATAGTATACACTACTCATTGCTTTTCATATTTATTTATAACCGTCATTGCGGTTTTAAAAAAAGAAATTTTTTATAAACATTAAGTATGTATGTTGTTTTATTTGAATCATAAACCACAGGACCTATTTAAATTGTTTTTTATTACTGTTTTTTTTTATTGAATTTTAGGAATAAATTTATATATATATATATTGCAGATTAATTAGATATGTTTCCAATGATATTTTTTTGTAGAATGCCTGAGTTATATTTAATTTATACTTTATTTGTTAAAAAGAATTAGGTTAACTGTTTTTGAGATATCAGCAAATTAATAAAAGCTGTTTGTTCTGCGGTTTTCATAGTAAACAATGAATCATTTTCATAAAATCTTTGCGTTTCATAGGAAACTAAAATAGATGGGCTAATAAATAACGTATTTAAATATCTTTTAGTTTTATTTATTTTTTTTTCAATTTGTGCTCATATCGATTTGTCTCTTTTGCTTCTTTTATTGGATAACGCTTATAAAAATGAATTTATTTTAACTACACGTGGCAATTTACTCGAAAATCATCGTAATGTTCTTTATTTGAAATATTATTTACCAGCAGGCCACTCTCTTCACTTCGACAAAAAAAAAATATTTTAATATTTTTGACATTTACTCGTCAGAGATGTAAAGAATAGGAAAAAAAAATTAAATCCGTTTCTCATTTTTACAGCTTTTTTAATAATTTATATTCCAAAAATTGTTTTAGAAATAAAAAAATTCAAACGAAGTAAATTAATAGAATTGTACTGAACATAAATTGTTTTGAAATTTCAAACAGAGGCTCTTTCCCCATCTTTCGAGTATCGCTTTTTGTGTTTATATGCTTTAGATTAATTTAGTAAAAGATTTAACGTGGACAAGAATTAAAGAAAATAATATTTTAAGTAATTTCTTACAAAATAGTTTTGTGGAATTTTGTCTTTACTTTCGGTTATAAATGAGATCGGGTGGGAACACTGATAATTTTATATAAATAAATATAGAGTAGAGTAGATATATATGTAAATATTTTATCAAATATAAATGTTAATGTAATCGTAAAATCCTGTCGTCGAGTACAAAAAATGATGTTTGTAAATGCCTATGTTTTATATGTATGTATTATTGATAAATGTATTTTTATCCTTTTAATGTAAATATAATTTGAACGTTATATAACATACAAAAGTGCAAGCTAAATAATAAAATATTAATTATTTATAATAATAAAGGCAAAGACCAACTTGAACTGGAACTTGGGGAATACCAAGGGGGATTTAGGCCATGGAGAGGTTGCCCGGAACAAATAATATCCCTAAAACTTATGATGGACTTATATAAAAGACGGAAAAAACAACTAATAATCACCTTCGTCGACTTTAAAAGGGCCTATGATTGTATACACCGACCATCCATGCTGAATATTCTGAGAAACTTGGGCCTTCACCCTAAACTCGTAAACATGATAAAATTAACTTTAACCGATACCCAGTCCAGAGTGAAATTCAGAGGTGAACTCCCTCAACCCTTCTACATAAAAACTGGATTGAGGCAAGGAGACGGCCTCTCACCACTCCTTTTTAACTGCGCCCTCGAATTTGTCATGAGAAAATGGTATGAAATAAATCCCAAAAATATAAAAATGGGTACTAAGAAAAACTCCATCACACTAAATCGCCTAGGATTTGCAGATGACCTCGCTCTTTTAGCAAATAATATTCAAGAAGCCAAAACACAAGTCATGAGCCTTCAAAACCTAGCACAAAAGATAGGGCTTCATATCTCTTTCGAAAAAACTGAACCAATGGCCATAGATCCTCTGGTAATAGAGCGCATTACGGTAAACAATCAGAAAATTAAAATAGTAAAACAATTTAAATATCTAGGGGAAATAATAACTTATAATTTAAATGAAAAAGTGACATGGCAAAACAGGACAAATAAAATGATTCAATCCCAAAAATTAACTCGGTCAACATATAACAAAAAATGCCTTTCTGCTAAAACAAAACTTAAACATTATAAAACTGTAGTACAGCCAGAAGTCACCTACGGAAGCGAGACCCTTTTCAAAATCACTCAGAAAAACCGAATTGAAAAAATTCTGAAAATAGAGAGGAGAATTGTCAGAACGTGTATCGATAAAAAACACCAAAAAGAAGGCCGATAGTGGATTGTGCCAAATGAGGTGGTGTATCGAGAAATAGAGCCTGTTACTGATACTATGCGGAAAAAAAGAATCTCTTTCTTCGGTCATCTCATAAGGACACCGGAAACAAGACCGTCAAGAAATATCATTGAAAAGCTCTGGTTCCAAAAGCTAGAAGTAGGATGGATCAAAGAAATTAGAGAAGATATGAAAGAATTGGGAATTTCCCTGACCGATCTACAGAATAAAACTGGAAAAATTACAAAGCTAAAAGTTAAAACCATTAGATTTAAACAAAAGACAGACAAACGACAAAATACAACGAAGAGGGTGTTTACGGATGAAGAAAAGAAAGCAAGATCTGAACGGATGAAGAAATACTGGGCAGCTCGAAAGAGTAAAATAACACGCTTTTCTCAGAAAAGATCCAACTAAAATTGACTTAAGTGGTCCCATGTTGGCCGTAAAAGCATAATAATAATAATAATAATAATAATAATAATAAAGCCTAATATTGTTCTATGATTTTTTTTTCAACTAAATACTTTAGAAGTTGTGTTCCAAATATGTTTCAAAAAAAATATGATGTAGACACCACATGACTTCCTTGTATAGTGGCGAACAAATTAACATTTTTAAAAGAAAAATGTTTAATAGTCAAACTTACTCGTATTTAATAGTTTACGTGTCCTCCTTTGAGTTTGATTATTTCATTAATCCTCTTTGTTATTGATTCCATTAAGGTAGAACAATGTTTTTTGATTCCTTCATCTTGAAACCAAATATGTATGGTTGAACTAATAAGGTCAGTTTTTGTGCTACAATTCATATTCCCAAGTCTTTTTTTTAGTATAAATTTTCAATGGGATTCAGGTAGGAGAAGTTCCCTGGCCACGAAAGCACTCGAATTTTTTGATTTTTGAAGAAATCTTTTGTTTTTTTTGACGTGTGACATAGTGTAAGAACTTGTCGGAAAATAAGTTATGGGTTCTTCTGGATAAGTGGGACTATTTTTTTTTTTTTTTGGCATTTATTAATGTATCGGTCCGATTTCGTAATACCATCCATAGGCATAAGTGTTCCCGGCCCATCATGTGTAAAACATCCCTAAAACATCTTTTTGGCTGCGTGTTTGGGCGCTTGTTACAGGTATGCTGGTGTAGTGTCTTTGCTGGCTTACGAATGCGGGCTACTCTCTCCCCTTAGACAAAAAAATGAGTTTCGTCTGAAAAAAATAACTTTTTTCCACATCTCAACAGTTTATCCTTTATGTTCCTTTGCCCGTTGAAGTCTTTTTGTCTTCATAACCACCGTCACTAAATGCTTCCCACTGCCAACAATATTCTACGAACTGTCATACCAGAAAAATTAGTTCCACAGGCTCTCAAGTTAATATTAAGGTAACAGCTGACAATCGTGTGGATTAATTTTGCTTTTTCTTATTAGTAATCAATCCTTTGTAGGCGTGGTTTTCTTTTTACGTCCACATTTTCCTTTTCTCTTTGGAGAACGGAACAGAACCTGTTTCGCTAAACCCAGAACCTGTTTCCCTAAACCTTTTCACGATTTCATTTACAGTACCTAACCCCACACTACACTCACTGGCAATCTGTCTTCGAGTCATTTGTGTGTATTGGAACAGAGCAACAATTTTTTACCGTTTTCGTGGGGTTATATCTATTGTATTAACTAGAAACGAATAACAAACTTAAAACAGAAACTCACAAGGACATCAAAAACTAATTGACAATGAATTATAAAAGTACAAAAACCACTAATTCTGTTTCCATATGAACTAGCAACATAACCTGAAACACCAAACAGCAAGCTGTCATTCCCTAAAACAGAACAAAAATTCCCTGTGTTTGGATTAATTTGTTCGCTGCTATACGCCTATTAAATTACATATACACATTTTTTTATAAAATTTTATTTCATTAATAACTTCTGATATTTTTTCATATTTAAAAAAAAATTTATTATTGAATTATTATTTATCATATTTTTTTTACAATAATTGGTTAGTAATTATAATTAAATCAATATAATTTAATTTAAAAAAAAAGTTAAAAAAAGGGAGATGAACTCTGATTCGAACCGATGTGCCTTCCCCTTGTAAGATCAAAATATTTCATTAATTAAAATTTAATTTGGCTATAACTCTGAAACAAATGAAAATAAGTTCCACTTTTGATATACCGTTGAAAAGCGTTTAAAGAGGGCTTATTACTGTAGTTAAGAAAAATTAAAAAATCGAATTGTTTTGGATTTTGAGCTTTTCTGGATATTTTTTATCAAGTCGATTGCAATCAAGAGGGGAGGTGCACAACTAGATGTTACAACAGTCCTAAATCCAAAATTTCAACATTCTACGGCTAATCGTTTTTGAGTTATGCGAGATATATACGTACGTACAGGCGTCACGCCGAAACTATTTAAAATGGATTTAGGGATGGTCAAAATGGATATTTCCGTTGAAATCAGAAAATCGAAATTTTTCGCGATCCACAATATTTCCTTTACTTCGTACAAGGTAGAAGTAAAATTTATGCTTATTTATAAAAATATTATTTATGTTTATAATTCACAAAAATCTTATCTTTAATACAAATAATAATATTCAAATAAATTTTGTTCATAATACATGTTTTTTTTATTTTAAAAAACATTCCACGATTTTAAAATAAATTGTCAAATTTTTTTTTTATATCAAATAAATATGTACTGCATACAAAATAATATTAAAAAGTAATATAATATTATTATATTAATCAGTCTAATTACAGTTAGTTTTATCCCTGGAGCAGAAATTCTATTTATAAAATAAAAAAAATATAATTAATTTATGCGTTTGTATTTGACAGTAGAAAAAAGGCGGGCGTACAGTCCGCCGCAAAAATGTTAGTTTATGATTCATTACACATCATTTTGTTGATTGTAACTAAATAACGTTTATGTATTTAGCTTACTAACAACAACAACTTTTACAACGTAAAGCTTCAACATCTTCAACATTTTTAGCTGTGTCATGAGTTGTGATATTTTAACGCAGCTCTAACCCCAAATTTTCCTTTTTTATCCCCAAAACACAATTATAAATATCAACGCAAATATAAATATATAAGTACAAATATATATACTCGTAAATATCGTACGTATCAAGAATTATAAATAGTTCGAACGAATGAATTTTTCCTGCGCTTCATTAAAAATAAAAATGTGATTACATACAGCAAACAAACTAACGCACCGTGCTTTTTTATTGGAGAGATAAAGAATAAATCACTAATTCTTAAAAAATAACAATATCTATTTCTAAGAAACCAGATAATAAAACTAGTTTCATGTTATCCAACATAATACAATAGGGTATTATTACGCTTCCGTTGACATTTTTAATAAAATACCCAACTATTTATAAAATTTACTTAAAATACAATTAAAAAAGTTTCTTTTACAGAAGCATTATTACTGAATTTTTGGATAATTAAACATTTCTGAAAAATTCATAATTTTCTACTTCCCGTTTAATGTGTAGATAAATATGTGCTCAAATAATTTTAATTAACGCCTTCTGAATTATGAATTGTCTTTATCTCATATCACATCTATTTTTATTAACCGACTTCAAAAAAAGGAGGTTATGCATTCGACAACTATATATAAATATTTGTTCGTGCATAACGTTTTTCCTATTAATCCGACTGAAGTAAATCTTGTTGCAATTGACGCAGCTGCTTTTTGCGGTGGTACAGTGATGTTTTTAGACCAAAAAGGATAGAAAATTGATAAAAAAAACTTTTTCGCCGTCCAGCGGGTAGGTAGGAACAGTGGGAATCCTGATATTTTATATGTATGCGTCATGTTAGATGATGCTATATGATCTTCTGTAGGCGGGTAATATCATTTACTGCATAAGATATGTAGCACCGTTAATAAAAATCATCAAAAATCGAGATATCTCGTGTTATAGCTTTCAGACCCCCATATACATTATATATAATCTACAGCATCGGTAGGGGGAGTAGGACTCTTATAATTCTTTATACGCGCTTCATATTATCTTAAAATTAATTGGGAACTTATGATGCGCTTTGATCAAGAATTTTTATCATGGTTTCCCTTGATCCATCCAGGCAACTGTAACGATCAGAATAAAATATTTATTTATTTATACCTGAAGAGAGTGGGTAAGGATATACTATATAGTTTGTAGATAATGTAGGTAGATTATTTCAATTTGCTATAAAAATTAATTTCTCATATTAACAAAAAAAAAGAAAATGTACTGGGCGTTATTAATTTGTTTCTACTAAATATAATTGTAGCTAGTTGTCATACGTTTGTTTAACCCTTTTTAAACTTCATACCGATAATCGAATAAATAATTCTTGGATAAGAAACTTAGTACTGTGGTAGTAGTTTTAAGTCAAGAAGCCGGAAAAGGCATCTAGTCGGATCGCACAAGCTCGAGAAAAACTCAGTGGTAGTCTTTACCACTGAGCTTTTCTTACCATTCTTTTTTTTTTAATTTTAATGAAATTTTGGATCGAGAAAGACTGCGAACTTCTTTTTTTAATTTAGATGGAAGCAAAAGTTTTCAAAAATGTATATTACAATAAAGTTTCGTTTAGTCATAACTTTATCTTTCTACTGCTATGTCTGATTAAATCCAATTAAAAATATTAGTATAAAAAGAAATCATTTTGTTTTATATATTCATTTTATAGAAATTTTATACATTCCTTCAGTATTATTTTTTTTACTCTATTATAAATCAGTTAAGTAATTTTTTTTATTTTAGCAAACTAATTTAAAAAAAAAATAAATATATCATTAATTCAAGTTGCACCGGAAATTAGTATTTGAATGCTGGCAAGAGAACAATCTTGTATCTACAACTATCAACTAACGCGGCAAGTAGCGCAGTCTACCTTCTACTTGGTGTAGCTACCTACTTTCACGTACGTAATCATTCAACTGTTTATACTAAATAGAGTATGTTGTATAAAATACAGTACACTTTTAAATTACAACTAAACTCAGGGATTTTATTAGTCTTTAACACAGCATCTAATCGGAAAAAAAAAATTTTTAACTAAGGTATTATTGTTTAATTACTAATGAACTCGACCGAACAATTACAATATTTTTTTATTATCTACATAAAAAAAAACTAATTTTTATAGAAATTAGTTTTGCAAAAAACAAAACCTTTTGGGATAAATAACATTGTTTACAGAAAACACACTATTTTTTTATTGCTTTACTTTTTTCAGAAAAGTCTTAAACTTCAAATTAGATCACGCTAAAATACAGATTTTTTTAAAATTAAATCGAACAATATTCGTATAATATGTAAAGATAGGAATGTAAAATGCTTTTCTAGAAATAATTTAGAATTTAGATCTGGCAAAAACAAGGTTATGGTACTCAATGTAGTAGTCTCAATAAATTATTTATTTTGCAATTTTATTAATTTCAAAAAAATAAAAAATCAGTTACGTTATATTTCTGCGGATTAGTTTGAGAATTAATAACTCGTCTCATAATATACTCGCCTAAAAAAAATCTAATTCTGTACCTCAGTCACTATATCGATAACCTATAACGAAACTGTCTTCAACGAAAAGAAGAAAAACTATTTTTTAATAACGTTTTAACATTTAAGAAATTTACGTTTACGAAACGAGTTAGGATATTTTAAAACTGAAACTGGATAAGAAACCATAAAAGAAACCATTAGTTATTACACAGTTTTAGGATACACTTTTTTTATTCTTTCACAAGGCCATAAAGTTGAGTTAGTTTAAAAGATAATAAATAAAATGTACTTCACGATTTCATTTTCTCTTCTGATTTATTTTTTAACAAAAATTTTAGAAAAGAAATGAATTTGCTTAGTTTAACAGAAAGAAGAATGGAGACTAAAATAACACCACCCTTCAATTTACCAGGTGATTTTGAAGGGAATAGGTATCTATAAAGCAACTTGTCCTGACTGGCTGACTGATTTATCAACGCCCAGCAAAAGCTATTTAAGATAAATTGATGAAAAATGTGTATATGTTCTTACGGTGAAAGAGTACACTTTAAAACGATTTTTGAAAGTTTAAGTTTAAAGGGTTAAAATGGAGAACAATGAAATTTACATTTTTTTTAATTTCTCGATAACAAATGACGATACCAACTTGATTTTTGGCGTGTGTGTGTGTGTGCGCACACACACACACACACACACACACACACACACACACACACACACACACACACAATTTGCAGTAAAATTGCATAAAAACTTTAAGATTTTGCTTTCTTCACCCCTTTCAAGAATTTAAAAAATCCTTTCAAGGAATTTAAAAAATCTCGAAATCGGTTTTTGGATATTTTCATAGCACACACACACACAACCAGAAATCAATCAATTATTTGTTACCGAGAAATTAAAAAAAAAATATAAAAAAAAATAGTAAATTTCATTATTACTCTATTTTAATCCTGTTAATCCAGGAAGTGTTAAGAGAAGACCAATTTGGTTTCAGGAAAAGTATAGGGACAAGGGAAGCAATTTTAGGTCTCAGATTAATAGTAGAAGGAAGATTAAAGAAAAACAAACCGACATACTTGGCGTTTATAGACCTAGAAAAGGCATTCGATAACGTAGACTGGAATAAAATGTTCAGCATTTTAAAAAAATTAGGGTTCAAATACAGAGATAGAAGAACAATTGCTAAATTGTTCAAAAGAAGAAATTCATTGGCGTCAAATCGAGATTTCACGTTGGCAAAGCGATAGAAGCGCTTCTCTGCGTCCGGCCTTCTGGGACCCTGTCATTAAGCACAGTCCGCACATGATCTGGAGAAGCGCCATCGCGCTGGAAAATTAGGCATTCCATATTTTCAATTTGCATAATGCACGAAATTTCAATCGGTCGCGAACAACTTTACGAACAGTGCTTTTAGAAATGTTTAGACTACCACTACCAAATGAAACTTTTCGAATTTCTTGAAAAGACAATCAAACTCTTTCTGTGTTTTCGACAGTTGTTTTACGCCTACCTTGTGAACGTTCATTTTAAACGCTTCACACCACTTACGGATGTTTTTGTTACCTGGAGAATTTATACACAGATTTGAGTAAAATTTTTTTGTACGACAGTCACTGATTTTGTTTCGGCAATCCAGTCCACGGACTATGGTTTCCCTTGTGGTCAGGCCATGGTATTTAAGCCCCGACGCAGCTGGGCTGCAACAATCTAACACAGCTGGTATCTGACGGTTAATGTTTAAACTAAAACTTAACTGTTGTCGCTTCAAGATTACGCGTATAAAATATTATTCAGTACTGAAAAATAAAATCTATATTCGTTTTTGAAATTTTGAAGTTTTTTTGGTCACCCAGTACTAATACATTATGAAAAATGACACTATGAATACAGTATGCTATCTCTTTAAAATTTGTTATTAACTCAATAATTGAATTATTCAGAAATATATACGCTTAAAACTGTTATAAAAGTTCAATAAATATACAGTGGTAAAAGAATCATTCAAATTGGCTTAGTGGTTGTTTTGTTTTAACCGAATATATATATATTTATTAAAAATTATAAAAACGGAATTTATTTGATTTATTTACTGAAACTTGTTTTTGTTATACTTTTAAAAACATATAATCTGTGTTCATTTTCTGTAGGTTTTATATCATCAGCTATATATATAAGCTACGCTGTTTTCTATTGCCAAAACAATATACTGTATATTTTATATTTCAACATTATTTTCTGTCATTTTAAATAAAAGATAAATGTATTTTCAATTTCTTAAAAAAAAAAAAAAAACATGTCTGACTATAAATATAGCTACCAGGTTTGAGATGAATTCAAATCATTAACTTTATCGATTTGAACTATTTCAGAATAAATTTCCTTAGATACTTTTATTTTATAAAATCCAAAGAGCGATGTAAAAGGAATTTCTCTACTAATGAAATAAAGGGAGCTTCTTGATGGGAATAAAGATTGCCTTCTGTAATTCTCTATAATAAAGATTAAAAAAAATTATAGAGGTCTCTAACAACTTTGTAATATAAATAGATTTTACATCTTGCCTCGAATAAAAAATGTTTACCCTTCTTTTTAGTGACAGTTCCAGACTTAAATTTTTAATTTTTTGTTATAATATTTTATCGGATTAAAAATCATCTCTTTGCCAAGTTCATTGACTTTTTAGTATTTTATTAATAAGTACAGATTTATGTGATGTTTTTCTTGGGAAATATAACAAAACCGCTGGACTAGTTTTAACCTGTCGTAATATTGTTAGCTTCGTCAATTTTTCTACTGTTCATTACTGATGTTTCTATAAATAAGTTTCACCTACTATAATTACGGATACTTAATATTTTTATGAATTAATGTACGATAAATCCATTCATTCATAGTGTTCTGCCATTAGGCTGCCCTTTCTTTCTTTTTCTTTCTTTTTCCTGTTTAGCCTCCGGTGACTACCATTTAGATAATTCTTCAGAGGATGAATGAGGATGATATGTATGAGTGTGAATGAAGTGTAGTCTTGTACATTCTCAGTTCGACGATACCTGAGATGTGTGGTTAATTGAAACCCGACCACCAAAGAACACCGGTATCCACGATCTAGTATTCAAGTCCGTGTAAAAATAGCTGGCTTTACTAGGACTTGAACGCTGGAACTGTCGACTTCCAAATCAGCTGATTTGGAAAGACGCGTTCACCACTAGACCAACCCGGTGGGTTGCCATTAGGCTGCCCTAATGAATATGAATATAACGGCTTCTCCCGTGAGAAGACCTTCTATTGCGTCCACAAGTAACAAACACCTTCTTCTCATACGATGTCCTAGCCTGTTCCTTTTTCTATATTCAACCACATTTAGCACTCCGGTTCTCTCTGATTCTTCTCAATACTTCGTTTTTTATACGGTCTTGCTATGTGACATCTATCATTCTACGCCACACCTACATCTCAAACGCCTCAATTCATCTGTCAGCTTTCTCATCGTCCATTGTAATTATGATTGGAAGTAAAATATTTTTGAATTCACTATAATATAATATTTTTTTTATCATATATAAAAAAATATATTAATATATATTTAAAAATATATTTTCACTTCTCCAATTAAAAATGAAAAATAATTTAACTTAAATTTTATATATATATATATTATGATTGTATACACCGACCATCCATGCTGAATATTCTGAGAAACTTGGGCCTTCACCCTAAACTCGTAAACATGATAAAATTAACTTTAACCAATACCCAGTCCAGAGTGAAATTCAGAGGTGAACTCTCTCAACCCTTATACATAAAAACTGGATTGAGCCAAGGAGACGGCCTCTCACCACTCCTTTTTAACTGCGCCCTCGAATTTGTCATGAGAAAATGGTATGAAATAAATCCCAAAAATATAAAAATGGGTACTAAGAAAAACTCCACTAAATCGCCTAGGATTTGCAGATGACCTCGCTCTTTTAGCAAATAATATTCAAGAAGCCAAAACACAAATCATGAGCCTTCAAAACCTAGCACAAAAGATAGGGCTTCATATCTCTTTCGAAAAAACTGAACTAATGGCCATAGATCCTCTGGTAATAGAGCGCATTACGGTAAACAATCAGAAAATTAAAATAGTAAAACGATTTAAATATCTAGGGGAAATAATAACTTATAATTTAAATGAAAAAGTGGCATGGCAAAACAGGACAAATAAAATGATTAAATCCCAAAAATTAACTCGGTCAACATATAACAAAAAATGCCTTTCTGCTAAAACAAAACTTAAACATTATAAAACTGTAGTACAGCCAGAAGTCACCTACGGAAGCGAGACCCTTTACAAAATCACTCAGAAAAACCGAATTGAAAAAATTCTGAAAATAGAGAGGAGAATTGTCAGAACGTGTATCGATAAAAAACACCAAAAAGAAGGCCGATGGTGGATTATGCCAAATGAGGTGGTGTATCGAGAAATAGAGCCTGTTACTGATACTATGCGGAAAAAAAGAATCTCTTTCTTCGGTCATCTCATAAGGACACCGCAAACAAACCTGTCAAGAAATATCATTGAAAAGCTCTGGTTCCAAAAGCTAGAAGTAGGATGGATCAAAGAAATTAGAGAAGATATGAAAGAATTGGGAATTTTCCTGACTGACCTACAGAATAAAACTGGAAAAATTACAAAGCTAAAAGATAAAAGCATTATATTTAAACAAAAGACAGACAAACGACAAAATACGACGAAGAGGGTGTTTACGGATGAAGAAAAGAAAGCAAGATCTGAACGGATGAAGAAATACTGGGCAGCTCGAAAGAGTAAAATAACACGCTTTTCTCAGAAAAGATCCAACTAAAATTGACTTAAGTGGTCCCATGTTGGCCGTAAAAGCATAATAATAATAATAATAATAATAATAATAATAATAATAATAATAATAATAATAATAATAATAATAATAATAATAATAATAATTTTTTTTTTTTTTTTTTTTTTTGAGGAGGGAGGTGGAAATGCATTTACGCACGGAGTGTCGGGCTCCCGCTGATGGTATTATCCAATCACCATCAGCGGACTACCGACTAAAACCACCCCCCTTTCTACCAGGGCTCGACCCGGAACCGTTTATCACATTACTTCCGGTCGAGTCCTCCTATACTAGCCTGTTTGGTGCTACCTAATTTTCAGGACTGTCCAGGTCAGCCTTTTTGGCCCTGAGTATGTTGCCGACGAATCGGGCTACGCTTTCCCAGCTGCCCAGGTCACGGAGCATCATCGCAACCACGTTGTGGGGACTCAGTGCTCCGTGATCCGCCTCTAATGTCCCTCGATCTGCCGCCCACCGAGCACATTTGAAAAAGGTGTGCTCGGCGTCGTCCCGTACACCGGGACAATACAGGCAGTCGGGGGACGGCGCTTTCCCTATGACATGGAGGTAAGCGCGGAAGTACCCGTGACCCGTTAAAAATTGGGTCATGTAGTACTCCACTTCTCCATGCCGTCGCTCCGTCCACGGTCTGACCAGAGGAATAAGCCTTGCGGTCCATCGTCCTCTGGTCTCGTGGTCCCAGGTCTCTTGCCATGCGAGGAATGTGCGAGTGCGTTCCTCGTTGGCAATGGTCACCCGGTCTCCGCCTGCCCGCCGCCTCCCGTAGATCGCCTGGCGCTCCCTTGCTAAAGTAGCAATGGGTATGACGCCGGCGACCACAAGTACTGCAGGCTCGGAGACCGTCCGATACGCGGAAGCGACTCGCAAGGCTGCGGTGCGTTGCACCTGCGCGAGCCGCTTCCGGTTTCTCGCAACTCTTAATGCCTGGGCCCACACTTCCGACCCGTATAGCAGGATGGAATGTACCGTGGACATCAGCAATCGCCGTCTGCTGGCCTTCGGTCCGCCGACATTCGCCATCAGCCGGCTGAGAGCAGTTACGGCTCTCGCAGCTTTGTCGGCGGCTGTACGAAGCTGCTCAGCAAAGCTGAGTTTCCGGTCAATCATCATACCGAGGTACTTTGCGGCCGGCTTGGTCTCGACAACCTCTACCCCGACCCGCAGGGAAAGAAGGGTGTCGATACGTTTCTTCGTGAGAACTACGATCTCCGTTTTGCTGAGAGCTAGAGACAATCCATGATCGTCCAGCCAGGCACCGACTCTGTGCATGGCCCGACTGAGCCTCAGTTGGGCGCGCTCCACGTCGCGATCTGCGACAAGTAGCGCAACGTCGTCAGCGTACCCAACCAAGGCAGATTCTTCAGGCATCTCCAGCCTCAGCAAGCCATCGTAGACGGCGTTCCAAAGGTCGGGGCCGAGAATCGACCCCTGCGCCGCCCCTGACGTGATCGTAGTCCTACGCCAGCCTGCTGCGGTCTCGTAAATGAGACCGCGGTTCCTCAGGTATGCGTCTACCATTCTCAGAAAGTATTGAGGCACATGGAACGAATGCTCCAGGGCCCGAATCATATCGCTCCATCGTGCGGAGTTGAACGCGTTTTTTACGTCCAACGTAACGAGAAGGACCACACGTCGCGAAAAATGATTGTGGTCCTCTGCTCGCCGCACCGCCTCAACAACCTCCTGAATTGCGTCTAGGGTCGATCGACCCTGCCGGAAACCGTACTGGTTAGGTGACAGGCCACCTGCCTGATTCATCGCCGTAACCAGTCTTTTCTTTAACAGCTTCTCCAATACCTTCCCAGCTGTGTCAAGCATACACAATGGGCGGTAGGAGGACGGCGACTCTGGGTTTTCTTTTCCTTTGGGAATTAGCACAAGACGCGCGGTCTTCCACCTGGCGCTAAAAGACCCAGCCTTCAGACATGCATTATACATGTCTAGTAGAAGACGGGGCCTGCAGCGCCCCACTAGTTTGAGCACCTCGGCCGGTATACCGTCGGGACCAGGGGCTTTTCTACATTTCAATAATAATAATAATAATAATAATAATAATAATAATAATAATAATAATAATAATAATAATAATAATAATAATAATAATAATAATAATAATAATAATAATAATAATAATAATAATAATAATAATAATAATAATAATAATAATAATAATAATAATAATAATAATAATAATAATAATAATAATAATAATAATAATAATAATAATAATAATAATAATAATAATAATAATAATAATAATAATAATAATAATAATAATAATAATAATAATAATAATAATAATAATAATAATAATAATAATAATAATAATAATAATAATAATAATAATAATAATAATAATAATAATAATAATAATAATAATAATAATAATAATAATAATAATAATAATAATAATAATAATAATAATAATAATAATAATAATAATAATAATAATAATAATAATAATAATAATAATAATAATAATAATAATAATAATAATAATAATAATAATAATAATAATAATAATAATAATAATAATAATAATAATAATAATAATAATAATAATAATAATAATAATAATAATAATAATAATAATAATAATAATAATAATAATAATAATAATAATAATAATAATAATAATAATAATAATAATAATAATAATAATAATAATAATAATAATAATAATAATAATAATAATAATAATAATAATAATAATAATAATAATAATAATAATAATAATAATAATAATAATAATAATAATAATAATAATAATAATAATAATAATAATAATAATAATAATAATAATAATAATAATAATAATAATAATAATAATAATAATAATAATAATAATAATAATAATAATAATAATAATAATAATAATAATAATAATAATAATAATAATAATAATAATAATAATAATAATAATAATAATAATAATAATAATAATAATAATAATAATAATAATAATAATAATAATAATAATAATAATAATAATAATAATAATAATAATAATATATATATATATATATATATATATATATATATATATATATACATATATATATTTATTTATTGCTTTCTTTTTCAGTTGGTTGTGATTTTTTTAACATCTTTTTTAAAATTTGAAAAAAAAGTTTTTTATTAATTAATGGTTTAAAATTTAATTTTTAATGCTATTTAAATGCTATTACGCATTTATTTTTATTTTTTTACTTGTTTTCTTAGAAAGCTATTTAATAATCGGGTTGAAATTAGATAAAATAAATCGTTCGGAACATAATAATACATTAAATTGAGGACGTCACAATCTCCTCCAAAAAGCAAAAAAAAAAAAAAATAATTGCTCCAGCATTTGCCTAGGATCAAGGAAAACTGCGCTAAAACCGCAATTACAAATTATAAAATAAAAACTTGATATAACTAAAGTTTAAATAATTATTTAAAATATAAACACACGAAATATTGTTAAGGTAAATACAGGAAGGTACTAAATATAAAAAAATTCACAACTGTAAAATGAGTTAATGAAAATTATTTGAGGAAATATTTATGTACACATCAAACGGGAAGAAAAAAAAATTCCGTTTTTTTTTTTTTTTTTTTTTAATAATTAAAGTTTATTTAATAACTATATTTTCTAATTAAATTTATACAGAGTAATATCGTTTCTCTAAAAGAAAATCTTTTAATCGTTTATTGTATTTTAAATAAATTATGGAAAGATTTTTTTTAAAATGGTTCAGTGATTAATTAAAGATGACAAAAGGAAGATATAAAGTAAAGTTTCTGGTAAACCGAAATATTGTGTGTCGAGTTATGGGAAAATAGTTCCGTTATCGTTCCGATTTGGTAAAGGTAGAAATTGTAATTTTTTTTTAAGAATAACTAACTTTATTCTTTTTAATAAAGATTGCAAATTCATTAATATAAATACAAAGTATTTCGAGAGGAATTTTCATTTAATAAACGCACAGCAATTTCGTTTGGTGACATAATATTAATAATGAACATTCTAGCTACGCGATTAGGGATGTTACGTCTACCTGGGAAGCAGATAATTGATATATTTTTTTGATTTTATATATATATATATATATATATATATATAGTTAAGTTACCCAAAACTAAAATATTATCTTTATGGTCGTAGAATAAATACTAAAAAATTAGTAATAAATAATTTGTTATCAAATTTCTTAATACTAATAAATTTCATATATAGATACGTAAATTTAATCAGCATAGAAAAAATTACTAAAAAATAAATTTTTAATTAAAACAATAACATTCTTAAAAGTTTAAAGTAAAACGTATTAATTACTGCTAATATTTCTCGCGATTTATTTAACACAATTATATAAGTTTAGCCATTACATTATTTTCTATGGAATGGCTCATTTAAGCGAATCGTTACTGTAATGAGTAGAATAAAGAAAAACATAAAAAAATAAAAGAAAGATCCTCCCATAAATAAAACAATTAAAAGAGGAGTTAAAATTAATGACCGAATCAATTTCTACTCAAACAGAAGTTAAAGTGTAAATTTAATATTAATATAATTAATTTATAAAATATGTACGATTTTTTTTCTTTTTTTTTGTCTTCAGTCATTTGACTGGTTTGATGCAGCTCTCCAAGATTCCCTATCTAGTGTTAGCCGTTTCATTTCAGTATACCCTCTACATCCTACATCCCCAACAATTTGTTTTACATACTCCAAACGTGGCCTGCCTACACAATTTTTCCCTTCTACCTGTCCTTCCAATATTAAAGCGACTATTCCAGGATGCCTTAGTATCTGGCCTATAAGTCTGTCTCTTCTTTTAACTATATTTTTCCAAATGATACTTTCTTCATCTATTTGCCGCAATACCTCTTCATTTGTCACTTTATCCACCCGTCTGATTTTTAACATTCTCCTATAGCACCACATTTCAAAAGCTTCTAATCTTTTCTTCTCAGATACTCCGATCGTCCAAGTTTCACTTCCATATAAAGCGACACTCCAAACATACACTTTCAAAAATCTTTTCCTGACATTTAAATTCATTTTTGATGTAAACAAATTATATTTCTTACTGAAGGCTCGTTTAGCTTGTGCTATTCGGCATTTTATATCGCTCCTGCTTCGTCCATCTTTAGTAATTCTACTTCCCAAATAACAAAATTCTTCTACCTCCATAATCTTTTCTCCTCCTATTTTCACATTCAGCGGTCCATCTTTGTTATTTCTACTACATTTCATTACTTTTGTTTTGTTCTTGTTTATTTTCATGCGATAGTTTTTGCGTAGGACTTCATCTATGTACGATAAATAATCATATTTCATTTTTTTTATTGTAATTTGAAATTTTCCCGATTATAACCATTATTGTAAACTTCAGAAAGTGAACCGTCAGATAATGTTCAAATATGGGGTTGCAATGCTTACAGAAAGGCACGAATATGCGGGTACATGAGACGAACGCCTATCTAGCACTTCAGCTGGTACGATACGTGGGCTATATCTGATCAGCATGCGTTTAGGTGGGATATGTTATTCTGCACTTTGAGGATCCGTACATTATTAATATGGGGTATTAAACTTTACTAATCAATATTGAGGTTGTTAATTAATCTTATGGTATAATTTATGCCATTAATATTATTTAAGTTGTAACAAAATTATGTTGTTTGTATGTACATCTGACGGAAAATTACTAATATACTCGTATTACTACTATTACAACCAACTATCATCGACACCACATCAACAAAATGATCAGAATCAGAACCACTATCATCATCACAACCGCAGCCATTATGATTACCACAACAATTAAAACCATTACCGCTATTTTACTTCGGGTTCTTATCGATTTTCAAAACTACATATTCGATAAGAATCTGAGAGTAACAGGGGCAGAAAGAAAGAGAAAGAAAGAAAACCAAGAATTTGTTACTGGTAAAGAACCAACCCCTTATCTTCTCGGATGTGGTCAAATTAAACGTTTGCATGTATGCGAGTATAAATTTATATATACGTATCTATGTATATAAACAGTAATTTAAGTACTTAATAACCACTACACATCTGTTTGATGATTACGTAAATATTTATTATAATCTATTTATTATTGACTCACAGTTTGTTAATTATTGGTTTAGCATTTAACGTTATTAATCTACTCGGTAAAAGTCAATATGCACTAGTCGAAAGTCAAAGGTAGAGTAACAATTTAGATCGTTACACCTATTTAACTATCATACTATTTATTTATGTTAACGTTATCTAATTAATTGCAATATATATCTTGATAATAACTGAAAAAGTTGTTGTACTTCCCTGGCATCGCTTATTTATTTATGTAGTGGAATAATAATTCTTTACTGGAATATGTTTTTACTTTTTTCTGCTTTCCTACCCCCTGCTCAAATATCTAGCTGTTATCTTTGATGTGAATCTTCGATTCAAAGAACATCTTCAATATGCTGCCAAAAAGGTTTGTAATGCTTTATTCGGTGTTTAGTGAGCAGTTCACTCAGACTGGGGGCTTAATTTTAGAACCACTCGTATTTTACATAAGGGTGAATGCGATGCTATAATGCTGTACGCTGCGCCTGTCTGGGTTCATCGAATGAGGTAAAAATCTTACAGGAATATTTTATTAGCGTCTCTTTCTGTTATCTATGATCAGCGCCTTTAGGATTGTCTCGCGGGAGGCGATACTTGTTATATCTGGTATTAAGCTCATCCATGTCCTTGCGACTGAGCACCGATTAATTCATGAGCCAAGAAAGTAGACCGACTTATCCCCTGGGCTGGAACGGCTCTGGGAAAGCATCGATATAAACTCATTTCTAATTCGAGGCCAGTATGGCTTTATGAAAGGGATTGGCACGAGGATTGCATTTTAAATGCTCTTTCCGAGGTGGAAAGCGCCGACTGTAAGTATGTTTAGGCAATTTTTATTGACATAGAGGCAACATTTCCTTCATTGTGTTGGAGTTCTGTCTAGAGTTGGAACGCCGAAATGTTTCCGTAGCCCTGCAGGCCGTAGTGTGTGACTGATCGCCGTAGTTGTCTGATCGCACGGCTCTGTTTAGGGATGAGCACCTAGTTATGGAAAAATCCGTCAACAGGGGAAGCCCGCAGGGCTCTATTCTCGGTCCCTTGCTGTGCAACCTGGTATTCGACGGATTTTTGGGACTGACGGATTTTTGGGACTGACATTCCCGGAAGGGGGTCACGGCCCAGGCTTTCGCTGATGACTGTCTCCTGTTAGTTCGTGGTAATTCACAATTGCAACTAGAAGACCGAGCGCCGGCGGCTATGTTAACCGCAGAGGGCTGGATGGACATTTAGGATTTTTGTGCCCAAGACGAAGTTTATGCTTCTCAAGGGTGCAGACAAATTATCATACAGTCGTAACCCCCATATTAAGTATAAAGGCTGTGTAATCAGTCGAGTTCGAGTTCATAAGTAGCTAGGTGTTTTGTTTGATGAGAAATTGCTGTTTAACAACCGCATTAGGCAAGTAGCGGCGAACGCCGTCTCTGTGATGCACAAGCTTAGGAGGATTGCTCAGAAGGATTACGGACTGTCCGGCCGTCATTTGTACATGGTGTACCGAGGTGTCTTCGAAAGTATGACCTCTTACACGGCGTCCGTTAGGCGCATAAGTTGGATAGAAATCGAGCACTTATTCAAAATTTAAGGAGTGTCCAGCGCAGAGCCTTAATTGTATGTACTGGTGCTTTTAAAACAACCTCCTATGAGGCTACTACTGTATTGGGAAAGGCTCTCCTAATCGATTTAATGGTGAAAGTTCGGGCGGCCATGTGGAAATTGCGAAGAGGAAGGGAGGCCGAGGCATTTTTTGATGCGGTTTCGAGCCGGGCCAGTACCGAAGCGGAACGGTAATCTCAATGCAACGGTTCTAAATTTCTAACAGTTGTCCATCTCCCGCCTTCGAAGGAGGCTTTACAGCCTCGCGATGGAAGCATAACAGCAAGAATAGCACGTCACGACTAAGGGAAGGTCCTTGTATAGATTTATACAGGATCTGGGGGGATGGTATGCCTCTCCTTCGTTTTTAAGGGCAACAGGAGCAACCATGTAAATTTAAACCAATATTTTTTTCGGTTCCACCTGGCAGCTGATGAGTTGTGCGTCTGCGGGGAGGTCCAGAGACCAGGTCCACCCTGGAACTTAGAGGTCAAGGGAAAAATTGGCCGCATAAACTGCGAGTCAGTGTGGCGAGAGCCGCATTGTCGGACCGTGTGGAAATTCCTTGATGCGGTTGCTAACCGACATCACTAGTTTCATTAAGGGAAATACTCCTACCGCACTACTGTTGGAAGCTAATCTAGAGATCTATGGTTTACCACCAGCCAATTAAGGCTCCAAGCACTTTATGTGGTGGACAGGTACTTCCTGGCATTCAGCGACCAAGGCGTGGCAGCGAATTGCTAGACGAAGTAAATTTTAATTTATGGACGTCATATATATTTTTAGTAGTTGTCGGGGTGCGCGTATCCAATTAAGTAATATATGACAAGTGAGGGATTGGGACACGTTACCCGTTGGTGTATGGCGCTGTACTTAGTCCGCTCATGCTGTTAGGTAAGCTCTAGGAGATATTTAGGACACTGGTCGCTAAACTGTTTCGTGGCTCAGTAGCTGTTTGTGCACAGACATTCGTTCTTATGCTTTAGGGCGACCGAATGGGGTGGTGGCGGAAGAAATGCCAAGCAAATCAATCTTACCCAATGGGCGGGGATTCTCTACTTAGGTTTTGCCGATGACTGTCACCTTTTAGTTCGTGGTAATTCACGACCACAACTGGAAGAAAGAGCGGTGGCAGCTGCAGAGGGTGAATGAAAAATTAAATTTAAAGATTTCTGTGCCCAAGACGAAGTACATGCCTCAGAAGGGCGCAGAGAAATTCTCGTACAGTCGAAACCCCAACATTTAGCATAAAGGCTATGTAATCAGTCTAGTTAAGGGTTCATAAGTACCTAGGTGTTTTGTTTGATGAGAAGTTGCTGTTTAACAACCATATTAAACAAGTTGCGGCGGACGCCGTCTCTGTGATGCACAAGCTTAGGAGGATTATTCGGAAGGACTATGGGCTGTCCGGCCGTCAATTGTACATGGTGTACCGAGGTGTCTTCGAAAGTATGACCAGTTACGTGACGCCCGTTTGGGCGCATAGGTTGGATATAAATAGAGCACTCAAAATTTAAGGAGTGCCCGGCGCTGAGCCTTGATAGTATACACTGGCGTTTTTTAAAACAATCTACTACGATGAGGCAACCAATGTATTCGGAAAGGCTCTCCCAATCGATTTCGTGGTCAATGTTTTGCGGCCATGTGGAGTTTGCGAAGAGGTAGGGAAGCCGAGGTATATGGAATGAGGTTTCACTCCGGGCTAATACCGAAGCGGAACGATGATCACAGTGAACCGGATCTAAATTTAGAACAGTTACCCACCTCCCGCATGTGGGTACGCTTCAGAGCCTCGCGATGGAAGCATGGCAGCAAGAATGGCCCACCACGATTAAGGAACGGTCTTTGTATAAATTTGTATCTGGCAACTGACGAGCTGTGTGTCTGCGGGCACTTTTAATAAGAAAGTACGTCATGTCAATTTGAAATAATTTTTACGTTAAAATATAAATATAAAGGTTTATTACTATCTAGTCTGAATATATATGTTACAAAACCAATAACTCAGTATTTAAGAATATCAAATAAAACTAGATCATTCAAGAAAAGACACTTTCCTTTATAATGTTTATCAAAGAATGAAAAATAAATATGTTTATGTTTTTTTTTTAAATATACTTTCAAAGAAATTTTTCATTTTAATTCTATTTTGTTTTTTCTTTTGTTGGCAATCATTTTTATTGATAACAATAGAGATCTTAGTTTTACAATAATTTATTACTTCCTTATATTTTTACCGGTGATAATAAATATGTTGATACTAGAAACCAAGAAAAATAGGAGAAATCTAAATTATTATGACAAATATAATTAAAGTATCGTTTATCCGTCGTTTGTTGTTTTACAGTAGCCTTGATTTATCAAAAATAATATTTAGGTTACTTTTCCTCTTTTTCCTTAAGGAAATCTATTCAGGGTTTAATAATTAAAAAATGGATTTTTTTATTGTATTTTATTAAAAAATAAAAAATTATTCATTTATGTAATTTATTTTTAAATTTGTTTAATTATCTACATATTATATACTCTTAATTAACTAAAAGTTTTCTATCTTATTCACTTATATTGTTTCACTTTTATTTTTTCGCTCCTTTCTATTTTTACTTTCTCATCATCTCTTTCTTTTGTTTTAGATCATTCAATTAATTATTGTTTTAAAAATAATCTTTGTATATGCTTTTTTTTTTAATTTTTTTTTTTCCCAATAATATAAAATTTCAACACCTATAACTATTTTAATTAATTATTTAGTGTACCCCATGAAGAAACGTAAGGAATTTTAGATCATATTCTACAAGTGAAAGTAAATATAATAAAAACTTAATATAAATGTAGGTCCGTAAACGTTTCCTTAGCTTGAAAAAATTTTGCCATAGCTTCGTTAAAATTACCTGTAAACAGATTACATTTTGTAGAGAATTTAAGAATTGTATATGTATTTGAACCGGTTGGACTGACATTAAGTATGCTGTTGTATAAAGATTATTTAAAACGATTATGTGATCTTGTAATTCATAAACGAAGTTCACAATTAAAGAAATTCTATGTACAGAATTTATTTATAATATGATAATTTTATCACTACATTTTTTTTATATTTTGCATATCTATCCAGACTTCCAATAACTGTACTCATATATATATATATATATATATATATACTTATAAAGGGCGTGTTTTATTTACCACTGTCACGCCTATACAAACTATATTACTATAAGAAAGGAGATGGTCTTACTCGAAACTATAACAGAACTTTAAAAGCATTATTATGTTTAACATTCCACTTAGTTGTATTAGGCTGCCGCTTTGTTCTCTATTTATAAGGTAACGTTATTATTGTTTGCTTAAAAGGAAATTGTCTTTTTAATGGGGAAATTTTAAGTTCCTCATCACTTGATTTAAATTCCTATTGTTTTAAGTTATTACTGTGTAAGTTGTAGTAAAAAAAAAAAAAACAAAATCAGAGATTGTGTATGTGTTTTTTTTAGGTGGGGGTTATTACAATTTTATGAATTTAATTTATTTTATATAATTACTTTAATATAGCTAATGCTGCACGCTTTCTTCCAGTTGTACTTGTTCAAATAAACTTCTCTCATCTTCTAACAGTTTTTTTTTAAATCTTGTAATCTGTGTGTGTGTGTGTGTGTATATGTATATATATATATATATATATATGTGTGTGTGTGTGTGTGTGTGTGTGTGTGTGTGTGTGTGTGTGTGTGTGTGTGTGTGTGTATGTAAACTCATGTTAACCAAGGCTGAAAAGGTACTCTAACTTTAAAATTGGAAAAAAATGTTCCAGTCGTTCGTTACTTAAAAGTGTTTACTTTGAAGAAATTATTCTTCAAAGAATATCTAAATATGTATAAATAACTTGATATTCAGCTAGATTATTTCTACCTGCAATAGGATTCCAGGGATAGGTTAGGTTTTACTACGGAATCCTGAACAAAATCAAAGTTGGCATTTTAATACCCGGAGGAGAAAACAAATTGTTACAACGTATATTTGAACCGTTTAGTTCAAATATAAAAAAAGAGAAAAATGAAAACTACTGGATCGATTGATTTTATTTTTGCCCGATTTTATTTTTTAATAAAAATCGATAAGGACTGCTGTAGATGGGTGACTGGAATGCTGTCGTTGGAGAAGGTAAAGAAAGAAGTGTGGTGGGAAAATTTGACTTAGGGGTAATGAATGGAAGGGAAACAGATTAGTAGAACTTTCCCAACAGAAAGAATTATTTATACCCAAAATTTGGTTCATGAAAGGAGGAAATATGCATGGATATCCCTTAGGAACTAAACACGGTTTCAGACAGACCATATCTGAGTAGATAAAAGGTAAAAATTCCAATAAATCCAATGGATTACCAGGTGCAGATATCAACAGTGATCATACTCTGCTTCTGATGGAAAAGAGAATAACTTTAAAGAAAGTGGAGAAAATGAAGGTAGTTAAGAATGTAGAAAAGTTGTAGAAATTAGATGAGGCAACAATAGGAGAAAATCTAACTAAGGCGATTAAAGAAAGACAATAAGAAGATAACAGTGAGGGGGCCTGGTTGAGAGTAAAAAATGCCATACTAAAAACAGCAAAGGAAGAAGTAGGCTGTTATGGGGGAAATAGAGGCATGAAACCATGGGTTTCTGAAGAAAATGAAAGTAAGAAAGCTGTATAAGAATAAGGCAGGATAAAATGAAAGAGCAATGTATTATAAATTAAACACTGAGTTAAGGAGAGAGATACAGAAAGACAGGGAAAGATGGTTTAAGGAAGAATGAAATTATATTGAGTTTCTGAAAAATACAGGGCAGTAGAATTATGATATATAGGAAGGTGAAGAGCATTACATCAAATAAATGGAATGGGAATCGTAGAATGAGAGAAATTCAGGATAATGATGACAAACTGTTACATGAAGAAAAACAAGTAAGATAAATGTGGGAGGAATATGTGAAGGCGATGCAAATGAGAAGAGAGAAACCTGAAGAATTAAACGTAGAAAAGTAATGGGAGGTAGCTGAAGAAGATAAAGGACCATGTGAAATATAGAAAGCAATTAAAGAAATAAAGAATAAAAAATTGACTGGAGTAAATGAACTCATCATAAAATTTTTTAAATGCTTAAAGGCAGAAGGAGTGCAAGAAATAACTAAACTGTGTTACCGAAGTTGAGCTAGTATCGGAGAATAGCCTGAAGACGTTGTGAAAACGGCGATGAAATACAAATTCAAAAAAATTTATACCAGAAAATGTGCAGAACACAGAACAATAAATTTAGTAATCTATGTCGCTAAAATATTGTTAAGAGTCCTAAACTGGAGATTGATAAGAATAATAGAAGATAATGCAGAGGAGGAGGCATGTCTGGTTCCTTTCCCATCAGGAAAGGGAAAAGGACCAGAGATGCCATCACGCTTGTAAGAATGGTTAAAGAGATTCATAACATTAAAAAAAGAGGAAGAGGAATGAGTCGTTTCATAAATTTAGTAAAGGCAATAGTCAGCTGCAAGAAAATGATAGAAATTCTTAAAGAAAGAAGACAGAAGGTTAATTACAGAATTATGTGTGAGATAAACAGCAACAATGAAAGTAAATATGAATATGACTGACTGGATGGGTTTACATTGATGATATGGTAATTCTAGCTGATAGCACACACAACTTTGAAAATTGTTAAAGGCTCTGTGAAAAGAATGAAAGAATATGGAATGAAAAAATATATATATATAAAAACAGCAATGTAAGCAAACAACAAGGATGATTTAGTGGTAAGAACAAGTGAAGGAAGAAAGAAAAATTAAAATATTACCGATATCTGGATACTATGGTGACACGAGAACTGGAAAAGCTCAATGGAAATAAAAGGAAAGATAGTAATGGAAAAGGAAATCTTCAATAAGAAGAGGGAATTACTATATTGTAAAAGTTGGTCAATGAGGAAGAGGAAGAGAGACTGGATCAACGTGAGTATGAAGGAAGTGAAATCTTAACTGCATCTTTCAGTAGAAGAAGAAAGGAAGCGAGAAAGAAGAAAGATGAAGTTATTTGGTGAGGTGAAGCTGGAGAAGGCTTGGAACTGAAATGCATGGAGAGAGAAGTGGAGTAAGGGAACTGCCGCCAGGCAGAAAGCCAGTTGATATTGATATTTTTCGTTAATTTTAAGTGAGATTTTCTTTCCGATGATGCATATTGTGTTCAGTAACCAACTCTAACTGAATGGTTGAACGGGAAACTATGAGTCATGACATTTCCTGTGCCAAAGGTTTGGCGTGAACATAAGGACCGCTTCACTGTCTGCTACTTTTGCATGACAAATATATTTGACTTTCATTTAAAAATAGAATGTTCATAAAACAAGCAGATGTATCCTCAGCTCTAAAGCCGGTACCATACGAAAAGAAGTTACCTGTACCTATACCACCACCTAATCCGAAATTGAACAATCTGAAAATGAAGTAGATAATGTAGAGGATCCTGAACAATTTCTTCCTGTATCTGATGAGAAATTTCATCGTTTAATTCAAAAACATGAATTTAATGATTTACTTCTCGCTTTAAACTTATCAAAGCAGCAAGCTGAACTTCTGAGGTCTAGACTTGACTACAACAATGGAATCTTTTAGCAGAAAAAACAAAAATTACTACGTTTAGAACACGAAATAAAACTTTGAACTTATTTTACCATGAAAAATTCATTGTGCTTTTGTACTGATGTTGATGACCAGATGAAAGAGCTTGAAATTTACTATATTCCTGAAGAATGGCGTCATTTTATTGACTCTTCTGAAGTTAGCTTTCTAAAGTTAACTGCCAGGCGGCAGCTGATGACCTGTGCGTCTGCGAGGAGGTCCAGTCAAATGAACACCTGATATTTGACTGCCCTGCTCTTGGTGGAGGGGGGGGGGGCTAGAGACCGGGCCACCCTGGAATTCAAAGGTCAAGGGGAAAATTGGCCACTCATAAGCGGCGAGTCAATGTGGCGAGAGCCGCATTGTCGGACCGTGTGGAAGTTCCTAGATGCGGTTACCGCATTGCTGTGGGAAGCTAACCCTGAGCATGGCTGATCACCAGCCAGTTATTATGGCTCCAAGCGCTATAAAATGGTTAACAGGTACTTGGTGGCATTCAGCGACATATTTTAAGTAGTTGACTGGATGCGTCTACCCATTTTAGGAAATATATGACAAGTGAGCGGTTCGGACACGTAAGCCGGTAGTGTATGGCATCACGCTTAGTCGGCTCGTGCTGTTAGATAAGCTTTAGTAACTATGTTAGGACACCGGTCGCTAAACTGTCAGAGGCTCATTAGCCGTTTGTGGCACAGACATTTGGTCGTTTCCTTTAGACCGACCGAATGGGGTGGTGGCGGGAGAAATGCCAAGCAAAAAAAAAGTTAGCTTGAAAGCAGTTTTATTAAATGAAGGTAACAAGCAGACATCCATTCTATTAGCTTAAGCAGTCGACATGAAAGAAACGTGTCACTACGGCAACAATATTTGAAGGAATAAAATAAAACAGTACATGTGGCTAGTTTAAGAAGATCTGAAAGTTGATGCGTTACTTCTTGGTTTACCAGGTGAGTTTAAGAAATATTGTTGTAATCTTTGTCTATGGGATAGTCGTGATTTATTACCGAGTAAAGAATTGGACTTGCTGCAGAACTTGTGCTAATGAAAAGAATGTATAATATTTATCATTAATAGAGAGAGATGAAATTATACTGTCGCCACACATAAAACTTGGACTCATGAACATTTTTTAAAAAGGCACTAAACAAAGATCGACCAGGATTTAACCAAATAAAAATAAGTTTTCCTAAACCGAGTGATATAAGCTCAAGGAGGGTATATTTATCGGTCCGCAAATCAAGGATTCAACTCTTAAGTATTCAGCTAATAAGGATTCAACTTTTGACGATGAAGTTTGCGAGTGTGAACTAGCTACATGGAAGTCGTTCAAACGTTTGGTGGTTTTTAAGGCTACAGAAACGACGACAACCATGTTCTTTTTTTGTTAAGCTGTTAGAAAACTACAAATGTTTAGACTGTAGGACGCCATTAAAAATTTATTTCCTACACTCCCACCTAGACTTTTTCCCGAAAATTTGGGCTCTGTCAGCGATGAGCAAGGAGAGCGTTTCCATCAGGATAATCTGAACGTGGAGCATCGACACCAAGAAAGATGAGACCCAGGAATGATGGATGACTATTGTTGGTTTTTTTTTTTAGAGAAACTGATCAAACATCGTACAAGAGAAAAAGTTTGTCAACATATTTTTAAAATTAAATTCCAATGATTTAAACTTTTAGAAATTGTTTTTTTTTTAATTATATTAATATATTTCAGTTTATCTGTGTTTGAATAAATAAAATTTTAGTTGATTTAAACAAATTTTAAATATTTTTTTTAAATATTGATTTCACAGTAATTATGATTATATTGGTAAATAAATCGTATGTATTTAAAAAAAAAAAAGACGGATTACACAATTTCTGATAACAGTTTTGAATTCAGCACCCCAAAATTAGTTAAAATTATCTACAGATACACGAAAATTTTTTTTTTTTTGACTAGTGTTATGGATCAATTTTTAAGTGTGATTTGTAGAAAGTTTTGGCACTATCTAAACAATTTTTTCTGGAAAGAGTTAATTCCTGCTTCAAGATTTCCCAAAGGTCGAAAGATTTTGTCTACCTATTAATAAGACAGTGGTATGATTTACAAGGAAATAATAATTTATAAAATTGAGCACAATATATATATATATATATATATATATATATATAATCATTTACATTTCAACAGATATATATATATATATAATATAAACACACATTAAAAATTTTGCACACGTAGTTAACTAAACATATATTTGTTATTATTACTATTAGCAGTGTAACTTATAACCATAAAAAGTTTCACTGAATTAACGGAAATCAGGATCTTCAAACAAAACTAGTTTAGTTCCCGTGAGAGAAAAAATCTGTCTATATTTCTCATACAATACATATATTTTACAACTATTTATAAAAAAAATCAACAATAATAGTGCATATGAAAATACATAGATTGTTGACGTGTTAAACAGTATTAGTGCTCAGTCGGAAACTTCTAAAGAAATATTTATCAATTTAAACTAATCCTTTTGTTATTTTAATAACATTTATTTTTATCCCTTGATTATACGTTAATAATAAAGAAATGAAACCAGAATTACTAATCGTATTACCTTGAAAAATAGTAAAATTTCTTGAAGGATAGATTTATAGAATAGTGTGGGAATAAAATATGAATATAAATTATAATAATTAAATTTCAATGAATCAGTGAAAGTAATATTATATATTATAATAAAATTACAATACGTTGAAGGTCATTAGATAATAAATTAAACGGTAAGTGAAAATAAAATGCGAAATAAATTAGTCATTAATTGTTATTGAATCAAAACGTAATGATGGTAGGTAGTACCGCTACGTAATCGAACGGGGTAAAATATAAATCGATATTCACTGAATTTAACTTAATAAATATCGTTAACGAGGATATAAAGTAGCCTATAATGTTTTAATTATTTTAGTTAAATCACTAAATGATCCGTAACTATTTTTATATAATTAATACTCTCATCATTGGAAATTACGATTACAAATATTTTGGGAGATATCGCAACAACAAATAAATGAATGTAACTAATTATTATTTTAAAAGAACATTTCAAATAATGAAGTATGAAAAAGAGTGTAATAAAAACAAATGATTTTTAGTTCGGAAAGTATTCGGTTAATAAATAAGCAAAATAGTTCCATAAACTTTTTTTTTTGTCTTCAGTCATTTGACTGGTTTGATGCAGCTCTCCAAGATTCCCTATCTAGTGCTAGTCGTTTCATTTCAGTATACCCTCTACATCCTACATCCCCAACAATTTATTTTACATACTCCAAACGTGGCCTGCCTACACAATTTTTCCCTTCTACCTGTCCTTCCAATATTAAAGCGACTATTCCAGGATGCCTTAGTATGTGGCCTATAAGTCTGTCTCTTCGTTTAACTATATTTTTCCAAATGCTTCTTTCTTCATCTATTTGCCGCAATACCTCTTCATTTGTCACTTTATCCACCCATCTGATTTTTAACATTCTCCTATAGCACCGCATTTCAAAAGCTTCTAATCTTTTCTTCTCAGATACTCCGATCGTCCAAGTTTCACTTCCATATAAAGCGACACTCCAAACATGCACTTTCAAAAATCTTTTCCTGACATTTAAATTAATTTTTGATGTAAACAAATTATATTTCTTACTGAAGGCTCGTTTAGCTTGTGCTATTCGGCATTTTATATCGCTCCTGCTTCGTCCATCTTTAGTAATTTTACTTCCCAAATGACAAAATTCTTCTACCTCCATAATCTTTTCTCCTCCTATTTTCACATTCAGCGGTCCATCTTTGTTATTTCTACTACATTTCATTACTTTTGTTTTGTTCTTGTTTATTTTCACGCGATAGTTCTTGCGTAGGACTTCATCTATGCCGTTCATTGTTTCTTCTAAATCCTTTTTACTCTCGGCTAGAATTACTATATCATCAGCAAATCGTAGCATCTTTATCTTTTCACCTTGTACTGTTACTCCGAATCTAAATTGTTCTTTAACTTCATTAACTACTAGTTCCATGTAAAGATTAAAATGTAACGGTGATAGGGAACATCCTTGTCGGACTCCCTTTCTTATTAGGGCTTCTTTCTTATGTTCTTCGATTATTACTGTCGCTGTTTGGTTCCCGTACATGTTAGCAATTGTTCTTCTATCTCTGTATTTGAACCCTAATTTTTTTAAAATGCTGAACATTTTATTCCAGTCTACGTTATCGAAAGCCTTTTCTAGGTCTATAAACGCCAAGTATGTTGGTTTGTTTTTCTTTAATCTTCCTTCTACTATTAATCTGAGGCCTAAAATTGCTTCCCTTGTCCCTATACTTTTCCTGAAACCAAGTTGGTCTTCTCCTAACACTTCTTCCACTCTCCTCTCAATTCTTTTGTATAGAATTCTAGTTAAGATTTTTGATGCACGACTAGTTAAACTAATTGTTCTGTATTCTTCACATTTATCTGCCCCTGCTTTCTTTGGTATCATGACTATAACACTTTTTTTGAAGTCTGACGGAAATTCCCCTTTTTCATAAATATTACACACCAGTTTGTATAATCTATCAATCGCTTCCTCACCTGCACTGCGCAGTAATTCTACAGGTATTTCGTCTATTGCAGGAGCCTTTCTGCCATTTAAATCTTTTAATGCTCTCTTAAATTCAGATCTCAGTATTGTTTCTCCCATTTCATCCTCCTCAACTTCCTCTTCTTCCTCTGTAACACCATTTTCTAATTCATTTTATCCTTAAAGAATAAATAAATTTTTGAACCATTTGAAAAATCTTCCAACCAATTGATTTAAAATAGAATTAAAAATTTTTATTTATCGGAAACAATATTAATTATGTAAATGAATTAATATTATTTTATGTAAAATCAATTAAATAAAAAAGAAAACAATTTTTTCATCTCATTCAACGTGTACAATGTGTTATAATTTTTTTTTTATATTTATAATTTCTTTCATATTGACATGATTTATACAATATACTAGCTCCCCATCGTAGCTTTGTCCGAGCTATATGGTTACTTGCGTTTCCCGTAGCGGTCAATCTTTTTATTTTATGTTTATTACTCAAGTAACCGGAGGCAGGAGCAGCCATCACACTTACAGTAACTGTGATGGTTGAGCCAATGCGCCGTATACCTTCGCACCCCCTACAAAAATAAAAACCCGAATTTAAATATTTATCTGAAGAGTATTTGCGACTAAAAATCTATTAAATATCTCGTTTACTATAGTCGGGAACGGGAAAAATTACAATCGTTGTTCAAACTTGGTTTTTAGATGTTCATAATCAATTAGTTTGGACCCGGCTCACATAGTGATAGATAATCACAGTTCACAGTTCCTTAATTCAAATCAATAAAGTTTTTGCTTCAACCGGCATAACTCCACAATTACATTTTTTTTTTCGAGATGAAATATATCCAAAAACCTTCTCAGTTTTGCCAAGAAACATGGGTAAAAATTTATTAGCGATAGAGCGGGTAGTTTTTTGTTTACTCGAACAAAAAAATCCACTTCTCTTTATATAATAGTATAGATTATTATGTTTCGATCTGAATAAAAATCTATTTTTTATTTAATTAAAAGGATGAAATAATTTCTTTCAAATATTTTTACCATTAATTTTAACTTAAATAAATAAATTAATTAAAAAGTTGTTAAAATCGGATTTAATAACTTTTAGTAAAAGAAAAAATTAAATTAAATGAAACTAACTCAAGATTGGGTCAATTGAACAAAAAGAGTGTTAACCTTTTTCAATTTACCATCATCAACACGTGGTATCAATTCTCCACAACAAGAACATCATTATACAAAGAACATCAAGCGATAACCACGGTTGTTCATTAGATTGGAGAGAATTCAGGTCTACTTGTTCGCCGACTGAGATGAATAACATTTGGAGCGTGAAGTACAAAGGTCACAAAACTATAATAAAGTACATTGTAAAAACTATAATAGAATTGTTCTCTTTTCTTTCTTTTTAACGCACTCTCGCACTTAACAAAAATTATTCTGCTTAATACTAAATTATTAGATAGTTAACTGTAAGTGTGATATTACGTGTTTTCCCCTAGATATTTTATTGTTATTGTATCTGATTTAAAACTATTTGTTTTAGTCCGCATCTGCCTTCTACGCATCGATAAGTTAAAATATTTGTCTTTAATTTAAGCTTACAGGTTTTTTTTACTAGGACGTAATTTAAAGTTTTTTTTTGTTGTAATTTTAAAACAAATCAATTGGAAAAAAAAAACAAATTGTGCTTTAATACCGTATCGAAATTTTGCAACAAATAGGAAAAAAATCGTTACACATTCACGATAGATATTTTATTATATAATTGAATTTATCAATGCATGGAAATTTAATTTGGCGTACTATAATTTAAAATTGAAATAATTTCGATAAAATAAGTTTTTGATTGAAACTTTGATAATTATGTTTTAAATAATACGGGAAATGACAGATCCCGCCGTTCAGAATTTATATAATGTATGGATATTTAAATGATAAAAAATTAACATGACATAATGATTAAAATATATATAGCAAATAATTAAACAGTTGAGATTGTAATTAAGTAGAAATTATAAAATTAGAATGGAACAGAAAGGAATAGGGTTATGCATCAAACCAGTCATGTAGTTATAAAAAAAATATATATACGATTTCATAGATGTACTTGTAAATTATAAGTAGTAAAATTAAAAAAATATATATATTTTTGGTTTATTAGTCTTTTCACAACCGAAATAGAATAATACCATTAAAAAAATTGGTTAGAGTAAGAAACATTTTTACAACAAAAAGTATAGAAAAGTAGAAATGTTCAAGTAATCCTAAAAAAAAAATCTTATATTTAATTTAGTTAGACAACCAAATGTTTTCATGTAGCTAATATCAATAGGCGTGCAAGGAAAAATCTTACTGCCTGCAATTTTTAATAAAATACTAATTTAAAAGATCACACAAATTTATTATAAATAAATATTAAAAGATCCATTTTTAAATGACCAGTATTATACTGTCATGTCGATTCCCCCCCCCCCCCCGGGGGGGGAGAAGATCCCACCTCGTAGCGTGTCCGTTCGCTACACCACCCCCTCCGTTCCTTGCCAGTAGTGGCTTTAACGGAAGTATTATATTGTCAGTCATTTTTTAGATAATATTAAAAAAATAAATAAACGCAGAAAAAATCCTGATGAAATAAAAAAATAAAAATTTAGTTAAAGAAGCCAATAAAAACGAGAACGGGAAAATGGACTTAACCTATCGACTAACAAAAGATAATTTACACAAAAAGAACATCTTAATAAAATCCAAAATGATTTCAACACGGTAATCAAACCAGAATGCATATTTAGTTTGAAATCAAATGAAATAAATGCAACTGAAAAATAAGAAAGGAAATCTAATTTCCTTTTGAATTAATTTCCTAATTTGAGAAAAATCCTAAGGCTAATAAAAATAGATGAAAACGAGTAGAAATTCAAAAGTAATAAAAATACAAATACAATGAAGAGAAAATTTCAGATTCCATGAACACCAAAGAAAAAAGAAGAGAATTAAAAGCAATGGATCTGTGCGGTTCAAGAAAGAACAACGCTCAGAAAACTGGTACAAGATTTCAAGGGTTAACAAGAGATGAAAAGAAAAGAAATCAAAAACATCTGGTCAGAAGAGAGTAGGCAAAAACAAAGCGAGAGAGTGAAAAACTATTGGAATACCAGGGAAGAAAACGCCCAAAAGAAACAGAAATCAATGCGATATGTTGCCTCACGTGGTTATCAGTCGTCCAAACTTAAAAAAAAAACCTGATTTTTCTTGCATTTTCGTTTAACTAGTAGAAAGCGATGAGGAAGCGATTGATAGATTATACAAACTGGTGTGTAATATTTATGAAAAAGGGGAATTTCCGTCAGACTTCAAAAAAAGTGTTATAGTAATGATTCCAAAGAAAGCAGGGGCAGATAAATGTGAAGAATACAGAACAATTAGTTTAACTAGTCATGCATCAAAAATCTTAACTAGAATTCTATACAGAAGAATTGAGAGGAGGGTGGAGGAAGTGTTAGGAGAAGACCAATTTGGTTTCAGGAAAAGTATAGGGACAAGGGAAGCAATTTTAGGCCTCAGATTAATAGTAGAAGGAAGATTAAAGAAAAACAAATCGACATACTTGGCGTTTATAGACCTAGAAAAGGCATTCGATAATGTAGACTGGAATAAAATGTTCAGCATTTTAAAAAAATTAGGGTTCAAATACAGAGATAGAAGAACAATTGCTAACATGTACAGGAACCAAACAGCAACAGTAGCAATTGAAGAACATAAGAAAGAAGCCATAATAAGAAAGGGAGTCCGACAAGGATGTTTCCTATCTCCGTTACTTTTTAATCATTACATGGAACTAGCAGTTAATGATGTTAAAGAACAATTTAGATTCGGAGTAACAGTACAAGGTGAAAAGATAAAGACGCTACGATTTGCTGATGATATAGTAATTCTAGCCGAGAGTAAAAAGGATTTAGAAGAAACAATGAACGGCATAGATGAAGTCCTACGCAAGAACTATCGCATGAAAATAAACAAGAACAAAACAAAAGTAATGAAATGTAGTAGAAATAACAAAGATGGACCGCTGAATGTGAAAATAGGAGGAGAAAAGATTACGGAGGTAGAAGAATTTTGTTATTTGGGAAGTAGAATTACTAAAGATGGACGAAGCAGGAGCGATATAAAATGCCGAATAGCACAAGCTAAACGAGCCTTCAGTAAGAAATATAATTTGTTTTCATCAAAAATTAATTTAAATGTCAGGAAAAGATTTTTTGAAAGTGTATATTTGGAGTGTCGCTTAATATGGAAGTGAAACTTGGACGATCGGAGTATCTGAGAAGAAAAGATTAGAAGCTTTTGAAATGCGGTGCTATAGGGGAATGTTAAAAATCAGACGGGTGGATAAAGTGACAAATGAAGAGGTATTGTGGCAAATAGATGAAGAAAGAAGCATTTGGAAAAATATAGTTAAAAGAAGAGATAGACTTATAGGCCACATACTAAGGCATCCTGGAATAGTCGCTTTAATATTGGAAGGACAGGTAGAAGGAAAAAATTGTGTAGGCAGGCCACGTTTGGAGTACGTAAAACAAATTGTTAGGGATGTAGGATGTAGAGGGTATACTGAAATGAAACGACTACCACTAGATAGGGAATCTTGGAGAGCTGCATCAAACCAGTCAAATGACTGAAGACAAAAAAAATAATAGTAGAAAAACTACAGGCATAAACAATTTCCACTTATGCTATCTAATTTTTTCGAGCTTATTTTATATACATTCAACATATGACTGTACGTTTCGTTTACAATTACATCGTATATTTTCTATTTTAAAGCAATGACATGAATTTCAACAACAAATATTTCAAATGAAGCATGGACCTACTAGATTCTACTATATACTAGACCTACTGAATTCAGAAAAGAGTAGAACTGCTTTTCGCTTTGTTTTTGCCTTTTCTCTTCTGACCAGACGTTTTCGATTTCTTTCTTTCCTTTTCTTGTAAACTCTTGAAATTTTTTAACAGTTTCCTGAGCGTTGTTTTTTCTCAATCTATTTTTTTCAGATATTTTCCATTTCTTTTAGATTTTTCTGAACTACTTAGGTCCATTGATTTTTAGTCTCTCTTTTTTCTTTTTTTTTGTAAAGCTGATTGAAGATTTTTTTGTGAGCCTGTTACCATTCATTCTGATTTGAAACAGTACAACACTATTACAATAATTCTTTAAAAGTTAACTTACAGCATCTTTTGAAATAAAACATAAATTTAAGATTAAAGAAGATTAAAGAAAAACAAATCGACATACTTGGCGTTTATAGACCTAGAAAAGGCATTCGATAATGTAGACTGGAATAAAATGTTCAGCATTTTAAAAAAATTAGGGTTCAAATACAGAGATAGAAGAACAATTGCTAACATGTACAGGAACCAAACAGCAACAGTAGCAATTGAAGAACATAAGAAAGAAGCCATAATAAGAAAGGGAGTCCGACAAGGATGTTTCCTATCTCCGTTACTTTTTAATCATTACATGGAACTAGCAGTTAATGATGTTAAAGAACAATTTAGATTCGGAGTAACAGTACAAGGTGAAAAGATAAAGACGCTACGATTTGCTGATGATATAGTAATTCTAGCCGAGAGTAAAAAGGATTTAGAAGAAACAATGAACGGCATAGATGAAGTCCTACGCAAGAACTATCGCATGAAAATAAACAAGAACAAAACAAAAGTAATGAAATGTAGTAGAAATAACAAAGATGGACCGCTGAATGTGAAAATAGGAGGAGAAAAGATTACGGAGGTAGAAGAATTTTGTTATTTGGGAAGTAGAATTACTAAAGATGGACGAAGCAGGAGCGATATAAAATGCCGAATAGCACAAGCTAAACGAGCCTTCAGTAAGAAATATAATTTGTTTTCATCAAAAATTAATTTAAATGTCAGGAAAAGATTTTTTGAAAGTGTATATTTGGAGTGTCGCTTTATATGGAAGTGAAACTTGGACGATCGGAGTATCTGAGAAGAAAAGATTAGAAGCTTTTGAAATGCGGTGCTATAGGAGAATGTTAAAAATCAGACGGGTGGATAAAGTGACAAATGAAGAGGAATTGCGGCAAATAGATGAAGAAAGAAGCATTTGGAAAAATATAGTTAAAAGAAGAGATAGATTTATAAGCCACATACTAAGGAATCCTGGAATAGTCGCTTTAATATTGGAAGGACAGGTAGAAGGGAAACATTGTGTAGGCAGGCCACGTTTGGAATATGTAAAACAAATTGTTGGGGATGTAGGATGTAGAGGGTATACTGAAATGAAACGACTAGCACTAGATAGGGAATCTTGGAGAGCTGCATCAAACCAGTCAAATGACTGAAGACAAAAAAAAAAAAAACCTCTGATTGTAAAAAAAGTAACAATAAATTCGATAACAATTCAAAAAAAAATCAGAAGTTATCAGTGAAATAAAATTTTATGTAATTATTTTAATTCAAAAAGTTTTACAATCAGAGGTTAATAAATCAATATATTTAAACTTAAAAAAGTTAAAAAAATATATGTTATATGTATCGGTTCGGATTCGAACCGATGTGCATGGTTACGGATCCGACATGTTTAACCCACGTAACTACTTCAGCGACGTAAAACATAACTGACATATAAACTAATATAAAATGCTGATACGGACCCCACAAAAAAAATGTGATGCAATGTGGTGTCCACCACAATTCAATTGTGTAACTGCCCACTTTATTAAAGAATTGGAGGAACGTATCTCACTTTCAAATGAAATAAGTTTTAATGAAGTTAGCAAAACATGTGTGTGTGTGAGTAATTTTATAGGCGTACAAAGAAGTCATGTGGTGTTCACATCAGATTTTTATTTTTAATGAAGGTTCCTGGTTTTAATTTACGGCGATCAATGATCTTTATATGTAAATCACAATGTTTATGCGCCGTTTTTATGAATGTATGTTTGTATCAAGATCGCTGTAAAACTCAAATATGACGGGTTGGGCTCAATTTTTTAATTGGTGTATTTAGATAAACGTATATCTAATTACAATTTTACCTTAGATAAATCCATCATAAATCAATAAGTAAACTATAAAAAAGTAATATATATCGTATTTTACATTTTTATTTTTATTGATTTTTTATTTTTTATCGATATTCTAAGTACTGACTAAATAATGTTCTATATAGTTATACCGTAGTGTGAAAATATAAAAAAAAAATAAAAAACTCGATTTTATTTTGACATTACATTTATTGAATCCAACATTGTTGCAACCTTATGGATGTACATGATCTGATAAGATATATTATATGCTCAAGAATAACAACTTTCATACCAGGCTTCTAAAGAAAAGTGAGGATTAGATTATTTTAATTGCTTATATTCCTGTTATTTTATTCCTTGAACTGAACGTAGGCTATTATTGCAAAATAGCTAAGCTCACTAAAATACACAATATTCAACCTAGTTCACTAAGGGAATTAGGACTAAATTTCGTTGTTGTGAACAACATTTTTGGTTGTATGTTGGTTGTTAATTTGCCTCGTATTTCGAGAAATTTTTATAAATTGGCTCAATAATAGCAGGTAGAACTAGGCGCGGGGTTCGTGCTTCCGCGAGCTCGGTTAGCTAGTTAGGATGTAGGACATTCAAGATTTTTTGTTGGTTTGCTTGGCATTTCTCCCGCCACTACCCCGTAAGGTCGCCCTAAAGCAAAAGACCGAATGTCTGTGCCAAAAACGGCTACTGAGCCACAAAACAGTTTAGCGACCAGTGAGTGTCCTAACTACCTCCTAGAGCTAACCTAAAAGTGTGAGCAGAATAAGCGTGGTAACATACACCACTTGCTTGCATGTCCCACCACCCATTTGTCATATATCACTAAAATGGGTAGGCGCACCCCATCAGCTACTAAAACATACGACTATCAATAATTAAATTTATTTCGTCAAAGACAGCAATTCGCTGCTACGCCTAGACCGCTGAATGCCAGCAAGTACCTGTCCACCATTAAAGCGCTTGGAGCCTTAATCCGGCTGGTAGTAGGCCACATCTCTTGGTTAGCTTCCTACAGCAGCGCAGAAGGAGTCTTTTCCCTTAGATAAACTATTGATGTCGGTTGAACAAAGCAACCGCATCAAGGAACTCCCACACGGTCCGACAATGCGGCACTCGCCGCTTGTGAGTGGCTAATTTTTCCCTCGACCTCATTGTTCCCGGTCAAGTTCCTGGGTGGCATGAGTCCTGTTCCACCCCAAGAGCTGGGCAATCGAACATCATGTGTTCGTTCGATTGGACCACGTTCGATTTCCATTCAAGATGTCCGGACGAGGCCTACAGCAAAGGCAGAAGCTGATTTTAAATATCCCCGATGTAAATGTCTACCAAGACATTTACATCGGTGGCATCCCAACGAGGACTGGCTTATTACTATGAGATGTGAAAAGTTACAGGGCGAAAGACGATCCCCGTTAAAACCCATCAGGGCTAGGAACGGGCGGGATGGTGTGGCGACTGGAAGCGTCACAAGGCGGTTGTCTTCCCCTACGGGGGAAGACAACCGCCTTGTGACGCTTCCAGTTGGGATGTCTAATGAAATCAATATTCTCAGAGAAAGTAATTTTTTTGCTACTGTCGCTCATATCTTAGATATATCACTCAATATTTTTAAACTTTGTTAGGTTCTCTCACCCACAATATTACCTCAAAGTATTTTTTTTGGGTCACTTACACTACTACTATGCTTAGTAAGACAGAAAAAAGTCGGTTAACCCCACCCCCCTGGAAATATTAACCCCAAAATTTTACTAAAAATATCCCCATATATTCGAGTCTCTGTGTAAAACTTCATAAAAATCCGTTTATCCAGTCAAAAGGTTCAAACACACCAACATACAAACATTAACCCGTATTTTTTTGTTTTCTGGGGTCCCTGGGTTATGAAACGTCGTGAAATGTAAAAAAAAACCGTATCCATTTCTTGATTGATTATCATATTTTCCTTTTTTCAACACAGCTCTGGAGCTACGATGCGTGGAAAATAAAAACTGATTTAGACTGGTTTTACATCGTAAAACATTTTTTAACAGTAAAATTTTTTGTAAAATGATAAATCCCTAAAATTTTGAAACCATTATATTTTTCTAATATCTGCTCTAAAGAGAATAAATTTATTTTTTTTTTGTTGAGCAATACGCGTACAATTTCTAAAAGAGTGTAACCATAATAGGTTTTACTTAGCTATAAAAACGTAGATAAGTGAAATGTGGGTGATCAATAAATTACAGTCTAGGATGACCGTATAAATACAATTTTTTTTTAATTTCAAAGAATTATGCTATATTTATACAATTATAAATGTATTTTGATAAACCATGCTTGTTAAATTTATTTATAAATAATAATAATATAAAAACATAATTTTTGTTGTAACTAAGAATTAAGTAAAAAATAACAGAGGAAGAAAACAGGCTTTGTAATAATAATACCGATGTATATATGTAATTTAGTACCACTCAAATATAAAATTAAACATTAACGTGTATGGAAGATCTTTTACCGTGGTGCGAAAATAAGCACGGAACTTTGAGATTATCTCCCGTTCGTATACCTCACCGTTTCTAATTCTTCATCACTTATATATATATGTATAGATAGATAGTACATTATTATTTGTTAAATCTATAATCTTGACACGTACAATCTGATTTGTATTGTGAATTGCAGGCAGTCTTTTATTCTAAGATAGTTATTGTGGATGAGAATAAAGAGTAGATTGTGTATAATAACTAAAAGAAGATTGACCTAAGAATATCCGAGCAAAGCGAAACAAAAAATAACACTGCATTACACTTGAGGTCTTCTCTACACCGCCTCGATTGTACTAGAATATACAATAGATGTTGTGAGAACGGAAAATCCGCTCGCTGGTTAGTGCATCTCTTATCCAAGCCAATGACCGTCGCCCACATTCAATAAAAGTGAATATATTTTTCTTCTTAATGTATAACCATATATATATATATATATATATATATATATATATATATATATATATATATATATATCTTTATTGTCCCTAATAAAAAAATATAATACAAAAAGACATTAATCATGTAAAACCACTTAAGGGAAAAAACCACTTCTTTTAATTAATCCAGAGTGTATAACATATAATATGAACTAACATAAAATAATTCTAATTATACGTAAACTACGATTCTTAATGTTCATAATGTGATAGGTAAATAACAATATGTAAATACGTTACTATTTTATTACACCATATAGTCTTGTTTTAATAGTACGACTAAAATTTATGATAAAATTTCAAATCGTAAGGAGAAGAAACGGTTTTTTAAGAATTAAAAAACTGCGATAAAGATAATTTGTCGACAACATATTTTTAATATTAAAGTATCATTTAACAAAGGCCTATTGTAACCATACTGAATAAGAAAACTTTTACAAAATTTTAGATTAATAATATATTAATCGGTTGAAGAAAAGTGAAGAAAAGTTTTATTGTACACTGGCCTTACTGTAATTATATTTTGTGGATAATACCACGACTGCACAGTGCTAGAAACAGAAAAAAGCGATCATTCGAGATGTAAAGATGATATTTTTTAAAACGGTTAAAAGGTTCATTCAGATTTAATCAAACCTGAAAGAAGAAGGCGATCCGGAAAACCAAAAATAAAATTAATTTTATGATTTACAACTGGTAGAAAGGCCTATTTCTTGATAGAAAAAAATATAAATATTGGATATAATTTCTTAAAAACGTAATTTAAAGAAAAATATAAATTTAAGCAGTTTAAAAATGGAAAATTAATAAAAGCAAAAAAAAATTAAATTTTTAGTAAATCTAGTCTGTATAGGTTGGGTAGTTTGGTTGAGTTACCCGATTTACCAATAGATTGGTAGCTCTATTATGAAAACATTTATTAAAGGGAGAAAACCCTTTATATTCTTCCTTGACTTTTGTTTTACTATTATTTCTTTTACTTACCTTATGTTATTCATTTTTTTCAGTGATTATTCATTCATTTTTATATATACACACACACACATAATGTGTGTGTGTATATATATATATATATATATATATATATTACACTATAATGTACAACTGGTAAAAATAACAACAAAGTTTATATAAACATAGGTTCGGAAATTTTCTGGTAGCGAGTGTCGGCTGCGAAAGATTTCGACTTGAATTCTGCGCCTTTGGTAAAATTAACCCAGAATTCAATTCTTAGGCATAAGTCAATTATTAGACCAATAATTAATTAATTATTAGGCATACATTTAATGGTTTTACGTGAAATCTGGAAAAATTAAAAAAAGTCATTGAACTGTATTTTTTGAGAAATTTGGGGTGTAAGACAAACAATTGAGGTTGAAAAACACACTATTTTATGTTTGGCGCGCAGGAAATGTGTTAAATGGATAATAAACCTTTAAAGAAAACTTAAAGAAAATTTTATTCTTTTGTGGAAAACTCCACAAACTATTTCTATTGTCACAATGACAAATATGAATTAACTTATTTTCTTTAATGAATATTTTTAATATCTTAAATTTCAAGGGAGCTAGGGCCTCGATCTATGGCTTAAAATCTTCGCTGGGATATCACGAATGTATCTTTCAAATTTTAAAGCAATCGATCGCTTGGTTCTTGCGTGATGCTGATACAAACAAAAAGACAAACCTTTGCATTTATATATCAGATGTACTATTACCATTATTATTATCAAATATTTATGATTTACAAATAATAAATGTATGTCCAGTCCTCCGAATATTCGCTCTGGCTACGTGGGTAAGTTACTCGAGTGTGAATTAGTTATCTCAGCAATTTTCTTTTCTTTGTAATTTAATTTTATATATTTATTATATATAGGCATATTGTTTTAGAACATGCCTTAGAAAATTATCATAATGTAAGAAACATGTAAATCAAAAAATATCATATCCTACATAAGCTGTGTTTTTTTTTTGTCTTCAGTCATTTGACTGGTTTGATGCAGCTCTCCAAGATTCCCTATCTAGTGCTAGTCGTTTCATTTCAGTATACCCTCTACATCCTACATCCCCAACAATTTGTTTTACATACTCCAAACGTGGCCTGCCTACACAATTTTTCCCTTCTACCTGTCCTTCCAATATTAAAGCGACTATTCCAGGATGCCTTAGTATGTGGCCTATAAGTCTGTCTCTTCTTTTAACTATATTTTTCCAAATGCTTCTTTCTTCATCTATTTTCCGCAATACCTCTTCATTTGTCACTTTATCCACCCGTCTGATTTTTAACATTCTCCTATAGCACCGCATTTCAAAAGCTTCTAATCTTTTCTTCTCAGATACTCCGATTGTCCAAGTTTCACTTCCATATAAAGCGACACTCCAAACATACACTTTCAAAAATCTTTTCCTGACATTTAAATTAATTTTTGATGTAAACAAATTATATTTCTTACTGAAGGCTCGTTTAGCTTGTGCTATTCGGCATTTTATATCGCTCCTGCTTCGTCCATCTTTAGTAATTTTACTTCCCAAATAACAAAATTCTTCTACCTCCATAATCTTTTCTCCTCCTATTTTCACATTCAGCGGTCCATCTTTGTTATTTCTACTACATTTCATTACTTTTGTTTTGTTCTTGTTTATTTTTTTTTTGTTCTTGTTTATAAGCTGTGTATCCGGCCTCAAATCTTAAAGATCTCATTTTTAGAAATTTGAATTTCTCTCGAAATTAATTTAAAACTGAAAATAAATAATAAAATTTAAAAAAATAGATGTAAACGAGATCGATAAATGTGTAAAATGTCAGATCACTAACTTTCGTTTTTCTGTTCATCTTACCAGTATTCTTTCTAGTCATAACAATAAAAAAGTATTATATTTAAATTAACACACACTCGCGCGCGCGCGCGCGCGCACACATATTATATATATATATATATATATATATATATATATATATATATAAGAATAAAGAATTTAGATGTAAACATTAGGACGTTATTAAAAATTGAAAAGAAAAGAATGAAAAGTACAATGTGATAAAGTACGGTTAAAAAATACGCATCATTAGAGGTAAAGATACAAAAGGTAGAATAGGTGCTGTGTATAGTAAATACTGTATACGTATATTTTATGAACAAAATGTGCAGGGAAGCAAATATAAGAAGAGAACAATACAAAAGATTTTGGAAACTAAACAAAAAAGATCTGAATGAATAAAGATGACTTTGATAAAGACATTAAATGAAGAGTAAGCGCAGATAAAAATGACTTTAAAGAATAAAACTCACGAGAAACGTCATTATAATCAGACCGACAATAATATGGATAAACGGTGGGGGATGGAAATGATAATGATTATGATAATGCAAAGTCATACATTACGCATTATAAAAATAATATGTTCGCGTTGGTGTAACGGAGAGATGAAGTCCTGCATGAGTCCTTAACTGGGCATACGGCTGAATCATAGGTTGTTAACTCGCGATTGTTGATGAAAAAAAATAAATTTAACGTTTCCAAATAGAACAACTGGGCTAAAGTTATGATCTATTTTTATGGTAAAATAAAATTACAAAAGAAAGAAAAGTGGAGCGGGTAGATAAAATATAACAAGATATAATTAATCGTGTAATAATTTGGACTTCCTTAATTTAAGTAACTGCGTTATTTTTATATTTTAATTTCATATAGAATCATTAATAAATCGTCCACAATAAAACAAAAACTTTTTTTCTTCATATTAAATTTTTAAACCTTTTATATATCAATGTTGTTAATTACAAAAAATTATTTTCATTAAATAATTTTAGTGAAAAATTGTTCGCTAATTTTTCATTAAACGTACTTTGCTAAAATTAAAAAGTAAGTTGCTGAGGTGGATCAGAGTAGGAAGAATGAAAATATGTATAAGTTTGTCATGAAACGGGTGTTGTTAGCTATTACCCCACTGCCTCTAAACGCTTTGATGTATTCTACGAAATAGTTTGCAAACAATAAGGAAAGAGGTGTGGATTCCGCTTATCGTTAGTCTGAAGGTCAACGCTTTAGATGGTGTAATTCAGTTACGGTTATGGCTTCTTCACGTACATATGATCAGGTTTTTTTGTACGGTAGATATGAAAGAATACAGTTTACTGCTTTATTGAAAGGAGTGAATCCTATTTATGTTTTTGTTATGACGTCAGTGATTTACCGAAATCTAAGAAATGTTCGGGTTGCGGAAAACAAATGACATTAGATGAACCCACCGGCTTGGTCTAATGGTGAACAGTCGAGAGTTCCAGCGTTCAAGTTCTAGCAAAGACAGTTATTTTTACACGGATTTGAATACTAGATCGTGGATACCGGTTTTCTTTTGGGGTTGGGTTTTAATTAACCACACATCTCAGAATTGGCGAACTGAGACTGTACAAGATTACACTTCATTTACACTCATACATATCATCCTCATTCATCCTCTGAAGTAGTATCTGAAGTAATTACCGGAGGCTAAACAGGAAAAAGAAATAAAATGATATTAGATTAAGTCATTTTTGTCACAAAAGAATTAATACAGTTGATTTTAAAAGTGTAAAAAATAATCTTACAAAATAAAAATTCTTGGTTTTTCCATCATATTTAACTAATAGGTTTGTTGATTTTTTGCGTGTTGGATTACAGCAACGTCACTGCGTCAAAACTTTTCGTGTAATGAGATTGACATATTTTCTCGTACATGTGTGAACTGGAGTTTATTCGTTCGTGATGTTTTTAAACACGCTGTTTTATAGGAAATTCAGTGATTGGTGGTATCAGAAATAGACGAAGTAAGAATACCTCATAGAAAATAAAACAGAGAGGCTGATGGCAGTGAATAATTTGCCGCCTTGGTTTAATACCTCGGTTGGGTTTAAATTATTCTATTATTTTATTAGTTGGTTCATTGAAATAAAGTCTGTTTTGATTATATCCCAAAAGATTTTCATTATAATATTCAAACTTATGCTTCATGTATGTAACGTTGTTATAAAGTAATTAAAATGATACATGACTGTTAATTACATGTTGAGTCTCTGAACGTGATACTAGACTGACTATTTTAATAGCAACCAGCATAAATTAAAGCTTCGCTTTTAGCGTGGATGGATCCGAATGTGCCGCCAGGAGCTGTGTGTAGCAGTCCGACGGACTTATAAAAATTAAAAGTACTTTTTTTAATAAAATTTAAAGTTCCTCATTTAAATACTTCATTTAGATAACCCTGCGTAACAGATAACTAGATCTTCGAAGAAATTGAGCGTGACAGTAAAACGTATTTCCTTGTTCCAGTTCCAACACGCGGAAATAAAACTATATTTCTACCCACCGAATTCTTTTTCTATCGGAGACCTGTTCATAGCAACAGGACAGCGTTACAACAGTTTACAGCAGCCTCCTACAAACGATTCTGAATCTTTTTAAGACAACTTTTAAGGTTAGTTTCGCATTCTTTTATGAATTTTTAACTTTAAAAAACTGTTTTTGTATTCTTTATAATCGGTTTAGATGAATATATCTCAATATCAAAGACTTTAAGAGGCAAGGGGGAAACTGTAAATTACCGACGGTTGTTTTAGAAAAGAACTGAGTATTCAATAGACGGTATAGAAATTTGAAGATACTAAGACATAAAAATGAATGTTAAAAAAACAAGAAATAAGGTAGAAAATGTTGTAAACATTCGACCGATGACTCTGCACAAAGAAGAACGAAATGAACAAATAAAACAGTATAAATGTTTATGTACAATGTTAACATAAGATTGAAAAAGTGAAAATAAAATAATAACAAGAATAACGATGTCTCGGGAAGCATTCAACAGAAATAAATTATTATCTATTAAGATAGATTTGAAGAAACATCTTTTAAAATGTTATTTCTGGAGTGTACTTATGTAAGAAAATGAAACGAACGCTAAGAAAAACAAAAAAAGGTCTAGAGGTGTGAAATATGGCAATGTAAGAGAGTAGAGAGGATTTAGTGAACAGACAAAATGAAAAATGAAGTAATGAAAAGAATGAGCTAGAATACAAGCTTAATTAGAAAAATTCAGATTATCCAGAAAGTTCCAGTCATAAGAAGAAGAGAAGGTGCCTATTAAATCCGTGAACATGAGCAAAGGATTTACGTTAAGGTAGATTACCCTATGATAAAAAAAACTTTATGCTAGATATAATAAATCATTATTTCATAGTTATTTCATTAGTTCATAGTTAATCATTTTCAGTGGGTTAAAGGGTTAAATTTTAAGCTTTATGTTAATACCAAGGAATTTTAATAGATTTTTCACAGATGGGGCAAACCAAAACATGATTCGGAGAATTATTCTTAAAATATGTGATTTTGAATGCTAAAAGGTAATGCCTCCATTTGAAATCCCTGTTTTAGGATTTATCCCAACGTAAAGAGTAATACAATCATCCTTCTGAACTGAAGCAACCCTATGCTGTAATAGGTGGATAGGAAGATAAAAAATTCATTTGTTTTATTTTTAAATTAAATAAAATTGGTTTGAAATTTAATGAATTATTTCTTCTCATTTTAAAATAAGCGAATAACTTAATTAGCTTTTTTAGCTTATAAAGTTACTTATAATATGTATATGTATTTCTATAGTTACTTAAATCAGCACTTTACCTTAAATATGAGTACTTAGAACCTACTTCAAAGAACCTACTTTGGAACCTACTTGGTTTTAAAGTGAAAAATCCTTTTACGCAATTTTTACTACTGACTACTATGAGAATATTTTCTATGAATGTTCATTCATTTGTTTTTGTTTAAACTAAATTATTTCGAAGCTGAGAGTTCTTAGGTACGAGTCCTAAGCTTTTATTCGGATTTGAATACTATATCGTGGATACCGGTGTTTAGCGGTTGGGTTTCAATTAACCACACTCTCAGGTATGGTCCGCCTGAATCTGTACAAGATTACACCTCTCTTACACGTCACGAATTAAGGACGCGGCTGCATACGGGCCCCGAATCCAGAAACTGCACGGGATATTTGGAGAGTTCCGGAATATTTATACGAGGTTCGGCAAATAGATTTTGCACACTAACGTGCTACACGGAGACAAAAGATATATCGAGTGGTAAAGCGACAATTGAGGATGCACCTCGCAGCGGACGATCAGTTTCTGGAATTAAAGAGAAACGTTTAAAGTGACCGGCGAATAACCCTGCAACGCATCCCTATTCAGTTAGGCATACCTAAAGAACGAGTAGGTCATATTATCGAGCAATTGGGTTACCGTATATCTGTGCACGACGGGCAACTATTGGCTCTCCGCAAGCTGAAGTTTGAGCCTATTCCGTATCCGCCATACTCGCCGGATTTGGCTCCGTGCGACTTCCACTTCTTCCCTTATCACAAGGGGGATCTCAAAGGTAATCATTATACCACCGACCATAAGGTGAAGGAAGCTGTGGCCACTTGGATTTTTCAGAATTGTGGCGCCAGAATTTTTCAGTGACGGTATACAAAACTTGTCACACGCTGGAAAAAGTGTATCACTGTAAACGAGGATTATATTGAAAAAATAAATACTGCATTTATAGTAGGATCCAAGTAGCAGAAATGAAATTTTTCCTCCCGAGTTAAGAGGGTTGCTCGCGAATTGTTTCCGTACGAAGCTCGGCTGATAAATTTTTCAAATATATGCGTAGCATGGAAATGAAGAGATATTTTGGAACGAAATAAAAAATGAATAAAAGTGCAATACCTAGCTACAAAATGCAGTATTTATTTTTTCAATATAATCCTCGTTTACAGTGATACACTTTTTCCAGCGTGTGACAAGTTTTGTATACCGTCACTGAAAAATTCTGGCGCCACAATTCTGAAAAATTCCAAAAATCCAGCTAGGTATTGCACTTTTATTCATTGTTTATTTCGTTCCAAAATATCTCTTCAATCCCATGCTACGCATATATTTGAAAAATTTATCAGCCGAGCTTCGTACGGAAACAATTCGCGAGCAACCCTCTTAACTCGGGAGGAAAAATTTCATTTCTGCTACTTGGATCCTACTATTTTACCGCATTTTTTTTAATAACCAACATTTCCTTCTACATAGAATAGCAGACATTAATTTGTAGAATTTCAATTTCGTGCATATTCTGGCTTTTTTACTCAATATTTCACTAATGATGCCGTAAATCATTATTTGAATTTTATTTATATTTTTCTTCAACATTAGAATCAACATCGTAATTAAAATCACGCTGTAAGTAGTGAAACCAAGATGTTTGCTCTAAAGCATTACGTTATCAAGGAAAATTATTTCAGCAGGCATATATCTTGTCATAGTGGGAATTTTATCGTCCTTACAGGATTTATTAAGAATGTAAAATGATCTGTGAAGATCATCTTCACAAATGAAAAACTACATTTTGATTTATACAATTTTTTAAGATATTTTTAAAAACAATCTTCAATAGGAAGATATAATAAAAAGCTTTTTTTTTAAAAAAAATATTAAGAGACATTAACTACAGCAACGTAAAAAAATTACAAAAAAAAAGATGAGTTTAGAAAAAACCTCTTACATTGTTACACGGTTTAATAAAACCGTTATAAATGTTTAATTAAAATACATCCCGAGAGAAATAATTCAAAAAATATTATTGTCAAGAGAGTTGTGAAACCTCCACCTTAATTTGTGAATATAATTAAATGGAGAAAAGTTTATAATAACAATAGTAAACATTAAATTCGTTTTAATTATTGCAAGATGAATAAATTTAATTTTTGTCCGTTTATGGCACATTTTTTTAATTTTCTGGTGACCCCTTCCTTAGTAGTCCCCACCCGGAGATCCGAACGGGGGACTATTTTACCTCCGGAATATTTTACCAAGGAAGGCGCCTCCATTATTTCTATGTGAAAATGCAGAGAGCCACATTTTCTTGGAAAAAAAGCAGCTGTAGTTTTCCATTGCTTTCAGCTGCGCAGTACTCAGAGGACTGAGTGATGTTGATACGGCCGTTTAAGTCGTCCTGACTCACGCCCCTAACAACTACTGAAAGAGCTGCTGCCCTCTTTCAGGAAGAATACAGAACAATTAGTTTAACTAGTCATGCATCAAAAATCTTAACTAGAATTTTATACAGAAGAATTGAGAGGAGAGTGGAAGAAGTGTTAGGAGAAGACCAATTTGGTTTCAGGAAAAGTATAGGGACAAGGGAAGCAATTTTAGGCCTCAGATTAGTAGTAGAAGGAAGATTAAAGAAAAACAAACCAACATACTTGGCTTTATAGACCTAGAAAAGGCTTTCGATAACGTAGACTGGAATAAAATGTTCAGCATTTTAAAAAAATTAGGGTTCAAATACAGAGATAGAAGAACAATTGCTAACATGTACAGGAACCAAACAGCAACAATAACAATTGAAGAACATAAAAAAGAAGCCCTAATAAGAAAGGGAGTCCGACAAGGATGTTCCCTATCTCCGTTACTTTTTAATCTTTACATGGAACTAGCAGTTAATGATGTTAAAGAACAATTTCGATTCGGAGTAACAGTACAAGGTGAAAAGATAAAGATGCTACGATTTGCTGATGATATAGTAATTCTAGCCGAGAGTAAAAAGGATTTAGAAGAAACAATGAACGGCATAGATGAAGTCCTACGCAAGAACTATCGCATGAAAATAAACAAGAACAAAACAAAAGTAATGAAATGTAGTAGAAATAACAAAGATGGACCGCTGAATGTGAAAATAGGAGGAGAAAAGATTATGGAGGTAGAAGAATTTTGTTATTTGGGAAGTAAAATTACTAAAGATGGACGAAGCAGGAGCGATATAAAATGCCGAATAGCACAAGCTAAACGAGCCTTCAGTAAGAAATATAATTTGTTTACATCAAAAATTAATTTAAATGTCAGGAAAAGATTTTTGAAAGTGTATGTTTGGAGTGTCGCTTTATATGGAAGTGAAACTTGGACGATCGGAGTATCTGAGAAGAAAAGATTAGAAGCTTTTGAAATGTGGTGCTATAGGAGAATGTTAAAAATCAGATGGGTGGATAAAGTGACAAATGAAGAGGTATTGCGGCAAATAGATGAAGAAAGAAGCATTTTGAAAAATATAGTTAAAAGAAGAGACAGACTTATAGGCCACATACTAAGGCATCCTGGAATAGTCGCTTTAATATTGGAAGGACAGGTAGAAGGGAAAAATTGTGTAGGCAGGCCACGTTTGGAGTATATAAAACAAATTGTTGGGGATGTAGGATGTAGAGGGTATACTGAAATGAAACGACTAGCACTAGATAGGGAATCTTGGAGAGCTGCATCAAACCAGTCAAATGACTGAAGACAAAAAAAAAAAAAATATGGCACATTCTCGGAATGAAAGATTAATTTTCATCAACAGATAATCGAAACGTCCAAAAATTAATTTTAAATTTGTAAGCTTCAGCGTGCATGAAAATAGCTGAACAAAACTTGCTCTGATTTCTGGTCAATAGAATCTATCACATTGAAACTGCAACATTGGCTACAGTCTGGAATGAACTCGACTTCAGGTGGGATGTATGTCGCATTACAAATGTAAGCCATATCGAACCAACGTGAATATTGGGTGACAAACTTGATATGTTTTTAAGGTTAATTTACATCTGTAAGTTATATCAAATTTTTATACGCTTTTGAAGTCCTGTTTTAATCGCCCGATATAATGCGTTATCCAAATTTGTGACTTTTTATACGAAAAATGTTTGAAATCTATGCCTAGAAGTTAGTAAATGATTTTTATTGAGATATCTAATATACATTTACTAGAATTTAAAACAAATTATAAAAACTAAAGTCAATAATATAAAGTTTTTTTAAATATTTTTTGAAAGATCACCCTATTTTATATTCTAATCAGATTTATTTTTCACGTATTATTACTGATATGATAGCTCAACAAAAATTACAGGATTCCAGGAACAGATCTACGAAATAACGTATTAATTTAGTTTTTATCAACATCCATTTTTCTGGAAAGATACAAATTCCGTTCTGTTCTACCATAATATTTTAATATATTTTTTATTTATTACACGTTTAAATGTTTTTTTGCTACTTTATCTATTTTTACCCTTTTTTCCTTCAAAAAATTGTTATCTTTCAGGCGGTAATTAGATTAGATATCCCGTGGTACCTTTAAAATATGACCTAACAATTCAGTTTTTCTAGTAAGAATTAATTAAGCTATTCTTTTCCTACTATTTATCAATTTCAAAAGATTGACATACGTTATCCTAGTATTAAATAAATTGTATATAATTATTTATTCAAGTGAAATATTGTAGTTAAATGTATCAAAAACTTAAAATAACGAAATACTTATTTTAATGTATATTTAATTAAGTTTACCCACAGTAATAAGCAGCAGCAAACACTATTTCATAATAGGAAAGCACTGACCTGTAAAAAAATGGAGACAAAAGATTAGTAACACCAAAATAATATCTTTAAAAAAATACTACAATATAAAAAAATAAAACAATTTTTTTTTATATAAATGAAATATTTTATACGGCAAAATTTACGATATAAGATTTAAAGTATTAATGTAATGACGCTATATTTCTTGTTTTAACAAGTTTTTTCTTTTTTAAAAGAAGTGTAGGTAGATGAAAATCATTCACTTTAGATGCAGTGGGCGCCAAAACAAAAGAAATGAATACTCGTGCAAGTCGGGTGCGCATGAAATGTGCGCAAGTAAAGGTTATTAACCGTGTGGGTTCAGCGACCTTTAAATAGAAATTACATTACCGACCTTGCAAGGTCGAATATATCTTCGTATATAGCCGTTTTAATTTACAATATATCACTGAAAAAAAAATTATTTAGAGTATTTAAATACTTAATAACGAGGAATAAATATAGGCTTTCATCACACTTTCTTTTCAGGTCAGTAATTGTTGTCATGAATAATTCATAAAGTAATTATTATCTTAACGAGTATAACAGTATTGTAGTTTAAAATACGTTAATTCTATTTTTAACTCATCACGTATTCACTAAATAACTGGTAACAATTATAATTAATGACGAAATAAAAAATATTTTTAACTGTTACGTAGCCATTTCAAATATCAATTAAACCTTCTAAAAAACCAAACAAAACAAAAGAAAGTTATAATAATAATGCAATACGGTGTAAAGATCTCTCCAGATAAAATTTAGTGCAATAACAAATTTTGAAAACAGAAAAAATATTTTCTGGAATGATAAAATTACAATAAAAATTTTAAAATTATTAACAACCCGTAAGGTACAAGGGGAAAAGAGGTTTAGTCAATTTTTCTAATATTTTATTGAATGATTAGCGTCTTAAAGATTAAACACAACATCCCATTCTATTATTATAGCAAATATTAAGCTCATAGATTGTAAATCTCGTACAGGAAAAGAAGATAACCGAAAGAGAAAAGGAACGAAGTCCGCACGTCATTATTTGTGCTAAGAATATTCATCCTATTTTCATACAATCATTACTCCTAAAAGTGACGTTTATTCAACAACTAGATTGGCTGTGTAATAAACATCGTTCCTTCAGGGAAATAAAAACGGATTAGTGTCATTTGTTCATAAATTACTTTACATATATTACAGACGCGAAAGAGTGTTAATGTAAATACTAATTGACGTACCTCTTTCTTTTGGTATCTGTTTCTTTTGTAAAAAAAAATGTAACGTACCTCTTTACATGTATTTTACATAAAACTACATGTAAGTATGAGAAAATCTTTTTTAATGACTCAACATACAATTTAATTGCAAATTTCTGTATACGTACGTGTATGGTTTGGATTTATATCTCAGAAACAAACAGACGCAAAATTATGAGATTTTATTAAAAATATTTTGTTTTAGCGGGACTAATTTTATTAATTTCTTTTTTTTTTAACGAATGGACGGATCAGAAGCGATCGATTGGGTTGCTATATTGAAAATATTTGAAAAAATGTTATTTTTACATAATTGGATGTCAAATTCGATGACAAACGTTCCCAGAAAGGTGAAAAAAATGTAATATTTTTACATTATATTTAAACATTCAAGGTAACTAGTGAATTTAAAATAGCAGAAATCGAAGTAAAAAACAAAAAAGAACAATAGTAGTCCATCGTCCCAGTTGAAATCTGTAATTAAATACTCCTTTATTTATTTCCCTTTAAATAATTCATACGGTTATTAAATATTAGATTTCATTAGAATGACATTTGAATAGGATAATAAATACTAAAGTACAAATAAATAATTATAAACTCATAATACCAGTAGTATACTTACAAAAATTTATAGCCTACATAATTGTTCGGTTTTAAATGTATATTATTACAGTATAAAAAAAAAAATAAAATAAAAAACTGAGAAATGAAATATGCTACTATGAAATGTAAATAGATATCCAATGATATTAAATAATTAAAATCAAGACATTCTCACGTCTTATTTTAGTCCGACCAAAACAACAATAATAAAAAATGGCAAGAAAACAATGACGTAATTTGAAAAGTGAAATTTCAAATCGTTGATTGAAGAAGTCCTTATTTCCTAATTGTGTAATGTGGACGCACGCGATCCTGACCTGCGACCCACACAAACATAATATACGTATATTCACGCACACATCCACACACATAACACGTGTACGCATACATACACGCTTACCTTACTCTTACATATAAAAAAGAGAATGATTGCATACAAAATAAATATAAGAACAGTTTAATCGCCTTATGTAGCCACGGTAAATGTTAAGAAATTTTTTTTTTCTTATTCAAGGCAGTAAACCGTAATCGTAAATGAACCTTTCTAATAAAACTGTATAATTACTTGTTATAAGATTAATGTGATATAATTAAGTCGAAGTCTGAACTTAAAAAAAATCTATATTTCTAATAACCTTATGATATAAATTTACGCTTTATTGTTTTACGTAAGACTTTACGTAAGTACAGCAGATGCTTCTTATTTATTTTATTATACAGCGCGTTTCATAATGTTCTTCGGAGTTTCGAAAATTCATTAACAAAAAACTATTTCACTCATAAGAATAAAACAAGTACTGTACGAAAGAGTACTTCAAATAGTTTTTTCCACATATATTAGGCAGTTAGTAAACCATCTGCTCGCTAGGCGTCGACAATGATTTTGATGAATTTATATGGAATGAATTTTATGTGGAAGTGAAACTTGGACAATCGGAGTATCTGAGAAGAAAAGATTAGAAGCTTTTGAAATGTGGTGCTATAGGAGAATGTTAAAAATCAGATGGGTGGATAAAGTGACAAATGAAGAGGTATTGCGGCAAATAGATGAAGAAAGAAGCGTTTGGAAAAATATAGTTAAAAGAACAGACAGACTTATAGGCCAGATACTAAGGCATCCTGGAATAGTCGCTTTAATATTGGAAGGACAGGTAGAAGGGAAAAATTGTATAGGCAGGCCACGTTTGGAGTATGTAAAACAAATTGTTGGGGATGTAGGATGTAGAGGGTATACTGAAATGAAACGACTAGCACTAGATAGGGGGAATCTTGGAGAGCTGCATCAAACCAGTCAAATGACTGAAGACAAAAAAAAAGAAAAAAAACTTTAAGCACGCGTTTTTAACTAACGCATAACGAAATAATCATTTCTGATGATATTCGGAGGGCATTAAAGCAAAAATTAGCGATCATATATAGAAAAAGTCCAAGTATGCCCATTATACATATACCGTCTGGATTAGTATTAAAAACAAAATAAACATAGATCAGCCCAGCGCTAATATAGTTTAAATTAAATAGGTAAATTACCTAAACGTATTTTAACTACCTTTAAGTAGTCGTTAATTGATGACCAATTCGTTTGTATTTGTCTACTACGGATTTTAGCAAAACAGTGGATGTTATTGCATTTTTAATTTTAACTTTTTTAAGATGTTTTATGTGTACTTAAATTAAAATTAATCGATTTCGTTTTTGTGGATTTTTTAAAACTAATATTTATGTCTTTTATACAGAGTGATTCAAGAAGAATGTAACAAACCTTTAGGACATGTTATACTGGTGAAAAAAGAAATGAAAAACGTTCATATAAACATAGGTTCGGAAATAATTCGTTGCCGAGTGTCGTCTTGCGTAATATTTCGCCCCGATATTAAGGCGTCGACAGTAGAGAAAATGGCTTCCACGGGAAGTCGTTTTGTGTGTTAGAATTTCACGTGTCAAAGTCAGTAATTTCTGTGCTACGTGCGTTTCGGTTAAAATTTCATAAGGAGCCACCAAGTGACAATTCAATTCGTGCATGGCATAAACAGTTCAGTGAAACCGGTTGCTTGTACAAGCGAAAATCAACTGGTCGTCCATCACCCTCAGACGTCAATGTCGAACGTGTGCGTGCAAGTTTCATTCGCAGCCCGTCAAAATCGACTGCGGCTGCAGGCAGAGGATTAGGAATTCCGGAAACAACAGTGTGGAGAGTTATTATGCAAACCGTACCGTCTTCAATTAATCCAGTCAAGATAATTTTCAGCGATGAAGCTACTTTCCATATTAGCGGTAAAATAAACCGTCATAACGTGCGAGTTTGGGGAACTGAAAACTCACACGCTTATGTGGAACACCTTCGGGATTCTTCGAAAGTAAACGTTTCTTATGCGATCTCTCGTGAGACAATGTACGGGCCGTTCTTTTTTACGGAAACGACAGTAACCGGCACGATATACCTGGATATGTTACAGTTATGGCTTATGCCTCAGCTACTCAACGACTTCATTTTCCAGCAAAATGGTTGCCCTGCCCATTTTCATAAAGAGGTTCGACAGTACCTTAACACAACATTACCTCGGCGCTGGATAGGACGTGCTTCTGAAGAAGACCAACACATTATCCCTGGCCACCAAGATCACCAGACCTCACGCCATGTGATTTCTTTCTCTGGGGATACGTGAAAGATAAGGTGTTTATCCCACCGATGCCGCACGATATCGCTGAGCTAAAGGATCGCATAATCAATGCAATCAACTCTCTCGAAAATGACATGTTAGAACGAGTTTGGCAAGAGACTTTCGTGTTGATGTATGCCGTGTCACCAGAGGAGCACATATTGGACATTTATAGGTTTTAACAAAAACTGTTGAGCCCCTGAATCACCTAGTACAACTTTCATTTAGGTAAGTGAAATACTTTTCTGTACTGAATTTTTGTAACTCCTAAGAACATTATGAAACGCTCTGTATCTTCAGTTTTGTCTTCTTACAACTTAAATTTAAAAAAAAATTATTATAAACTTTTTTAAGGTATTTTTTACTTTTTTTTATTAAGACTAATACCCTATAAATTAAAAACAGGAATATACAAAATAAGAATACTTAGATTAAATTATTTTTGAACGACGGTCAAAAGACACCATTGTATACTTATACTTAGTGTCGACTACTACTGGACTGGAGGCCATACGAAAGCGATAGTAAGTCGTGTAAATACACTGATGAAAATGTCTGCCGAGGTATTTGCAATGGTGACATCCTGACAGAGGCCAAACTGATGACTGTGTTCAAGTTTAGGGGGTCTAAAAGACGACCGCCAGTAAAGCCCATCTGAGCTAGGAACAGGTGTCTTCCCCTACGGGGTCAGGATGAAATTATTTATCTTAGGCCTGTCAAATGTTGCAATTTCAATGTTATCAAATGTTACCTTCGTAACGAATCATTGTGAATGAATTGGAACAGATTCATCCCCTTCTATTCATAATGTGGACAAAACACGGTCAGTCTTCTGACGTATTTTAAAACAATATGGAAACTTTTATGGATCGAAGAGCCCTGGAATAAGTAGAGATTCACGGAATAATTCCTAAAGAAAAAATAAATGCCGGGAATTTAATGGTGTTAACATTACACAACCACAAAAATAAATTTTTCTTCAACATTTTGTCACAGAATATATTGATCTAGTTTCTTCAAACGAGCAAATTTTTTAACATAAATTTAGTTTTGGCTTATAGTCGTAGCTTAGATTGAAAATGATTTAAAATTGACTTTTTATTCCTTATCTGGAATAAATAGGATACAGTATGATTTGTTTTGTTATTGATTTACAGATTTCGATTAATCATACATCTCAGGAATGGTCGATCCGAGACTGTACAGGACTACACTACATACCTATCATCGTCATTCATCCTCTGAAATAATACCTTACGGTGGTTCTGGAGGCTAAATAGAAAAAGACCTTATCGATTCTATGCAGTTGGTTATTTCGATAGTTTATTAAAGATGTAATCAAAACGTTTTAGGACCTTATCAGTTAACAGAATACACAACAAAACGTTATACGCGATATTAAAATTCAAATATTCTAATTTATCAGTAAATAACTGATACTACAACAAAATCATCGGTAAGATATTATTAAATATGGAATTAAAATACTTTCCAAATATGAAAGAAAAGCCAGTCGCTTTGTAAGAATGTAAGACAAAACGCTTTGAATGTAAGACATTCTATACAATTACCTGATTATAAGTACGAGAATATGAATCATAAGTAATTTATTACTTATAAAATAAATAATGAAATAATTACTTTAGTGCTGAAAATTTGAAATAACCTTCTGTGATATCCTATAAGTAAATTCTGACAAAAATAAATAGATACGTAATTTCATGTGTATATATATATATATATATATATATATATATATATAAAACTTGATTCAGCAGCATACAACAAAGACCAGAATATTTCCATAACTCATAAATGTTTTCTAATGCAAATTTAAACCGTTTCAGTTTCCTACCAATCCATATTTGTAAAACTGTAATTCGTACTACAGAATTGTTTAAATACTGTAACATTCTCTTACTTAAACAGTTTGGTTTATTCAATTTCAAGTACTAAATTTCTAAAAAAAATATTTCATACACAATTTATAATTTGAAATAATAATGTAATTCTTTTGATAAAGTTATCTATTCAGAAGTTTGATTTAAGTGTTGGAGAAATGGGTTCCACCAACCCAACTTGCTTGTACCACATTTCCTGCCAAACTAAATTTTTTTAATAATATACACGTTGCTATGATATTGTTTATACAATATATTGTATATTATTGCTTAGTAACAATACTTATTGTTGATAAAAAATTCTATAAAATTCATAATATTTATCAAATGTTAATTCTTTTCTTTACTTTGGTAGAGAACCCCAAAGATATGTGTATACTGTGTTCAGACCTTTTCCTAATACATAAACTGTTCCTAATACATAAACATACTTATTCTTCCTTAAACTGTATATCACAGCAAATTGTGAATTTTTCTTCTACTTCGTAAATATTAATACTACAGGATAGCAATTAAATTAGTAAGCAACTTCACATACATCACTACCCGTGAATAAAAACATCTTCCAATGAGAACTTCACTAATCGTGTGAAAAGAAGTTATTGATACAAACGGAGAACGGAAGAAAAATATAAATAAAAAACGAAACGCTGGTGTTCTTCTAACCACTACGTCCTTAAACAGGATCGTTTAAAAATAAGGCTGATTTGAGTGTTATTTTCTATTCTTAATAGCATTGTAATTCTAACATAAGTAATTGATGCATTTCGAGGTACCTCCATTCTGAAAATTACTTTTAGCATTCCAGACTGCTACTCCTCTAAATTCTAAATCAGGATCGGTGGCAAACTGATGACTGTGATTTATTGTCAGGTTTAGAGCGGTCTAAAAGACTACCTACAGTAAAGCCCACCAAATCTTGTTATTGAACTGGATTTTTATTAGTGGAATTTTAAATTAGCGTGAACTTTCATCGCTTTTGAAAGAGGGTAAATTAATAATAAATAGGTTTATTCTATAAATTATTTTTATTTCAGTTAGTATTGATCAGAAAATTATATTTTACTTTTATATATATGTATATATTGATTCTATTGTTTTCATTTTAAATTAATACTTTTTCACGATTATTACTTTTTCGGGATCGTCACAAGGCGGTTGTCTTCCGCTGCGGGGGTAAATGTCCCCCTGTACAATACCCACAAATAATAGATGTTTTATAAATTTTTATTGAAATACTCAATATTACAATTAGTTGTTATTCCTATTATTACTTTACCGGCTGTACAGTATATGCTACAAAAGCAGCTGAACGTGTAACTCTGGAAGTATATAAATCGGTATAAGAATCTAAAAAAAAATTGGTCTTTTTTAAATTTTGTTCCTTAAGGAGATATTTAAAAAAAAATTTTTACAAAAAAAATAATAAATTTAAATAAACTGTAAATAATCTGTGAAAAAATGTTTATTCCAATGCTCCCAAGTCAAAAAATCTATTTTTGTCAGTTGGAATGTTTGTGCGTATGTATTTTGGCCATATTTGGTTCTTATAATTCCGGACCCCGTTGACCGATTTTCTTCAAACTTCGTAAAGCGGTACCCCCTTCGGAGGGAAAGAATGTATTTTTGCAAAAATCGGATAAAGTGGTGGAAGTGTTTTACCCAAAATAAAATTTCAAATCATTACAAGCATTGAAATTTTCTTACAAAAAAATTGCAGTTTATTTATCAAGATCACAAATTAACAAACATTTTTATTTAATATTCACCCCCTCCCAAAACATGAATATATATTTTTTTCTTTTCTGAGCTGTATGTTGTTTCAGAAAAGAAGTTAATGGGAATTTTTTGCATCTACATCAGAAAAATTACGTATTATAAAATTAGAGATAAATATTTTTACATAAAAATGTGAAAAAAAAGAATTCATACATTTTGGTTAATGTTTGTCCATAAAAAGGAATTATTTTATCATAAATACAAAAATAGGGGTTAAAATGATTAGATTGAAAAATATTTATGTATTTTTCAAAAATGAATTGCATAACTTGATCGACAATTCATTGCCAGTCTTTTTTTAAATTTATTATTATTATTACGTAAGTAAATTAATTATAATAATTTCGTTAATTAATTACATAAACTCTAAAATATAAAAAAAGTTAAAATGATTATTTCAAATAAATTATTTATATTTAATCGACTGTTTCAAATAACAATACTACACAAAGCTAACTGAAAGGTCGTTCCGACAATACAACCTTGCGCTTTCTCAGCTTTTTTTTTTCTCACTATTCATTGTTTTAAACTTTATGGAATTTAATTGCATATAAGATCATATAGAAAATATAAATATACTTTCTTTTATCAAAGGAGGAATACAATTCATTCAAAATTTCTAAGAAACAAACAAAAAACAGGAAATTTTATTTTGTTTATATCTAACTTTAAAATATTAAAAAATTAGAGAGAGAATGACGAAATTATTTTTAAGTTCTAAGTAAAGGAGTTAATAAATGTTATCGACAAAAGGAGAGGCGGCGTCACCACCTTTCCCCTCGCAAGGCTCTGGTATGATTTTAAGAGGGTATGCACGTTATCGTTTCAACACCAGGGAGAGGATATGGTTTATAGTTCAGCTGGATACTTCCAGATGACCCCACATTTTTCTGGAGGAGTGAAGTTTTTACCATGGGAACATCATGTCTCTTTTCGGGTACCTAATGTCGTTGTATCATATATATTTAAGCGGGTCGATATAAAATTGTTGACCAGTAATGTTCTGCAACTATTTAACTATTGGTTTAACTATTTGCAACTATTGGTAAAAATTCCCTGATCTCCACGCGATCGTCGGTGTGATGACTTTCCCGATGGGTGAAATACTGAAGGTACTTCTAGGTTATTTTTTGCCATCCATCCTTTTTCCTTAATTCTGCCATTCTGTGGATTATTTGCTGAGTTCGTGTTAAGGATGCCAGGACCTACAGAACAAAGTTCATCCTCCGTGTCATGTTATGGGTGAAATGAGCCGGCATTTATCTTTCCTATTCGATGACCGTACGAGAAACTGTATCGGCTGAAGCAGGGATTCCAAATCCTTTCTAAAATATAAATAAAGTATCCGAATATATATATTTTTCCGAAAGGAGAATTATTTAAGATTCTTTACCTCATTTTCGACAGAAGTTGTTTCTAATGTCAGTATAATTTAGAATATAACATAATCGAGTAAATTTCAATAAAACCATTTTTTTTCACGAACAAGTAGAAGGATATACGAATTATTTTCTTCAGTTTTTTACCGTAAAAGATTTTTTTCAGTTCTGTGTATTCAAAGCTAAAAAAAGCAAAAAAAAAAACAAAAAAAAAAACATGAAATATATAGAAAAACCTTATTTACGTATGAACATTACGTCCAATTTAACAAGAAAACAAAAGCAGAACATTAACCATCCATTTTTATAAATTAAATGACGTTGGAAATTTGTAACTTATGAAAAATGCATGCCTGACTGAGATTCGAACCCGGGACCAACGGATGAAAGGCCAAAATGCTAAAACTCTGCCACGGAGGTTGGCAATTAAATATTTTTATTTAATTTAAAATAATTTTATAGTTTTTATGGAAAATAAATAAGAGTTCAATGTAAAAACACATACAATATGAAGTAGTACTGTTCACCTTGAATTCGTTTAGGGGAGTGAAAATTATAAATATTCTACATTAACAAAAAAAGAGAGAAATATTTTGTATGTACATATATTTTTTGTTAAAATAGTACACTACGGAAGAATTTGGCGCATTATTTAAATTAATTCGCCAGAGATGAGATAAAGCTAAGAAAGAAAATTTCACTCAGCGAATCAAAACATTAGGGAATTGTGTAAACAACTAGACTTACGAGAGAGAGAGAGAGAGAGAGAGAGAGAGACATGCACAAAGAATTTACTGTGTTTTCATTTTTGAGTAGATATAAAATCAATGTTATTTAAAAGTAGTCATTTTGGAACTAATTAAAAATACAAATGAAGACACTTGGGAAAATTATAAATTTAATTACAGACATTTAAACGTGAAATTGTATCTGGTAAAAGTTTTAGAATAAAAAAAAAGTAACTGATTAATTAATAACTAAATATCCAGGACCTCCTGGATACCGAACAACTATTTGACCATTTATAAACTTTGTTTATAATTTATAAATGTTTTAATTCACAGATAACTGATTTTATTTTATTACTCTTTTTAAAAATTAATTTATTAAAAACTATTCTAAAAATAAATCTGAAACATAAAAACAGAAACCACTAATGACGCGCATAATATTTAAAGGAAATAGGAGAAGAATAAATTAAACTGTTTCGGCGATGAAAGTTAAAAAAAAACAAGATCAAAAATATACTTAAGATTTCTGTATTATATAACTGAATTCGTATGCGAAAATATACTTAACAAGTATTAATTTATGTAACAAAACTAATTAGATAATAAATTATTTCAAAATTAACCGAATCAAGATGAAATTGGAAATTTTGTAGCAGATGAAAAATGCCATACCTGACCGGAATTCCAACCCAGATCCTCCTGATGAAAGATCGAGACGCTACCACTCCGGACCATTTAAATGGATTTAAATGTATATTCAGTTCATTGATTTGAATAAATTTTCTGGCCAGTTGCATAAATTTTTCCCGTGAAGTTATGCAATTCATGCCGGCTTTTTTATTGTATAAACGCGGTAAAAAATTACCTTTTTTAGTCGTAAATAACTATTATTTATTTCTTATCATTTCATTTATTTCTTTTAATTCTTTTAATTCTCATTTAATTCTTTTAATTCTGTTTCCTCAATATTTACTGTTTAATAATCGAAATGGCCATCCAATTTAAATTTTAAGTAAAATTTGTTGTAAACTTTATTTGGTTATCTTTTCTTTTCCAATCTATTTTAGTCACACTTTAATGAAGCTCTTTATTTGTACTCGAGTACTTGTGACATAGATTCAGCTTTAGAATTAAATTTCAGTCTAATAATTTGTGCTATATATTTTTGATTCGTTTTAAGTACTAATAAAATAAATTATTTGTGGGAAATAAAAGTTAACCCACCGAGTTGATCTACTGTTAAACTCGTCATAAATCAGCTATTTTCTAAGTCGAAGTTCTCAGGTTCAAATCCTAATAAAGGTAATTGCTTTTATTCGGATTTGAATATTAGATCTTACACACCGGTGTTTTTTATCGGTTGGGTTTTAATTAACTACACGTTTTAATAATGGTCGGCCTGAGTTCGTTCAATATTATACATTTACCGGTACAGTTACATTACACTTATAAGTCGCTAATGACTTTAATTGTTGATGCGACCATAAATAAAAGTATTAAATAAAAAAAAATATAAAAAAAAGTTGAAATAAAATTGAAAAAATTAAACAGTAAAGTAAAATTAGACTGCTGAGTAACGTTCTTATTGTTTTAGTTAATTACATGAGATGTTATGAAACGAGTCTGTTGTTGAAAAACATTTAACTCGATCGGAACGTAACTTTTTCTTGTTACAACTTCTTTAATTTTTTATTTTGTTATTTTTGAATCTGAACCCGAGTAAGAATAAATAATAATGAAAACGTTGAACTCAGAACTTAATTTTAATTCGATTTCGACTTAAAAATATCAAAATTAAGTATTAGAAGGTTGTTTGATATAGGTTTTATTATTTTGCTTTTTAAAATTAAAAAAAAAAATGTTTATTTAACTTAAATTTAGGCTAACAGAAAAAAACTCTTCCCGTAAGATAAAAAAAGACCGTTTGAAAGTAATGCGAGAGAAGGAGAATTTCAATTTAAGAATATTTATGTAATTAAAACATTAGCTAAAGCACTAGAAGACGGGAATATTTCAATTCCAGTTAAGCCACAGAGAAAAAGCACAACAAAAAGAAAAAAAATTACTGTATTTAATTCGCAATAATCTACCAAATTAGACCGCTGAGCAATGTTCTCATTGTCTTAGTTAATTACATGAGATGTTATGAAACGAGTCTGTTGTTGAAAAACATTCACCTCGATTGGAACGTAACTGTTTCACGTTACAAAACCAACATAGTAAAAGAAAAGAAATATCAGTTTACAAACTACATCTTGTGGCTCTAATTGAAAGAACGTTTACCTAAAAAAAACCTTATTAAATCGACAATCGATGTCTTTGTTAATCCGAATTGTTTAATATTAACTAAAAATAAACTTAAGATTATCTATTAGAAGTAGAGCCTGTAATTTTTTGTTTCAAAACTTTTATTTACATAGATTTTTTTATTAGAAACGTATTAGTGGTAATCATTAGAGGAATTTCCTCTAAAAGATTAAAAAATGTCGTCGGTGCATTAGTTAAATAATAATAATTGAAAAATATATACTAGTATGTATGTGTATAAAACTGAGTACCACCTCCACATTCTTTATTGAAGTTAAAGAAAAAATATTGACAACAAAGTTGTTATACTTTCCTGTCATTGACTATTTATTATTGTTATTTTTATAGTGGAAAATTATGTGATACATGAAGAAAAATGTGAAGATTCCAAAACTGGATATTTTTATACCGAGTACCGGGTTGCACACCACCGACCCACCGGGTTGGTCTAGTGGTGAACGCGTCTTCCCAAATCAGCAGATTTGGAATTCAAGAGTTCCAGCGTTCAAGTCCTAGTAAAGCCAGCTATTTTTACACGGACTTGAATACTAGATCGTGGATACCGGTGTTCTTTGGTGGATGGGCTTCAATTAACCACACATCTCAGGTATGGTCGAACTGAGAATGTACAAGACTAGACTTCATTCACACTCATACATATCATCCTCTGAAGTATTACCAGAACGGTAGTTACCGTAGGCTAAACAGGAAAAGAAAGGGTTCCACACCACCAATATTGTCCCAAAGTATTTTTTGGGGCTAGTTGCAATACTCCTGTGATTAGGAAGACGTAAAAAATCCGGTTAAAATATATGCAATAATTAAAGTAATAGATTTTTTCGATTTTTGGAGAAGGGGAAAATTTGGAGGCAATTTTTTTTTAAATGGTAAGATTAATATGTACGAATGCATGTACTAAGCTTACTGGGGTTATGTTGACAAAAACGTATGAGAAAATTGACCCCAAATAAACTATCTACCTCACCCCTTGGAGATATAGACCCAAAACTTTTACCAACACTTTGTCCCGTATACGCGGGTCTCTCTAATAAATTTGAACAAAATCCGTTTATCCAGTCAAAAGTTATAGCTTCAAACACACCAACACACTTTTTACTGTTTTTTGATGACCCTGGGTCATGAAACTCGAGAAATAAAAAGAAAAAACCCTGGCCCAGTTTTTTGAATGACTACCATACTTTCCTTATTTCAGCATATCTCTAGTTCTATGACGCCAAGAAAGTATAACAAAATTTAATGCGCTACACAAAATTTATTAGAATAATTATACAATTTTTTTAAAGCGTTAAAAATGATGTTCTATCATTAATATAAAGAATTTTTGTAATATGAAATATTTTTTGCTTCTTAAATAACTACAGGTTTCGCTGATATTTTTTTAGGTTAAAAAGGAAAACTAGTTTTATAAAAGTTAATCTTTATATATGATAATTGATTAAAAGCTTTACAGTTTTACCAAATTAGATACTAATTAATATTAATAAGAAAAAATTACATATATCAAACTTTGAAAAACGTAATGAGTATCTTTAAAATAACCTGTATTTTATTTTAGTTCCTCTTATATTTGTGTATAAATAAATATATATGCATATACATTTTACTTATGGTTGCAAATCTTATATATTTTTGTTTAAATTAAATTTCCACGTACCAACAACTTAAAAAGTGTAAATCCTAGTACTTTCGGAGCTGTTATCTTCACGATTGTTAATTTCAATTCAAATCAATAATCGTTTTTAAAATTAAACTATGTTTGTAATAGTCGGTCGTCCAGAATAAAATTAATTCGTACGTCAATAAGACAGTAACGTCTTGTTTGCAAGATGTTTGCGACTATTCGCAGACTATTCTTCTAGATAACAAGATAGTATCTAGATAACATATTATTAAGGATCTAGATAAGATATTATCTAGAGATAACATAATTTCTAGATAATAGTCGCAAACATCTTACAAAAACATGACGTTACTGTCTTATTGACGTACGAATTAATTTTATTTTTGACGACCGAGTATAGTAAACAAAACAGTTTAATTTTAAAAAGATTATTGATTTGAATTTAAATTAAAATCCCTGAAGATGGAGTAACAGCTCCGAAAGAACTAGGATTTACACTTTTTAAATTGTCGGTAAGTGGATATTTAATTTATATAATTGTATTAACGGTGCCAAATGCTTGGTAAATTAAATCTTACATATTTTACCAATAATGTTACTTATGGTTGCAATCCTTTTGACGACAGATTATAAAAATTAAGTATTCAAAACAAAAAAAATTGAAGAAATCCGGTTTGGTATAAAATAATAAAAAATATATTTATATTCTTTCTTTTATCTCCATGATAAATTATAAATTTATTTTTTTGTGGTAATTCATTTGATTGTTTGATGGTAGTCATATTTTTTTCTGTTCTTTGATTATCCTTTAATCTCAAACATAATTACTGCATCCTATGTCATCAGTTTTTTATAAATTTCAGTTTTTATCTTTTCCTTTTTATCCATTACATATCCCTGTATGACCAACATAACTAAACCTGGATGTCCTAATGTCTAACCAATTTACTTCCCCTCTTTACAAGATTCTCTCATAAATTTATATCCAACACCTATTATTTATTCGTCCAACACCTCTACATATCATATTTTATCAACTAATATAATTTTCATTATCCTTCTGTAATACCTGATTACGAAAGCCTCTATTCCTTTTCCTTTCTAGTTTTTTATCCTTTATGATTCTTTTACGTTAAGTGCTACACGCCGTAGAAATATTTTTAAGAAAACATTTCTTAATGTAATCCATTTTTTTATTATAATAATGATATAAAAACAATAGTAAACAAGACAACGACCACAAAATCATACAAACGTACAAAATTTGATTTTTGGTTCACGCACGGATGCGTGTGTGTATTATTTGTCGGTAAATGTACATGTAACAGAATACATAATTACCGTAAAATCTAATTTAAGACTTTCTTTTCTTAAATTATATAAACAAAGGAATTGTAACGTGTTATATAAATTACAAAAGTTAAAACGTTAGGAATCAGTCCGGTTTTTAATGCAGTTAATATAACAAATAGAATCTGTTAGGCGGAGATGTAATACACAAATAATAATAGTAATAATGAAGAACAAATGAGAAAAAAATCACGGGCATTATTATTAGATCTAAGATTACGCCCCGTGAGCCACTACGCCCTTCACGATAGAATTACTACATTAATTAACCATTCGCAACCCATCTACATTTGTTCAAGGGTGTTTCTGATTCCCTGTCGCTCAATCATATTACGAAATTTTAAAGAAACAAATAAACTCTGTGATTGTGTGCGCGCGCGCGCGTCAGTTTACTTATATATATATATATATATATATATATATATATATATATATATATATACCATTTACTAAGAAAAGCGAAATTAAGGTGTTGGCAAAAATCAGGCTTTGCTACAATTTTAAATCATCACCTGGTATCCACCACGCTACGCTCTCTTCATCCCACTTTTGTCTCAAATATTTTTTTCCTCCTCCTGTAGTTTCCAAGCATCTTCTTCCTTGCTTCCTTTCACTTTCTACTGACCCTTCCGCTGCAATTATTATGATCCACCCCACTTCCTCAAATCAAAATTTTAACCGGTTTCCTTTTAATTTGTGTGGTTACCGTATAAGGGCTGTTTCTTTTTTAATCCTGTTGGTTACATTTTCATTCCTTACTTTATCCGTTCATCTTACTTCCTCCCTATCCATATCTCAAAAGCTTCAGTCCAGTCCCTCTTCCTCTTCCTCGTCGTCCATGATTCATTTCCATCAACAATACACTCCATACTTAACGGTTGGCTCTTCCGTAACTCCTACTTTTATACATAGTATTTTTTTCATTATATTGAAGCTTTCTTTACCATCGATATGCTTCCTTTTACTTCCATTGTGCTTATTTCCATCGTATTTTCTGTCAAGATAGTTCCCAAATATCTATAATTTTTTACTTTTTCTATTACTCATTCATTTGTCCTTACCACTAAGTCCTCTTTGTTGTTTACTTCCTTTATTTTAGTTTTCCTATATTTATTTTCATTCCATTCTAAATAATATTCTTTATTTTTTATGTTAAGACAAAAATCGTCATAAAATGTAGAAAATGTTTTATGAAACATAACTGATTAGCTTTCTTATCCAGTTAGCATTTTAAACATAAATTTAATCACAGAAACAATATTAAAACTTTTATAATAAATAATTAAATGTAGTAGAAATAACGAAGATGGACCGCTGAATGTAAAAATAGGAAGAGAAGATTATGGAAGTAGAAGAATTTTGTTATTTGGGAAGTAGAATTACTAAAGATGGACGAAGCAGGAGCGATATAAAATGCCGAATAGCTCAAGCTAAACGAGCCTTCAGTAAGAAATATAATTTGTTTACATCAAAAATTAATTTAAATGTCAGGAAAAGATTTTTGAAAGTGTATGTTTGGAGTGTCGCTATATATGGAAGTGAAACTTGGACGATCGGAGTATCTGAGAAGAAAAGATTAGAAGCTTTTGAAATGTGGTGCTATAGGAGAATGTTAAAAATCAGATGGGTGGATAAAAAGACAAATGAAGAGGTGTTGCGGTAAATCGATGAAGAAAGGGGGTGTACCAAAATGAAACGACTAGCACTAGATACAGAATCATGGAGAGCTGCATCAAACCAGTCAAATTTGTTAAAATTATTATTTTACCCACATTTACTCTTAAACAAACTTTTCAGAGCGATGAAATTTCCTACGTTCTTTCCGAATGTATCAAGAAAGATAACAAAATTAATGATATAGAAAATATAAAAAAATAGAAACATTACTTTTTCAGTATTCTAATTGAAAAAACGGACTAACGGCAAAAAAAATTCTGATGTAGATACTATATGACTTCCTTGTACGCCTGTTAAATTACATAAATACATTTTTTTTTAAATGAAAAGTACATAAAATTTTATTTCATTAATAACTCCTGATATATTTTTTTTTATTGTAATTATTTAATTATTATTTACTGTAAAAATACTTTTGCAATCAGAGATAAATAATTATTTTAAATCAATATACTAAATTTAAAAAAAATTAAAAAAAAAGGAGTGAAGTCGGATTTGAACCGATGTGCCTTCCTCTTGCAAGAACCAAATATTTCATTAATTAAAATTACTCTGGAACCAATGAAAATAAGTATCACAAATGATACATCGTTTAAAAGCTCTCAATCAGGGCTTATTACTGCAGTTAAGAAAAAATCCAAAATCGAAATGTTTTGGATTTTAGGCTTTTTTGGACACTTTTCCAGACGATTGCAATCAAAAGGGGAGGTTCATAACTAGATGTTACAACAGTCCTAAATCCAAAATTTCAACATCCTATTGCTAATCGTTTTTGAGTTATGCGAGATATATACGCACATACATCACACAGAAACTAGTCAAAATGTATATTTCCGTTGAAATCTGAAAACCGAAATTTTTCGCGATCACAATACTTCCTTTATTTCGTACGAGGAAGTTATTAATAGTGAAAAAATTAACCGTGTGATTTTTATATATTAGGTGAGGATGGAATGTTAAAAATTATACATTACTTTTTTATGAATTTTTTTAAAAATCTGGGTAACTGTTCACAATCGTTGAAGTTAGAATGTAATTTGTATATAAAATCTAGATACAACGAATTTTAATACTCCATTCATTGGTATTTTAGCTGCGTATCTGGTCACTCCATCCTTTAAAAATCACGTATTTCTGTTTTCTTCGCTATTTTTAAAGACAAAAATTCAATTATTCCGATACATAGCTGTAAATTTATGATAACAGCATTCACGATAATTTTCCAGAGATAAATATGAACCAAAGGTTGCAATTAGATACCAAATGATCAAATTTAATAGGCCTACAGTACAGTTTCTAGTAAGATACAAATTTTTAATTTATAATCGAATTTTCCAGCAGGTGTCTCGTCTTAATTAATTAACGCATTAAAATGATACAAACTTGGGTTTGAAACCAGAAAACTTTAACCTGTTTGTGGTATAATTCAGGTGACTACATAAGAAGACAGCAGTACCCGTGCTGGTTAATGGAAGAGAAACCTGGGCGTCAAGGAAAAGAGAACTGAAAAGGGTTCAAAGCTGATGAAATGAAATTTTTACTGTCAATTAAAAGGTTGCTCGAGAAAGGGAAGGCTGTATAACCAGAGCGTTATAAATGAATTAAATACTCGTATAAAAATTGTAAAGTGTACGATTGAATATATTAAAGAACAACGAATACGACATCTGGAAAGAATGACAGATAATATATTTCCGAAAATAACTTTTTTTTATAACCCTGGAAGTAGAAGAAGAGCGGATAAATCTCAGAAACGTTGGTGAAGTTTTTATACTGTTCAGTAATCTGAACTCGGAACAGATGAATAAACTGTGAATATGGACAAAAATTACGATGTGCAATATTTCTTGAAAAATTATAAACAAGACCGTTTGGGGCTTCTTAAAATAACTGCACTTTTTGGTTCCAACAATTGTAACTTATATTTTTTATTTATTTTACATACAGTACAATATCAATAATTAAAATTATATAAAAAAAAATAACAATAAATAAAAATAACTAGAATTAAAAAATCTAACATTATTAAGATACGGGAACGACTATTTTTTTTATATATGAAAAAAAGTGGTGTACTTTATACAAACGAATCGTGGGAACTTTTTGAAATAAATAAAAATACTGGAATAAAGTCGCACCATATATGGAAAAACTTTATTATGTTATTTATTTATATTGCCTTAATATCGTACAAATGAAAAAAAATAAAAAAAAATAGATCAAAATATTTAACTGAATTTCTAAGTATATTTTTAATTAAAACACAACAACAATAAAAACGTTAAAAATACAATTACTTTTAATTTAAAAAAAAAATAAAAAATAAAAATAAAGGCATAAAAAAATAATTAATTACTTGCACCAATTTTTTTTTTTTTTTTGTCTTCAGTCATTTGACTGGTTTGATGCAGCTCTCCAAGATTCCCTATCTAGTGCTAGTCGTTTCATTTCAGTATACCCTCTACATCCTACATCCCCAACAATTTGTTTTACATACTCCAAACGTGGCCTGTCTACACAATTTTTCCCTTCTACCTGTCCTTCCAATATTAAAGCGACTATTCCAGGATGCCTTAGTATGTGGCCTATAAGTCTGTCTCTTAACTATATTTTTCCAAATGCTTCTTTCTTCATCTATTTGCCGCAATACCTCTTCGTTTGTCACTTTATCCACCCGTCTGATTTTTAACATTCTCCTATAGCACCACATTTCAAAAGCTTCTAATCTTTTCTTCTCAGATACTCCGATCGTCCAAGTTTCATTTCCATATAAAGCGACACTCCAAACATACACTTTCAAAAATCTTTTCCTGAGATTTAAATTAATTTTTGATGTAAACAAATTATATTTCTTACTGAAGGCTCGTTTAGCTTGTGCTATTCGGCATTTTATATCGCTCCTGCTTCGTCCATCTTTAGTAATTTTACTTCCCAAATAACAAAATTCTTCTACCTCCATAATCTTTTCTCCTCCTATTTTCACATTCAGCGGTCCATCTTTGTTATTTCTACTACATTTCATTACTTTTGTTTTCTTCTTGTTTATTTTCACGCGATAGTTCTTGCGTAGGACTTCATCTATGCCGTTCATTTTTTCTTCTAAATCCTTTTTACTCTCGGCTAGAATTACTATATCATCAGCAAATCGTAGCATCTTTATCTTTTCACCTTGAACTGTTACTCCGAATCTAAATTGTTCTTTAACATCATTAACTGCTAGTTCCATGTAGAGATTAAAAAGTAACGGAGATAGGGAACATCCTTGTCGGACTCCCTTTCTTATTAGGGCTTCTTTCTTATGTTCTTCAATTGTTATTGTTGCTGTTTGGTTCCTGTACATGTTAGCAATTGTTCTTCTATCTCTGTATTTGAACCCTAATTTTTTTAAAATGCTGAACATTTTATTCCAATCTACGTTATCGAAAGCCTTTTCTAGGTCTATAAACGCCAAGTATGTCGGTTTGTTTTTCTTTAATCTTCCTTCTACTATTAATCTGAGGCCGAAAATTGCTTCCCTTTTCCCTATACTTTTCCTGAAAACAAAATTGGTCTTCTCCTAACACTTCTTCCACTCTCCTCTCAATTCTTCTGTATAAAATTCTAGTTAAGATTTTTGATGCGTGACTAGTTAAACTAATTGTTCTATATTCTTCACATTTATCTGCCCCTGCTTTCTTTGATATCATAACTATAACACTTTTTTTGAAGTCTGACGGAAATTCCCCTTTTTCATAAATATTACATACCAGTTTGTATAATCTATCAATCGCTTCCTCACCTGCACTGCGCAGTAATTCTACAGGTATTCCGTCTATTCCAGGAGCCTTTCTGCCATTTAAATCTTTTAATGCTCTCTTAAATTCAGATCTCAGTATTGTTTCTCCCATTTCATCCTCCTCAACTTCCTCTTCTTCCTCTATAACACCATTTTCTAATTCATTTCCTCCGTATAACTCTTCAATATATTCCACCCATCTATCGACTTTACCTTTTGTATTATATATTGCACCAATGCACCAATAAAATAATAAAATCAAGGTTAAATACAGTAATTTTATATGTGGTATCATATAAATAGTACAAATAACAGAAATAATTAGATTTACCAAGGTTAAAAATAAAAATAATAGTAATACTGATAATAATACTTTAATTACGTTTCAAAGATGACTAAAAAGAAAACACACGAGTAGTTTTTTTTTTAACATTATCGGTTTACTATAAATCTGTGTCGAAATCTTTAAAATAATGCATTTATACAGATCGTGAAGACCTTCTACGTACTGGTAATAGAGTATTCGATTACGCAATTAAAAAAAAAAAAACAAAACAAAACAGTCTTTATTAAAACGATTCTCGTAACCACAAATATTCACCTTTTCTGAATCTTAATAAAATTTCCTTTACTTAATCCAATTTTTTCTCTTTATATTATGATTTAAAATACCAAATAAATATCAAACAAAACTGATAAATCTAGTTTTAAAACGTCAAAAATTTAAATAAATCAAGTCTAATAGAGTTATTTTAACAGGGTTAAAAAAATACTTCAATACGATTACTTTCAACAATTATTGATAGTACAAGCACATGACCTTCTCAGTATATACCCCCAATTTTTTTTTATCTGTTACTTCTCTTGGGACCTACTTTTAATTCAAACATTGCCCCAAAGGAAAATCAGGGGAAATTTACTCCTGTACTTCTTCCGCCATCTTTGTACGGATAATCCTTACCAAAATATCTTTATCACCGATTGCCACCCCCGTTCGTTCTGTTCTGTAGCAAAGTCTTTATGATGTTATCGGGAGTAACCGTGCCAAATTTCCTGTCACGCTTTCCTGTACTGCGATAACTGGCCGCATTTAAACATTGTATATTTTGCAGTGTCCTATCTTCCACAGTAATCAGACTCGGCGAAGGGTCTCAGTGCTCCCTCAGGTATGCTTTTTAAGCAACCGTGATCGGTCAGGAACCGGGTCAACTGGAACTTCAGTTCTCCATGCTTGCGTTACAGTCATCTCTGGAGGTCCGGAATCACTCTATAGAACCATCTACCCTCCGTCTACCGATTCCATCTCTCCTGACATCAGCGAAAAAGCGATGCATCCATCTTGGAATTGTCTTTCCTCTGGTATATCGCCTACCTTTTCCGAGCGTGAGGTCTACATGTGTAAGTCCGGCTACTATACGGCGGTATCGCCCGAGTTTATTCTGTAACCGCAACATAACCAAACAGAGAGATCCCTGTGCACCCGGTTAAGAATTACCAAGGCTTTCCCCTCTTTTAGCTCGACGGACCAGGCTGGTGCTTCATACAACACATTCAAGAGCATCACCTGTTACGGGAACCCCCTCTATGTTGATCATTATCCTACCGATGGCGGCGGCCGTTTTTTCAGCCTTCTGAATGAGATACCTTGGTCATATGCCTTAGAAACTTGACGTTTTTGTATACCTAAACTCTGCGGTTCTTCACCGCAGAGAAGAGTGGAAGACCGTGTTTCCGTTTCTAAACGATAAACGGGATGAGGTTCCGCCTGCCCAAGACCACGTATAATTTTCTTATTCCCAAATTGCCATTACTGTAATAGTTATAATTTAATTAATTAGTTATATACAAACGTATTTTTTAAGTGAAATTAAGTATTAAACCAGATTGCCTCAATATGGCCCAATTTTCCGAACTGGTGGTAATCGTAAGGGTAATTTTTATCAAAGAAAAACAAGAAAAGAGTATAAAATGAAAAAAAAGAAAGAAAATGAGTCATTGTTTATACTTAAAGAGAGAAAGAAAAGTATTCTACGTAATCCATTTTTAAATAGTATTTTTGTATGACGTAAAATAAAAAAAAAACAAAAAAAAACAATAAAATACTTTTAAAATATATGATATTTTTTGGTTTTTAAATATTGATAAGTACAAAAAATAATACCAAGCATAAACAGCATGCAGCATCAGCATCATGGTAGTGAAAACCATAAGGTATTGTAGATAACTAATTTTATTTTCACTGTCTATACACGTTCTGAATAACGAGTGACATTTTACGGTTCTGTTACGAGCTTGTTTGAACATATCGATTATAACATAAGATAAGATACTTATTTTATCGATGGCACCGATGAAATTTCGCTATACTGTGAGAAACCCGCCAGTGTTGTTTATGTGCGTACCTTTATTTGGTAACAGAAAGATAATAAAATTTGAAACAATATTATTTTTCATTTTTTAATACTGTTTTTTTTTAAAGTCGATTTAATTTTGTTTTTTTAATTAATTTTATTTAAAATTTTTGTTTAAAATATGGTTAGGCTTACAAAAGAAACACCAACTGTATGAAAAACAGCCATTTGAATGAAACGTGAAAGTTGAAAAACTTACTTCTTGATAAAATTTAAAAAAAATAAGAGAGGAACATTGCTAAGAAACAACTAACAAGCAGGAGTTGAGACTTTCTTTCTTTTTCCTGTTTAGCCTCCGGTAATTACCTTTTAGATAATACTTCAGAGGATGAATGAGGATGATATGTATGTGTGTAAATGAAGTGTGGTCTTGTACAGTCTCAGTTCGACCGATCCTGTGATGTGTGGTTAATTGAAACCCAGCCCACCAAAGAACTCCGGTATCCACGATCTAGTATTCAAATTCGTATAAAAATAACTGACTTTACTAGGACTTGAACGCTGGAACTCTCGACTTCCAAATCAGCTGATTTAGGAAGACGCGTTCACCATTAGACCAAGCCGGTGGTTTATGAGTTGAGACTGTCTTGAATGTAAGAATATATATATATATATATATAAATACCGTCTGTTTCAAAATGAATAACGGGCTTTTAAAGTTACGTAATATTTATTAAGTTTCACGTACATTGATAAATTATACAAGAAATGAAAGAGCAACTTAAACAGTTTTTCTTATAAATGTTGAATGTGAGCACCATTCACCATACGGCACACATCCAGCCGATTGGAGAGTTCATCCCATACTTTAATCATCAAGTCTGGAGTAATTTATGCGACAGCTGATTCAATCCTATGTCTCAATTCGGATAAGTCAACCGGTAACGGTGGCGCTTATACTTAATCCTTTTTAAACCCCAAAGAAAAATTCGCCCGGGGTTAGATCGGGCGAACACGGAGGCCACGGCAAACAAGCCCTGTCATTTGGTCCCTGGTGACCGATCCAGCAGTCGGGAAAAATTTCATTCAAGCGATCACGGCGTTATGCCAGTGACGAGGCGCATAATCTTGTTGCCAAATAAACTTCTATGGTTCGTATTACGTTTGAAAAAAAGAACCGTAGTTCTAATATATCAAGATAGATATATTTCTCAGACGCTTTTCGGCGTCTTCGCTAAGATCAAAGGGTAGTATATCCAGATAGTTCATTCCAGGCACAATTACTTCCGCGAGAAAGAACGACCCGTAAACTTGCTGTTGGGATATGGCACAAAAAACATTCAGTTTTGGGGAGTCTCGTTCACTCTGTAATATTTCGTGAGAATTTTTTTATCCCCAGATACGCAAATTATGCGTTTTTACTTTTTTATTATCATAAAATGTTGTTTCGTCACTAAATACGACACGATAAAGAAAGTCATCGTCACGGTGCATCGTTTCATTTACGAAGCTAGCACGCAAACCATAATCTGTAGGCTTTAGAGCTGGTAAAAGCTGTAAACGATATGGACGCAGTTGTAAGCGTTTTTTTAAAACCCTCCAAACAGACGTCACTGGAATTAGCGGCTATCCTTCCTACCGGATTTCGTAGAACTATGCACAAAAAACTCTCTTACATATTCAATTTTGTCTTCGAAAACAGTCGGTCATCCTGTGCTCTTCCCTTTACAAATAAAGCAAGTGGTTTCAGAGTGTTTACCACCATCTACGAATGTTATTGTCACTCGGGGGATCACAACGGAACGCATGTTGAACGGTAATTACAGATTCACACTTTGCAAACTGCAAAACACTCAACGCTTTCTGTTAGGAGGGTCGTCATTTTTGCTACTAGCGCTTTCATGAGGAAGGTACTGGAAACAGTTTATGAACTTGCGCATAGCTAAACCTGTTTGAGTTACTCTTTCATTTCATGTATAATTAATCAATGTACGTGAAATTTGACAAAAATATATAATTTTTTTCTAACAGAGGGTAACAACCGGATAATTCATTACTGAAAATAATTTCAATGTCAAGATGATTTCATACTAATCGTTAAGCTTACATAGAACATTATGTAATGTTGAAAACAATAAAAATGTCTTTACCAATACTATTAATTATTCGTTTAATAAAATACTTATATTTTACAAACGTAAAAGACTAAAATTGAGAATATCTTCCATTTCTGAACTCTTAAAAATTTGAACATTGTCATTTTTTATTCACTTTTTTATCGTGTGTACTGCAACATAACACACAGATTAATTGAGAAATTCTTATAAAATGTTAACCCATTCAACCGATCAGAAATAAACCAATCGCCATAGTTTCTTTGATAGTAAATATCGATAAATATTCTTTTAAAAGATTCCATTCTGAATAAAACTTCTTGTGTTGCGTATGAGGGTTTCGTTTGTTTGGTGATGTGTAGTGTTATTATAAATGAAAGAATTACTAGTAAATGACGTTCATGGATAAATACGTATAAAATATTTGAAAACTGTCCGGTAACAATGGATTCTGTTGGAAAATTTGTAACCGATAATAGATTACTAACGGTATTGATTTTCTTTGATGTATGTTGAGTGATGTATGCTGATGATATAGTAATTCTAGCCGAGAGTAAAAAGGATTTAGAAGAAACAATGAATGAAGTCCTACGCAAGAACTATCGCATGAAACAAAACAAAAGTAATGAAATGTAGTAGAAATAACAAAGATGGACCACTGAATGTGAAAATAGGAGGAGAAAAGATTATGGAGGTAGAAGAATTTTGTTATTTGGGAAGTAGAATTACTAAAGATGGACGAAGCAGGAGCGATATAAAATGCCGAATAGTACAAGCGAAACGAGCCTTCAGTAAGAAATATAATTTGTTTACATCAAAAATTAATTTAAATGTCAGGAAAAGATTTTTGAAAGTGTATGTTTGGAGCGTCGCTTTATATGGAAGTGAAACTTGGACGATTGGAGTATCTGAGAAGAAAAGATTAGAAGCTTTTGAAATGCGGTGCTATAGGAGAATGTTAAAAATCAGATGGGTGGATAAAGTGACAAATGAAGAGGTATTGCGGCAAATAAATGAAGAAAGAAGCATTTGGAAAAATATAGTTAAAAGAAGAGACAGACTTATAGGTCACATACTAAGGCATCCTGGAATAATCGCTTTAATATTGGAAGAACAGGTAGAAGGGAAAAATTGTGTAGGCAGGCCGCGTTTGGAATATGTAAAACAAATTGTTAGGGATGTAGGATGTAGAGGGTATACTGAAATGAAACGACTAGCACTAGATAGGGAATCTTGGAGAGCTGCATCAAACCAGTCAAATGACTGAAGACAAAAAAAAGTATGTTGAATATTTCTAGCGAGTATCAGTAGATATTCCGAAGATGAATTTTGATTTGCTGTAGAATATGACTGGATGATTCTATAAAAATCCGATGGATAGTTACGTTAAAGATGTTTTCTAAGAAAATCTTATTTTTATTTATGTAACGTGCTGAGTGATTTTTTTCAGTAAACTTGATTATATAAACAAACAAATATTTATATATTTTTATACTGATGCAACTAATTAAACGAGTGCTTAAAAGAAAAACTAAAACTCAAGTTCTTCCTCACAAAAAAATTTAATAATAATTTCAAGGAATAAACGCTACAAGGAAGTAACCAAGACTTAAATTTTAACTTCCTACCAGAAGAAATTAAAACTTAAAAAAACCATGAGAGAAGATATTTCTCTCCCTTCATCTTTTTCTCTCTCTCGCATAAACGCATACGCACACAATTAAAACGGGATGATTTTTTTTTATTTTCATACTATCATGCTTAAATTGGTTGATGTAATACAAGATCACATATACGTAGAGTATTATTTACTGTAAACACGTGTACCAATTTATGCAAATGTGAATATATAATTAAATTAGTATAGCATTCCAGTTTTTGACCGCGTAAACCGGTTCTTACATCATTATAACAGGTTCAAAAAGTTTTTTAAACTCATGAATTTTTTTTTTAAAGCGCATATTACTAAGGAATAAATTTATAAAACGTTGTTTGTTGTGTAAAATACAAATACCTGTAGTTAAATCATAATTCGATTACAAAAACATTTCAAAATTAACTATTTTTAAAAAGTAAAATCATCAGAAATGAAATGGTAATTTAGTAACTTTCTATATTTTTAATATAATACAGTTTAAATAAATGAAAATTAAATATTTTTCTTATTTTACATAATAACACGTTATTCTATGAAAGTAAGTCATTAAGAACATTTTTTGAAATTGGATGTCGTACATGGGCTGTAGAACAAGATCACCCTCAGTATTTCGAGATTTCGCCTAGTTCAGGTCATATTTTTCTTAGGCACATTTTTTATCGATTAAAAAATAACAATATTTACAAAAAAACATTCTTTTACACCCCGAAAAATGTTGTTGTAGTCAACGGCTATGTTGAGACGTCACAGGTAAACTGTAGAATTAAATAAATGAATAATATTTAAAATTTAAAAAAATAACTCGGTCTGGGTGGTTTCACTCGATCGCCAGGTCGACTCGGTACCTGGTGCGTTGTGAAATTACATTTGTTTAGTTAAATTACATTTGTTTAGCCTATAAGTCTGTCTCTTCTTTTAACTATATTTTTCCAAATGCTTCTTTCTTCATTAATTTGCCGCAACACCTCTTCATTTGTCACTTTATCCACCTATTTGACTTTTAACATTCTCCTATAGCACCACATTTCAAAAGCTTCTAATCTTTTCTTCTCAGATACTCCGATCGTCCAACTTTCACTTCCATATAAAGGACACTCCAAACATATACTTTCAAAAATCTTTTCCTGACATTTAAATTAATATTTGATGTAAACAAATTATATTTCTTACTGAAGACTCGTTTAGCTTGTGCTATTCGGCATTTTATATCGCTCCTGCTTCGTCCATCTTTAGTAATTCTACTTCCCAAATAACAAAATTCTTCTACCTCCATAATCTTTTCTCCTCCTATTTTCACATTCAGTGGTCCATCTTTGTTATTTCCACTACATTTCATTACTTTTGTTTTGTTCTTGTTTATTTTTATGAGATAGTTCTTGCTAGGACTTCATCTATGCCGTTGATTGTTTCTTCTAAATCCTTTTTACTCTCGGCTAGAATTACTATATCATCAGCAAATCGTAAAATTTTATATTCAATTTTAAATTGAAATAGAATACATGAATATTCATCTGATATACTTATTTTCAACATATTTTTCATATTTTTAAACGAATTGCTGCTATATTAAATGGGACAACACTCCATCAGGATGTTTCTTCAAATGACTCGATTCTTGAAGCGTTGTGCTTTAAATTTTTATTTAAGAACAAAAAGTTTGAATTAACAAAGATATTTTTTGCACTGAAAATTCGAAAGATCACACAGAAACATCGAATTAATAATGGTAAATTCAAATTATGAGTATTGACATCGATGAAATTTCGCAATATTAAAAAAAAAATAATAAACGTTTCCTCAGCTTTTGAAATTGAGTTTAATATTTAAAAAAAAAAGGTAATAAAGAATAATATCTAATGACAACACTTTTTCTGAGCTCATCAGTTAACCATATAAGTGAAGAAATCACGGGTGTGTTACCTATAAGGAAAAAATATTGTGTAAAAACCATTTTCCTCATGTAAATTCCAGTTTAAAAAAAAATATATTACTGAAAAGTAGATATATTTTACAATGCACTTAACATGGATTATCGTAATTCGTATAATAAATTAGTAATAGTTAATTTTATGATTAATGATTATCTATAAAAGATAATAAAAATGAAATTTGTCTTATTCATCGAAAGATTCAAAAAAATAATATTTCTGATACCATAATCCAAATAAAAAAGTAATAACCAATAAAATGTTATTTAGTAATTGTATAATAAATTTATTAAAAATAAAAATATATATTCGAAGTATTTACCTACTGACGTCGAGATTATGATATTAAAAAACTGCGATAAGATCTATTATACGTGCAAGGATTGTATTAAGCACGTAATTTTGAATCAAAATTAAATAATATTTAATAATTAAATTTAATTTCCTCTTTATTAACAAAGGTTATTAAAATATTTTACTTTTTTTAAAATAAAAGATAATTTACATTTCAGGAAATGTTTATACACAAAAAGTAGAGAATAAATACAATGGACTTTCTGTTTGTTCCAGTATAGTCACTGGAAATAATTACATAATCACTCTACTTGATTATACGTATATATTTTCATAATTTTGCAAGAATTATAATGTAATATATATGTAATTAATTTAATATTTTTTTGTGAAATATTCTACAGTTATATACTTTTACATTTTTGTAAAAGTGTATTGTTATAGACGTTTTGTAATTGTATTGTATTACACTTTTTATAACTATTTTAATCTAAGAAAGAAAAACATTACTTGAAAGTAAAATATACATTAGAAATAAGAAATCTTAAAATATTACAAATATAAGGTCAGTTGACTTTTTCATTTACGTGTTCTGGACAGGCAAACCAATTTTACACGATCGATTGTAATTACAAATTTTGGTATTTACTAGAAAAAAGATTGGTTTTATTAATTAATTTTCTTAAAACTTAACAAAGATATACAACTGAATTCTAATATAAATAAATTCCAGATCTGTGAATTAACTGAGTTAAAAATATATCACTAAAGATTGAAAAAAAAAGATTAAGTACTAATTTTGTCTTCTAAGTAGGAGTTGATCATTTCGTTTAATTCTTTTTTGTTGCCAATAATTTAATCGGGAATCTTTGGTTTGATATAATTCTTCTGATCTTAATTTGTGTACACGTTCTCTCTAGTTTTCAGATTTTCTCTTTATATTCATCTCCTCTCTTAATCTTTTAATTCTTTCGTTGGTCTTAGCGCTTCCTTCTCTTTATATTTATTATCTCTTAATGTTTTTTTTTCTTTGTTTGCAACATTTTCTTCCTTTTTATTCTTTCTTTGGTTTAAGCATTTTCTGATCTAGTAATACGAGTAATAAAGGTACTTTTACTCCATCCTAATATTTCATGTAAAATTGTTGAATTAAAAATTGTATAAATATTTGAAGTTAAAAAACTAATATTTCAGCATTTGTGTAACTGTCCACTTTATTAAACAATTGAACGAATGTATCTCACTTTCAAATGAAATAAGTTTAAATTAAGTATAGAAAAAAATGTGTATATGTAATTTAATAGGCGTACAAAGTGATGTAGTGTCCACATCAGATTTTTTTAATTACGCCAGTAGGCGTAATTAAGGCGTATTTAAGTGTTGTAAATAAAGGTTAGCTAACAGTATATAATATTTATTGTTGTTATTAATTAATCGATATAATAAATAAAAAATTTCCTTAGAATACAAAATTCTAATTTAAAAGGTTTTAATAAAGCCGGTTTGGATGTACAGGAAACAGCTTTGGGGAATTTAAACCTTAAAACAACAACGGTTTTATTTCAAAAGTTTGAGAAATTTTATCAGCGCTGGTATGTTACAAACAAAATATTTCGCAGTGAGTCATATTCCAATAATAAAAGAAGAAATTGTCCTATGAAAAAGAAAAGAATTCCTCAAAAAGTTAGAAAAGCATCGACATCGTTAAGCAATCCACCTGGCAACTTTTTTCAAGACACGTATAGATTAAAACAACCAAAATTATACATTTACCATTCAGATTTATTTAAAAATAACAATTTTTTATTATTATAATTTAACATAAAAATTATCTAAACAGATCTATGCGATTGTAAAAACGTATTAATAGTGTCTACTAATGAATGTTGTCTTCTGCAAAAATCAAACGTGTCATACTTCCCAAACGCTTTTTTAAGTAAACTGAAAATAAAAAGTTTTATTTTTACATAAAATAATAAAAACAAATAAAAATATTTGAATAGACTCATCGGAAGATCTTTATTTTTATTTTTATTTTCAAAGCTTATTTACAATCGGTTACATTTATATAAACATTTAGTAAATCTGATAATTTCCCACATCACATGATGACGAGTTCTCAGAGAAACTCAAAAATTACACAATATTGAATACTTTTACGTCAAGCACATACAGTTTGCAATTATGAATGACCATCAACACCAGTAGAACAATAAAAAACAAAATAATATATTATAATAGGTAGAAGTAAAAAAAAAAAAACTGAAGAACCAATGTAAAAAAAGAAAAAGTATATGTAACAAATTTTAAATTAAGAATTGAATAGATAATGTACAATAATCACATCCAAGATTACGATAGACATTAAAATTTTAATTAATTTTATATTCTAGTGCCTCAAAATAAGTAACTGAAAGATTTTTCCGGTAAACTGCATTTCTTTAGCAGAGTAGCAAATTTTTTAACTAATATAAATGAGATCTATTCAGTTTAAATATAGAAAAATTACTCGTGACGAAGGGGGGAAAAAGAAACTTTGTATCAATTAAACATCTGTCATCAGACAATATCTCTCATACAACCGTCTCAGAACGATAGCTAAATACTGTTGCGAACTTAAAAATGACAGCCTTCTCTGTTACTGATCGATAAAGACAGTGAAGCAGAGTTTCTAAAAGATCTAAACACAAACACAAACGCGCGCGCGCACACGCACACACACACATACACACACACACACACACACACACACAAAACAATATAGTTGTTTCAAGTTTAGATGTTTTCGAAAATTAATATTTTTCGTACTGTATTGATGAATATAAATTTTTTAACGTAATTAATCAAGGATATATTTTATATGGAAATGATCGAAAGGAAAAAAAAATTTTTACTGTTCTGTCTTTCCGGAGAATTGTTCCCATATTATCATCCCACTGGATGAACGTATTATTTTTACCTTAATCATAGATAATTATGTATTATTATCAATAATTTAAATTGTTAATTTTTTTATGTAGCGCTGTTATTATTATTTTTTTCTTGTAGGGTATAAATTTCTTTAATAAGTATAGATTATATATTGTAACTTTAGGGATTAAAAAAATCTATTCCTTATAAATATCTTCTAATACAAGTCTTGATTACTACTCTTAAGTCATTTAAAACTGGTTTTCATTTATTATTATATCCAGTGTCATAAGAAAACAACTCTGAATGTTTGTGCAGAATTTCTAATTCGTCTGGAAAACAACCAAAAAAAATAAAAAAAAAACAATATTTTATATAAATTCATTTTAAAAATCGATTTCAACACATAAGTTATATTTGTTTACTTATGGATATTTTGTTTTTTATGTACTCATACTACCGGAATCAGTTGTTATAATAACACCTACTTTTGATAATATCACAGCTAGACTTCAAAATTAACTTCTAGAAAAGTAAAACTTAATGTGGGGTGAAAAATAAATATATTAAAAAAAATCTGTTTAAACCGACTTGAAAAAAAAAACAAAAATATTTTTTCAATTCTTATTTGAATTCCGAATTTTTGAAGTCTAAGCTAAAACATTTACTATGCTTCTTAATTTGGCCGAATTAATAAGTAAACATTTAAAGTTCGACTGGAAATTATTATTTTATGTTTTATTATTCTAAATGTAATATTTATTTAAAATATATGATAATAATAAAACATTACTCGAGTGACAAAAAAAGTCGATTGCGTTAACGGAAGTTAAATAACACCGGTTTTAGTTTTGATAAAAATAAGAAAGAAAAAAAACAAACTGATGAACTGAGGTTTTCTGAAATATGAATGTATATTTCAATTTATGAAAGTTTTTCAATTAAATTATCGTGTCACGCATATTCTTATACATAAAGCCGAAAGTTTTTTGTATGTCTGTTTTTAAGTTCTCGCTTCACGCAAAACCCATCGATCGGTTGCTTTCAAATTTACAGGATACATTCGCGTTATCTCAGGGAATTCTTTTTAGCCGTACACCAAGGTTCTAGTCACGCTGGGGGTGAAGTTAGCAATTGAAGATATTCGTTAAAAAAGAAAAGATTAATTAAAAATGAAATTTATTTCTATCACCATAACACCAGAAATAAATTGTGAATATTTCCTCGTCAAAGATCTATGTTTATTAGTTATCGAAGTTATTGCTATTCTGTATTTTGTAATTTAGTTATTTTTCAGGTTTATATAAAGCATAAATTACTTTGTAATTTATTAGTATTATTCTTACAACCATGAGGGTAACGAACACTGCGGAGGCTGGTTCGACGGAAATGGAAAGCGAAGCGAGGTCCCGTCTGCGGTCCCGGAGACGGCTCTGGGGAACCCTTGCCTCGGCTTCGGGTTTTCCTACGCCAACCTGGCCTAGGAATAACCTCACAGGGAGTGGAGCCCCGTGGCTAGACGGTTGGAAGGGTGAAGCGAACTCCAGTATAAAATCATAACCCCTACGTAAGATATATATAATAACGCAATAAAAATCTAACAATAATTTTCGATAATAAAATAAATATTAAAAGATTATCAAAAATATATTATATATTTAAACAAAAGATTTATTTTTCGTTTAAAAACTCTTCCATTTATGTTTTGAAGAAAAAATTATAAAGGTATCACCAGTAGAATATCCTCCAAAAAATAAAAAAAATAATCAGAATAAAACAAAGAACTGGATTGAAAATTTCATTTGAAAAAAACAGAAATTATGACAAATCTAAAGAATACTCAAAAGATATAAAAAAAATGAAGTCGTGGAAAAATTCAAATATCTAGGCGAAGTAATCCACAAAAATAGGCTAGACAAAATATGTTTGGAAAATCGGGAAAATAAAATAGAAAAGGCTTTCCAACCGACAAAAAATCTTTACAATAAAAATCGATATTTTACGAAATTTAGACATTAAAACAAGATTATAAAACCTGAAAGTCTTTACGTGATAAAAACTTTAACATTAAATAATCAAGGAAGACTAGAAAAATATTTTGCTATAAAAGAAAGAAAAAATCATTGGGAAAAAAGGTAATCCTCTCTGTATTATAAAATTGTAAAAAATATGCTGAAAACATAAAAATCGCAATAACTCAAGATCTAATCGATGTACTGGGACGAGCAACGACTTAAAACACTCGAAAAATCAATTCACACCTAATGAGGCCAAACCGAAAATGTTTCCTCAATTCTGAGTCGAGATGCGAGCGAACCCTATATTAAAACATGGTAAAAAAAAATTTGAAATGCTGACCGCGTAGCGGCCAGGGGGCTTAACTCCCTAGTACTTTATATTATAGACGTGTGTGACATATATTTTTTAAAATACATAAATCGTGAAAAGAATTTAAATATACAATTATAATCATCAGTTTTTATGGTAAATTTGACAGAATCTTCAGTGAAACGTATTCGACTTTTAACAACTTGAAATGCAAAGATAGATTTAAAACTATTTTTTGAAGTTAAAAGGCGCTTATAAGGCAGTTTTTCCGCTAAAGTAATGTACGGGTGTATTTTTTTATTTCCTTAATACTTATTTTACTTGTTGAAAAAGAATATTGTTCGATCCAATAACAACAGATTTACAGTAAAACTTGCCAATCACATTTTGAAAAAAACGAAGCGATAAAAATCGTTTTACTCGATAAAATTGTATACAATGCTTAGTTGAACAGCATATTAGAATATTACTTTTTTTCGGTTTCAGTTATGTTTATATCCGCCAAAATTTTAATTTTCCGAAAATTTATTAAAAAACTGTGCTTTTTAATTGCCAATAAAATCAAAAACAACAGGCAAGTAGTGTTATATGCATTTACTCCCCCCCCCCCCCAAAAAAAAATAGTGATGATTCTAATGGTGTAATTACATTTTTTACGACTTATTTTACGAGCAATGTTATCCGCCATATTGAATGTATGGCTGTTAATATAATCAAAGTCGCTTCCTCAGAGATTAATGATTTCATTAGACATCTCGATTCCCCGGAGGAGAGAAGATCCTACCTCGTAGCGTGTCCGGTCACTACACCACCCCCTCCGTTCCTAGCCAGTAGTGGCTTTAACGGAGGACATCTCGCCCTCAAACTGATTGTGCCACACAGCTTTCAGTCCAGGCCCCGCAGAGATGCCACCGATGCAGATGCCCCGAGGGACATCTACATCGGTAAAAAAAAATTCACCCCGAGATAGATTTACGTGTTTATGCCTTCAGAATGAAGACAACGGACACCTGCAGCTACCACGTCGCCCTCAGGAACTAAGCTAGGAACCTAACCGCGGAACGAAGACCCCGCGCCTAGATCTAACTATTAAAGAGCCACTTTCTGAATGTCTCAGATCCGTACTAACAACCTCAACAATAAACTTTCCCGCTAAAGTTTTGTACATCGAAATTTAGACCTAGTTCCCTTAAGAACCCCGCTTAATACTCAAAATGAGTTTCTATCTGACTCCGTTCCGGTCTGCCCGGGAGAGGAGAATTAACGCCTACTCCCGCACAGCGCCATTACGGAGTCCCGCGTGACATTCACCATCTTTCGCAGACCGCCGCCAAGACTCCCCTGCATACCACCAAAGCAGTACCCAGAGAAGCCCCGCCGACAGTGTCATTAGCTCATTAGTGCCCCCGTCGGAGCGCGACCGCACCCACCGGGCAAGAATAATCCCGTCGACTTCATTAGTCAGCTATAATCCCTGTGATGAAATGGCTATGCCATTTTTATGAATAATTGTTATCTTATCTAGATCTCCTAAAACTCTTTAGTAATGGCCAATTTCATATTTAATTATTTAGGAACAAATTGTTTGGTGGTTTGGAAAAACAGGGTGATCCACAAAGTGAAATTATTATTAAAATATTTTATCAAAAAATTTTTAAATCATAGAAATTTAATAAAGAAAATTAAATTTAAAAATAAATAAATAAAGAGATAAAATATATTTAATTATGTTAATGTAATTAAAATAATAATTTACGTTAGTTTAAGAATCATGACACAAATAAGAAAAAAAATATACGTTATTTACTTTGATATTTATTTATTATTTATTAAATAGATAATTCAAATTTTCAGTTAAAAAACAAATTACCGGTGAATATATATTTAATAAACTTATTAAAAATAAACGAAAGTAAGTAATCCGGTTCAAAAGTAGTATTTTACTGAAAGTAAAACTAAAATTTTATCGCTTTTATAAATTAATTTTTTACGATTAAATAAAGAAAGTTGTCTCAACATGTAAAAGAAATTATTCAGATATTTATTAAACTAGTATCAATTTTATCATTTAATTTAGATCCTATTTATCTATCTATCTATCTATCACTAACTCACTTATTACTAATTCTTCCAATTCCCGACTAGCTGAAAGTTGAAATTTAGTATAATATTATCTAAAAGGTCATCTTTAGGAAAAAGAAAAGAAATTATTTGATTAAAAACCCCTAAAGGGTTAGATAATTATATCACTAAATTAAAAAAAATATATATGTAATTTAGGTTAGAAGATTCTGACTTTTGCATTTACGAGTATATAACTGTATCGTTGTATTCAACTATTTATATATATAAGGAACGGTAAACTTAATTTACTGAAAATTAATCTAGAAGAGCCTTGAGTCTTTGGGTGACTTAATAAAGTGATAATGTTGAGGGAGTGCTGCTATAATTTTATGACTAAATTTCATTAAAAAAATATTCGTGCGTTTAATTTATACTTTCTTACATTTTGTCAGAGAAAATAATAAAAATATTAAAAGGAAGTTTCACTAAGTCCTCTCACTTATAAAAAATGTATTATTGTAATGTTTTTAACAGATTTCAGTAATAGAAAAGAGATTTCAATTTGATTTGTATGTGCGTATATCGTGCGTGGTAATCGTTTATTTTTTTGGTGTTCAACACAAAATGATTAAAAAACTGAATTAGAATTGATTTTTATGTTATTATTTATTTTTTATTGAGGATTTTCATCGTTGTAAGGTTTTTTCACGTACATCTTTCGTCGGAAAATTTTTAAGAAAAAAAAAATCTTAATACCACCTTCATAGAGGATTTGAAGAATTTTTGTTCAAAATTACTGTTATTTTTATTTATTAAATATCTAGTTTTTGTAATGTAATAATATAAAGAAATTTTCATAATCATATGAAAATTAAAGGAAATTAGTTGGAAAACTAAGGATATGAAGTAATATAATTACCGAATTCCAGAAAGCGTTATTTTGCTCTTTTTACACATTGTTTCACCGCATAAATTCAGGTTTCACGCCTTTCAATTTTTTAACATCTTTTTTCATACCGTAGCGTTTTTTGTAGCCCTATAGAGACTATAAACAAAATTATATGATAGATTGATTTTCCAAATTTTTAAGATATATAAAGGAAATGAAATAGGAAATTCAAAGTAAAAGGATAAAAGAAGATTTTCTTTTTTTTGGATAGAATGAAATTTTGTGAAATAATTTATAATACGAAGATTTTTAAGGATGAAGAAGATAGAGCACCAGAACATAATGGACAATAAAAAAAAACAAAAAAACGGGTGCATTTCGAGAAAATAAAGGAAACATGGGAAGGAAAAGAACCAAAAAAGAGATTACATATTGATATGGTTCTTCGTAGGTTCCTTTGAAAAAACAAATAAGCAATACCGACATAAAAAAAGGGTACGAAAAATTAGATTTTGATTTTATGACGTCGAACAAATTTAAGAATTAGTAAATTATTGGCAGTTTGATTTGCCTTTGGTGACCGTTGTTTATTTCGATATTTAATAAAGAATTGAGAAAGTATAATTATTGTTTACACGTATTTTTTAATATATCTTATAAAATTAATTTTATTTTTTTAAAACGTCTACTTTATTATAAGTCTTCAATTATTATTAACGGCCGCTAATGGCGAATATTAAGGAATTAACTGAAAAATTAATCTACCTTTTGAATAAAATTTTGATACAGGAACCGTAGGGTCTGTATCTCCTTGTTCCGGTGACCGATTGTGACCGCAAGTAAATGGGATTTACTAGACATAAAAAACGCATTCGGGGCTATTGGTTGGGGTCATATTAATGATGCAATTGCGGCTAGGGGCCTCAGCCCGTACCTGCGTAGGCAAATTGAATGTTACTTGTCCAACAGAGGATGTCTGGTGGAAGCACAGGAAGAAACAGTACATTTTCAAATGCACGGTGGAGTTCCGCAGGGCTCTGTTCTGGGGCCGTTGTTGTGGCTGGTGATTATAGATGAACTCCTTCAGAAGGAGTTTCCTGTCGGCGTCCAGGTGCTGGCTTATGCAGATGACCTTGCAGTCCACGTAGAGGGAAGGACGGTCTTGGAGGTGCGGGCGAGGGTGTATGCGGCCATCGACACTATACAGGAGTGGTTGAGGTCCAGGGGTCTGCAACTGTCTACGGAAAAATGCCGGTGTATTGCCTTTACGGGTAGAAGAGTGCTAGAACCGTTCAATATTTCCATCAACGGTCATGCTATAGAAGAAGCGAATAACATCAAGTACTTAGGAGTTATCCTCCAGAAAAACGGTAGATACACCGAGCACATAGTCGATGTATGCAACAAGGCAGAAAGGATGATAAAAAGTCTAAACATCATTATGTCATCGCAGAATGCCCCTCGGGCCTCAAAGCGCCGTTTACTGGCGACCACCGTCGTGTCTTCGCTTATGTATTCCGTTCCGGCCTGGTGGCGCTATCAGGCCATCAGGCGCAACAAAGAGAGACTGGCGAGGACGCACAGGTGTGTGCTCCTAGGTGTTGTGTCCGCATACAGGACAGTGTCCTATGCCGCCCTGTGCGTGTTATCGGGTACACCTCCTATTGACCTAATCGCAAAAAAGAGGGTGGAGAGGGCACAAGGCAAGCCAGAACAAGAGGTCAGGGATGCCGTTTATAATATCTGGCAGGAAAGATGGTCGCAGGAAGCTGTGGGTCGATGGACGAGAACCCTCATCCCCAACATCAAGCCGTGGTTGTCGAGAAGATTTGGTGAGGTTGATCATCACCTATCGCAGTTTTTTACAGGACATGGTTCCTTCAATAACTACCTGCACAAAATAGGCAAGAGGGAAGAGCCAATTTGCAACTACTGCAACGAGATAGATGATGCTGAGCACACCTTTTTTGAGTGCAATAGGTGGGACACACTTAGACATAGTAAGGCACTCACAGGTATAACTCCAGAGACAACAATAGACTACATGCTAAGAAGCGAGTCAAACTGGAATAATTTTGCTAGTTTTGTTAGACAAGTTGTTCTACAGAAATACTCCGATGAGAGAAGACAAGGTGTTGGCTAGGATAGGACTGGGTGGACAGCCTTGCTGGTGAGGTCCAGCATGCTGCGGTGTGTTGGCACTGATGAGCCACCAAGGACTCCACGGGTAACAGTCAGGCAACAGCACACTGAATACTTAAGGGACCCGGTACCGCGTCGCGGCGAACTGGGTCTGGCGTGGTGTAATAATGTGGTGTATTAGTATTGCCCTTTTGGGTCCCCAAGGGGGCAATATTGATAAAGAACTCTCAAAAAGAGCTAACCGGTAGGCCGACCTGCCTTGTCGGTATATAGCCGGTAGGTGGGGAGGCCTATTTGAGTTTAAAGACACTCACCTGGGCGGCGTAATACCAACAAGTCGGTCCGGCCCAGGAGAGCAAGAGAAAAAAAAAAAAAAAAATTAAATGGGATCAGTGCCTGATAAACAAAAATCGTATCCCAAAATTTCATCCAAATCAATCCGTCTAGCTCTAGGGATATCAAACAAAAAACAGATTAACATATATACAATCGTGCCCGTGACTGTTGCTGAATCAGGAGCCGCTCCTGACACGGGGAACGCTCGCCAACTTTGGTTGGAGGGTACTGGGGAAATAAAATTCACAGGATGGACAAAACCCAGTGAAGATGGTCAACGGCCCTGAAGGCGGAAGAGGAAGACTTCCCGACGGCAAATGAGCGTAGGGAGATAACCCGAATAAAATCCAGGTTGATAGAGCTCTGTAAGCTGGAGAAGAAGTAGTCTTTCTAGGAGAACGGGACTCTTAGAAGAAACTCCACTGGTCGCCAAGGTCGGGAGTCGGGTGTAGTGTTAGCAATTCCAACCGTGAAAAGAAAACTACTATGAAACCAATTGATGTGCCTCGGATCAGAACTGGATCTACGGATAAAAAAAAAAGTCAAAAACAGCTAACACCGATGAGGGTGAGACGATGGCGAGGGGCGGGGAAAGACACGAGAGATTGGAGACGAATCGTGGAGGAGGTCGAAGCACGGGCGAAGCTGTAGCGCTAGTATAAGAAGAACGATAATCGTAAGTATGTATGTAGATTATGTCCTTTAGGAATTTTTCAATGCTAAAATTGAGTTTTTTCGGTTAGAAGGGGGTCATGAAATAACATATGACAAAAATCTGACATTCAGTATTTGATTTCATTTAGCTAGCTTTTTTAAAATTAATCTAAAAAAAACATTATGTAAATGATAAAATTGTTAAGGTCAGTTTATTAATTAATTTATAAAAATTAAATTTTACATTGCATTGGATTTTTAATCGATAAAAAACCAAAAAAAAAAAAAAAAAATTATAAATTTAATTAGTTGATATTTCATTAAAGAAATATAAAATTTTTTTACAACACGTATACCATATTAATATAAAATTAGTAACGTGAATAAAAATGTAAAATTATATTAGACATACGTTAAAAAAAAGTATAAGTAACTGTTATATAATATCCTTTCTTGTATTCGCAGCATTACATGATCCATTAAGATAGAACTGTGTAGAAAACAAGATAGTTCTTTCGTTTATTCACACACATAACAGAACTTGTATCGTATAAAATTTTTAACTATATACAGGACAAGACTATCTGAAGAAATTTTTGGTGCAACTTTTTTTTCAAAGAATAATAAATCCGTTACATTAACTACTCTAACCGCTTGATTGCATAATAAAACTGGTCACAAGACGAGTTCCTTTAATAAAGTTTATCGTAATTATTTTTCTTTTCAAAATTCTACAAGATCCAATTTAAAAATCGTATTAAATTAACGATTAAAAAAAATAAAAAATTAATAACTAAATAAACTTAATGTTACATAACTCCTAAATGCTGTACCACAAATTTATAAAATTTATAGTTTTTTTTATCTTAACGTTAATAAAATACAATATTACGAATAAATCATTTAAAGATTTCACTGTTTACAGGAGTGCTATTAAAAAAGAATTAGCTTTAATAATCAGAAGTTTATTAAAAAAAAAATCAGCAATTTTATGGAATTCTCTTTCCTGTGGTGCAATACAAATAATAAAAAAAAAAGATAACTTCCTCGTTAAAAAAAATAATATCCTGTTTTCCCGGAAAATAATGTCAATAATAATAGCGAATTTACAGACCAATCAAGAAAATTGTGTCGATTACAAGATCAACATAAATGAATAACTCAACAATAAATAATGATAATAATAAAACAAAAGCCATAAAAATCGCTGACAACAAAGTTGTAATACTTTCCTGGTATTGGTTATTTATTGTTACGTAGCGGAAAAATAATTACATGTTAGATGTGTTACCTAAGATTTCCTATTTGGTGAAGGTGGGGGAGGTGAATTAGGATGATATTTTATTGTAAAATTATTACTATAAGTTTTGAAAAACGAATAACTTATTACAAAAACTAAAAAAAAATTTTGAAAAATTAAAAAAAAATCGATACTTTTAAAATTTGATCTGCTTCCTCAACCGCATTATTGTCCCCAAAGTATTTTTTTTTTGGGTCGCATGGATTATTACTATGCCTAGAAAGATATAAAAATATATTTAAAAATATGCAATAGATAAAAGATTTTTTGTCGATTTTTTGCGAAGTGGGAATTTGGAGAAACTTTTTTCTTTCAAATGTTAAGATAAGCGTATGAAATATACTACTACTATAAATTTACAAAATTTTTAGAAAATTTGCCCCCCAAAAAATCCCTCATCACCAGTTGCCTAACTGGGGATTAACCTCAAAATTTTATAAAAAGGTTGGGCTAAATCACTGAAATATAGAAATACTGGAATGGGCACTAGCATTAGAAATCCGTGCCAACAAATATAGCTAATTTAGAGGTATACCTCTCTTTGTCTACATCCGTTCAAAAAGTTTGTGACGATCTCTCTCATCACAAATCACAAGTTATCTTTCATAATTCAAGTTATTGTAGAAAGTTCTTATAAAAACATTTATATGATACAATGTTTATATGATACTTGGCGTTTATAGACCTAGAAAAGGCATTAGACTGGAATAAAATGTTCAGCATTTTAAAAAAATAAGGGTTCAAATACAGAGATAGAAGAACAATTGCTAACATGTACAGGAACCAAACAGTAACAATTGAAGAACATAAGAAAGAAGCCGTAATAAGAAAGGGAGTCCGACAAGGATGTTCCCTATTTCCGTTACTTTTTAATCTTTACATGGAACTAGCAGTTAATGATGTTAAAGAACAATTTAGATTCGGAGTAACAGTACAAGGTGAAAAGATAAAGATGCTACGATTTGCTGATGATATAGTAATTCTAGCCGAGAGTAAAAAGGATTTAGAAGAAACAATGAATGGCATAGATGAAGTCCTACGCAAGAACTATCGCATGAAAATAAACAAGAACAAAACAAAAGTAATGAAATGTAGTAGAAATAACAAAGATGGACCCCTGAATGTGAAAATAGGAGGAGAAAAGATTATGGAGGTAGAAGAATTTTGTTATTTGGGAAGTAAAATTACTAAAGATGGACGAAGCAGGAGCGATATAAAATGCCGAATAGCACAAGCTAAACGAGCCTTCAGTAAGAAATATAATTTGTTTACATCAAAAATGAATTTAAATGTCAGGAAAAGATTTTTGAAAGTGTATGTTTGGAGTGTCGCTTTATATGGAAGTGAAACTTGGACAATCGGAGTATCTGAGAAGAAAAGATTAGAAGCTTTTGAAATGTGGTGCTATAGGAGAATGTTAAAAATCAGATGGGTGGATAAAGTGACAAATGAAGAGGTATTGCGGCAAATAGATGAAGAAAGAAGCATTTGGAAGAATATAGTTAAAAGAAGAGACAGACTTATAGGCCACATACTAAGGCATCCTGGAATAGTCGCTTTAATATTGGAAGGACAGGTAGAAGGGAAAAATTGTGTAGGCAGGCCACGTCTGGAGTATGTAAAACAAATTGTTGGGGATGTAGGATGTAGAGGGTATACTGAAATGAAACGACTAGCACTAGATAGGGAATCTTGGAGAGCTGCATCAAACCAGTCAAATGACTGAAGACAAAAAAAAAAAAAAAACATTAACTTCTAAATAAGCAACCAATAAATAGTGATTTAAGAGTAAATTTTATAAAAATTATTGACCGATATTTTTAATACGATTATTTTATAACATAAACAAACAAACAGAGTCAATGAGTAAGTGCTGTATTTACATACACATAATCATGTTGCTATGATAGTAGATGTTTCATTCAATGTAAAAATAAAATTTATTAAAATCGTGAACAATACAATTAAGTTTTATGGAATCACTTTCTGAAGGGACGGTACGTTAGGAACAATGCGCATGCGCTGCACTGTGCGACAATGACAACTACACCTCTAAATCTATCTGTCTCACGTTCGTTTTCCGCTCACGTTGGACATAGGCAGTGCCCATTCCAGTATTTCTATATTTCAGTGGGCTAAATACGAATCTCTGTAAAAGATTTAATAAAAATCGGTTTATCCAGTCAAAAACGTTCAATTTTCTTTCATAATATGATCCCAGGACTAGTTTCAGGGTGGAATATACTAGTAATTTTTTATAAATAATAATAATTTTGAGCAATAATATATAATAATACCCTGTCCTAAGATTTGGAGCCAAGCTGCGGACAAGATGGCGGGTCCCCGGTTTGTGAATAAAGGAGAAGCCTTTATAGTACAGGCAGTATCCGTTTTAAAATTGGTATATTTGGATTTTTTGTACATGATCGCTAATTTTTGCTTTAATGTCTCCGGAATATCATTAAAAATTATTATTTCGTTATGCGCTAGTTGAAAAAGATATCCTTAAATTGTTATTAAATAAAATGTAGAAAAATCGAAAAAAATATCCATTTTTTCTCCTATTTCTCTAGATAACTCGATAACCGTTCATTTTAAAGAAAAGATCGAGAACGAAAACAGTTTTTTGTTATTAAATTTTACACACAATATCATCGGTTGTAAATCGAAAAATACGTTATTACTAATGCAAAATAGCAATACTGTCAAAAAAAGAAGATTTTTGTCAACAAAAAGGAATGTCGACAAAATTCCTTTTGTTACTTTCATACATATAACTTTCAGATTTTACCTCAAAGAATCATTGATATGATAAAGCAACACGTCAAATTAAAAAAAAATCAGTCTGAGAGTGTTTGTGCAATAATTTTGCAATCCAGATTTAAAAAAGAAAAAATTCAATTTTTCTAAATTGTTTATAACCTGAAATAAAGTTTCTAGATAATTGAAAATTCAATCACATATAATAGAGCACTCAACTATCAAATGCATTTTGAAAAATTTAAATAGGTTAATTGGGAGAGCCTAGGAAGTTTTTCAAACTTTTTTTTTTTGTCTTCAGTCATTTGACTGGTTTGATGCAGCTCTAAGATTCCCTATCTAGTGCTAGTCGTTGCATTTCAGTATACCCTCTACATCCTACATCCCCAACAATTTGTTTTATATACTCCAAACGTGGCCTGCCTACACAATTTTTCCCTTCTACCTGTCCTTCCAATATTAAAGCGACTATTCCAGGATGCCTTAGTATGTGGCCTATAAGTCTGTCTCTTCTTTTAACTATATTTTTCCAAATGCTTCTTTCTTCATCTATTTGCCGCAATACCTCTTCATTTGTCACTTTATCCACCCATCTGATTTTTAACATTCTCCTATAGCACCACATTTCAAAAGCTTCTAATCTTTTCTTCTCAGATACCCCGATTGTCCAAGTTTCACTTCCATATAAAGCGACACTCCAAACATACACTTAAAATATCTTTTCCTGACATTTAAATTAATTTTTGCAGTAAACAAATTATATTTCTTACTGAAGGCTCGTTTAGCTTGTGCTATTGGGCATTTTATATCGCTCCTGCTTCGTCCATCTTTAGTAATAATATTTCCCAAATAACAAAATTCTTCTACCTCCATAATCCTTTCTCCTCCTATTTTCACATTCAGCGGTCCATCTTTGTTATTTCTACTACATTTCATTACTTTTGTTTTCTTCTTGTTTATTTTCATGCGATAGTTCTTGCGTAGGACTTCATCTATGCCGTTCATTTTTTCTTCTAAATCCTTTTTACTCTCGGCTAGAATTACTATATCATCAGCAAATCGTAGCATCTTTATCTTTTCACCTTGTACTGTTACTCCGAATCTAAATTGTTCTTTAACATCATTAACTGCTAGTTCCATGTAAAGATTAAAAAGTAACGGAGATAGGGAACATCCTTGTCGGACTCCCTGTTTTTCAAACAGATTTTCGTTATTAAATTCTATTATAAAATTATTTTTAAAAAAACACTATGTTATTATTTGATATTTTTGAAACCTCTACACATTTATACTCATAGTTATTTGGCTATTATTTTTTTAAATATATATTCAGGGCAGACAATTTCAGTATCAGAAATAACACGGGTAACTTCGTCTTCTTTCACGTATATATGTGTGTTTATATGAATGCTTGTTCCTATAATTAAATAGTTGTAGGCGACTAAACAAAGAAACGAAAGCCACTCCCTCGATAATGAAATTGTAATTACAATGAATAAAAACATCTTACGCTAGACTTAATGAATACTGAGGTGTCTTTAACAGAAAAGAAAAATAAATTATTTACTCTTCATAAGTAAGATGTATCGATAATATTAATGAAAGATCGATTTTAATTGGGTTTTTCCGTCAAATATATTTTTCTTAACTTTTATTATTCTAATATTTTATTAATTGATATTTACCGCATTCATTGAAAAGTATTGAAATTTTATTAAGTCGTAATTTTAGCATGAGATTAGAAGATCGGCTATATTCGATTGCCTATTTTGCCTTTTATTAATTCCCTAATAATATTACGGTACTTATCTATAAATATTATAATATGAAACTATTTATTTCGAAATTTTAGGCTAATAAATAATAGTTGAAACAGGTTTAAGATAGGAAGAATTATAATATAAAGAATAACAACGAAACAGTATAACAAATCATCAGTTCAAGATTAATTTACTGTATTTCTCATCCTTAATTAAATCACTTTCACTTATAAATAGTTAATTAATAAAATAACATAACCGATTCATTATATATATTTTATTTATAACATTTTATGTGAATATTCTCAGAGACCGACATGTTTAAAATTTTGAAATAATATCTTTACTGAAGATAATAAATATTTAAAAAAGTAACTTTTTTGAGCTTTTCCAAAATTTACATAATGCCTTCCAAACAGCAATAGCATTTGAAATTTATTTTACCATTATTATTGATTATTTATAAGAAAATAAGAAAAATAATTTACCTTCTAATAATTTTGTTAATTACAAGGGTCTATGCGCGAGTTGCAACGCAACCCCTGGGAGCTCGCTAAGTCATGTTACCGCCAAAGCCATTGTGCATTGTACGCATCGAACACCGGACAGTGCCACTGTCCGGTGTTCGATGCGAATTTGGTGATGGGGACCACACTTTAACATCTGTGGCGACTTACTAGGCGTTCCTGGATACTCTGTTTCCAGATGCTACTGAGGGTGAAGCAGAAGTCGGCGTCAGGGCGGGTGACACACCATTCCCTGGCGTACGGGGTATGGAACCCGTGGATATAGACCGAGTGGTTTCTCGAATGGCACTGAGAAAGGCACCGGGGATTGAGCAACTTGACCCGGATATTTTCTATCATCTGCTGCCTGTCATAAGAGAGACGCTTGGCAGGCTGTCCTCGGGGTGCCTTAGTTGGGGTTGCTTTCCGACTTGTTGGAAGGTAGCTTTCGTGTGGGTGCTCTTAAAATCAGGATTTAAGTAGCTCTTAAAATCGCTACAAATAAGGATGTGATGGTACTTTAGTTTAATGATATTCGAAGCCTTATTGATGGCGTATAGTTCATTGAGGACACTTGTAATTTCACGTAGACCGAACATGTAGTTCTGTCATTTACAACAAAAGTGCATCCAACGGTATCGTACTGTTTCGACTCATCTGTTTTTACTACTGCGTCTGGGTTTGTACTAAATAGAAAATGGTAAAATATATGCTGAAAGGTGAGAGGAGTTGCTAATTTCTATTATATACCGTGAGGGCGTAATTAAAATTTATGGGGTAGAATCTCCACGGAGGATACGAAAAGGGATAGGTTGGGAAAATAAGTGTGTGAAAATTTAAAAGATACAGAATCGAAAGCATCCGAGGTCGTCCACCAGGAAAAGTTCAAAACCTACCCTTCACCTTAAGCTTGAGCTTCATAGAAAATTTAGGCCGTGAGGTCTCCACACCTATCTAAAATCCCGGTCTCGCGGAATCAGTTTTTTTTGTGTGTTCATTTTAAAAAGGTTTTACGTGACGCCAACTTCGGTAACAATCAGCGGGTCAAGAATGACCCGCTTGTAGTGTATCGATGTATCGATGTAGTGTATCGAAATGGACATTTCGATACACTACAGGTTCGAAAATATCAAATAATAACAGTGTTTTTTTAAAAATAATTTTATAATAGAATTTAATAACGAAAATCTGTTTGAAAAACTTCCTAGGCTCTCCTAATTAACCGATTAAAATTTTTCAAAATGCATTTGATAGTTGAGTGCTCTTTTATATGTGATTAAATTTTCCATTATCTAGAAACTTTATTTCAGGTTATAAACAATTTAGAAAAATTGCAATTTTTCTTTTTTAAATCTGGATTGCAAAATTATTGTACAAACACTGTCAGACTGATTTGATTTTTTTTTTTTTAATTTGACGTGTTGCTTTATCATATCAAAGAGTTCTTTGAGGTAAACCTTTACTACTGGAATAAGAAAGCTCACGTATAGAAAATGTTTAAATGTAGCCGAGGAATATACCTTAGCCGTTTGTAAAAGCAACAGTAGCTTTATTATCATTGAATAAATAATTTTCTACAGTTATTTGTCTCTTTAATTATTGAATAACGTTTCGAGGGTCGAAACGTTGTCAATGCTACACTGTAATTGCATAACACTGACTACATAAACTTATATACGCGTAAATTTCTCCATTAGAAAAAAATCTGAATACTGTTAAAGTAAAATCGTACAACTCGACTAAAAAACCAAGATATACAGTTCAAACAAAAAAAAGATACGATAATACAATTCGTCTGATAAATAATATAAGAAAATCATCTAAATTTAAGATATATATCATTTAAAAAAAAATCCTATTAAATAAGAAGTTATATCCTCTTATTATATCTTATAAAATGGGGAATTTCCATCAGACTTCAAAAAAAGTGTTATAGTAATGATACCAAAGAAAGCAGGGGCAGATAAATGTGAAGAATACAGAACAATTAGTTTAACTAGTCATGCATCAAAAATCTTAACTAGAATTTTATACAGAAGAATTGAGAGGAGAGTGGAAGAAGTGTTAGGAGAAGACCAATTTAGTTTCAGGAAAAATATAGGGACAAGGGAAGCAATTTTAGGCCTCAGATTAATAGTAGAAGGAAGATTAAAGAAAAACAAACCGACATACTTGGCGTTTATAGACCTAGAAAAGGCTTTCGATAACGTAGACTGGAATAAAATGTTCAGAATTTAAAAAAAATTAGGGTTCAAATACAGAGGTAGAAGAACAATTGCTAACATGTACAGGAACCAAACAGCAACAATAACAATTGAAGAACATAAGAAAGAAGCCCTAATAAGAAAGGGAGTCCGACAAGGATGTTTGTTCCCTATCTCCGTTACTTTTTAATCTCTACATGGAACTAGCAGTTAATGATGTTAAAGAACAATTTAGATTCGGAGTAACAGTACAAGGTGAAAAGATAAAGATGCTACGATTTGCTGATGATATAGTAATTCTAGCTGAGAGTAAAAAGGATTTAGAAGAAACAATGAACGGCATAGATGAAGTCCTACGCAAGAACTATCGCGTGAAAATAAACAAGAACAAAACAAAAGTAATGAAATGTAGTAGAAATAACAAAGATGGACCGCTGAATGTGAAAATAGGAGGAGAAAGGATTATGGAGGTAGAAGAATTTTGTTATTTGGGAAGTAAAATTACTAAAGATGGACGAAGCAGGAGCGATATAAAATGCCGAATAGCACAAGCTAAACGAGCCTTCAGTAAGAAATATAATTTGTTTACATCAAAAATTAATTTAAATCTCAGGAAAAGATTTTTGAAAGTGTATGTTTGGAGTGTCGCTTTATATGGAAGTGAAAGTTGGACGATCGGAGTATCTGAGAAGAAAAGATTAGAAGCTTTTGAAATGTGGTGCTATAGGAGAATGTTAAAAATCAGATGGGTGGATAAAGTGACAAATGAAGAGGTATTGCGGCAAATAGATGAAGAAAGAAGCATTTGGAAAAATATAGTTAAAAGAAGAGACAGACTTATAGGCCACATACTAAGGCATCCTGGAATAGTCGCTTTAATATTGGAAGGACAGGTAGAAGGGAAAAATTGTGTAGGCAGGCCACGTTTGGAGTATGTAAAACAAATTGTTGGGGATGTAGGATGTAGAGGGTATACTGAAATGAAACGACTAGCACTAGATAGGGAATCTTGGAGAGCTGCATCAAACCAGTCAAATGACTGAAGACAAAAAAATAAATATTTGCTAATACATGTACTTTTTATTTTTAATTTTAAGTGATTCATTCACACATATTTAAAAAATCGAACAGAATAAAAATGGATACCTAACAAACCATTAAAGAATATTTTCTGGATTCAAAATGTATGTTGATACCACTAATTTAAAATAATATTAGGTATATTATTACTGCGAAAAATATTTTGAAATAATTAAAATTTATAGACAGTGATTTTTAAGAATGAATTGCATTTTTAAAAATGTTTTATTGGAAAAAAGGGTATAAATTTAAGAACACGAACGAGTAATATTTTAATTTAATCTAAATTTAACTCAATCCCAGTTAAAACGTCTCATATCAAGAACCCCGTCGTTTAAGTTATCTAATTAATAAAATAGAATTCATGATTTTAAATTAACCGTTCCTAATTTAATAAGATTAGTCGATTTTAATATTTTTATGAAAAAACGGGCATCAACAGCTACGATCGTTAGCCCAGTGGAAATTGGTAGCGTATGAAAAGATGCCGTTACCTGACCGGGTTTAGAACTCGGGACCTCTGCGTGAAATGCCGAGACGCTATGTATTCAGCTACGGAGGTCGGCATTTAACAAAATTTTTTTTTGTTTAACCTCCGAGTCCACAGCATTACTTCAGAGGATGAGATGAATGATTTGTAGCGTGTGTGAAAATGCCATGCCTGACCGGGATTCGAACCCGGGACCTCTGGGTGAAAGAAATCCTGTATTTATTAATAAATTTAATTTAACAAAATTAAATTTATTAATAAATACAGGATTTCTTCTTTTTTTTGTTTATCTCAAGATTAGGAATACCTTAAAATATGGATAATACGCAATACTGCTCAGCAAATTTTTCCATCTGTCTTATATTGCAACGTAAAATAAAACATCGTATTATATCTTCAAAAAAATAATAAAAAAGCTTTTCATACCTACAAGATTTTCTATCTTTATTACAATTGTTGTGTGGTTTATAAATCCCTCAATAAGTGTTTACATTTAATTTTTTAAATAATTTTATATTTTAATAAAATAAAATGTTATTTGATATTTGTTATGTATCTCGTCGGATTAATTAGACAAATTTAAAAAAAATAAATAAAAATATTAAGGCTGGTTAAATAAAAATATCAACGTATTTAATTTTAATGTAAGATTGGTTCAGCTTCTTTTTCTTCTACACAGATGAAGCCACACCCTGCGCCTGAATGTAGTTTGATAAATGATACCTCATTTTATTATTTATCTATATAAGGAAAAAAGACAACTACATTTAGTTCTCATTTCAATAAATGACATTAATATTATTTACAAAAAATGATGAGCAAATAAAAATTAAAAAAAAAAAGTTTTAATTGACATGTAATCAATTCAATCGTGAAAAATATAAGCTCAAAGAATAGTAATATTTGACACAATTACATAAATTGCTTTATAAAAACAAAATTCCTTTCAGGTGTTATCAATAAAAAAATAATCCGATTTACTAATTATTTTAATAAAGTAATAAAAAAAATGATTCAAATAAATTTTATTAGAAAAAAAGAGCTAAAACTTAAGAGAAGTAAATTTACTTACTGATATTTTTGAAAATATTTCACACATTAAAATATATTTATCAGCGTAAAATTCAACATTACTTAAAATGTTACTCGTCTAACAACAAAATCGTCAACATATAATTTATACTTAAATTCGTTAAAATACTTAAATTACTTATCTATTATTTAAATAAATAATTTATATCTCTTTAGCCCAACGGGCTGGTCCTAGTAAAATTTAATTGCGTTTATACAGATTTCAATAATAGACAGTCGATAACGATGTACTTTGGTGGTTGAAGTTCAATTAAAATTACGCCTCAGAAATGGTCGGCCTTAGTATATACAAGACTACACTTCATTTATATGTTATATATATATCTCTCATTGGGTTGAGGGTGTTTACTTATTGCTCACTAATTGACTAGTTTACAACGCATACATTGGAAAATGAAAAAAAAAAGCTATTTAAACTTTTACGTGATTTACTTAAGAGAAGGAACTATGAATACTTTTTGAAATTTTAAAATAATTACATTTAAATGACCTTGAAATTATTTTCCCAGAAGATCTTTTTGGTAATAACTATGCAGTTATTTGATTATGGTAACTCCATTGATAAACGAGCTGAATAATAAATTCCTTCAATTATTTATATATTTTTCTCTTCATCATGCTATCATAGAATCGAACAATTTTGCATCCATCTTATCCACTTGTATTATCAACCACGACCTCTTAATCTCTTCCAATGATGCGGTGTTAAAAAATTCTTCAATATGATTCCAGATTCCAAATCTTACACACGTAAATATTCAAATTTTTCAAGTGTTCGAATTCCCCCGTGTGGGAGATCACCAAATTGACTGGATAGAGTGATGGAAGGACTGCTTTCTATACCATTAAACTTGTTAACTTCTATTCCTGGGTTTCTTTAATATTATGGTTCTTCTGGGACGTTATAAATCTTCTGAAACCATCAATCTAGAAGTCACATCACGTTCGGGACCACCTTCTATTATTTTAACATTTTTAAATTTAATACCACGTTTTGTGTCACTGATCAACACTTTTTTTGATAATATTTTTATATTTTTCATTGCTGAACGCTGGGAGGGATAAATATATACTGACAAAAGCGCATTTTTGGCAAGGGCTTGCTAAAAACCTAGTTGCTGAAACACTTATGTTTCTATCACTCAATCGCTTTCCTTCTATTACAGTGAAAGTAGCAAGTAGACAAACTTTGATTGAATAGAAAGGCTTTTGCACGCGCGCCAATACGGGTTCATTTGAGAGGTAGTAGTGGTTTGTTGTGACTTAAGAGTCACAACCACTTTGAGGTAATACTAATAGCTATGAGGTAGCTACGTACTCTCCCGTTAAAATCTAGCATTTGACACGGTAAAATTCAGGAGTGGAATTTATAAATTGTCTATTTCCTTATCCTACTTAAAAATGCAAGACTTGTATTTTTTCACTAAAGGTAGCTACGTACTCTCCCGTTAAAATCTAGCATTTGACACGGTAAAATTCAGGAGTGGAATTTATAAATTGTCTATTTCCTTATCCTTCTTAAAAATGCAAGACTTGTATTTTTTTCACTAAAGGTAGCTACGTACTCTCCCGTTAAAATCTATCATTTGACACGGTAAAATTCAGGAGTGGAATTTATAAATTGTCTATTTCCTTATCCTTCTTAAAAATGAAGACTTGTATTTTTTTCACTAAAGCGGTAGTGATTTTTTATTTTATTCTTTATTCTTACTATTTTGTTCTTTTAATCTTTAACTTTTATTTTAAAAATATTATTACAAAATTTATTTTCTCTTTTACTTAATTCCCGATTTGTTTGTTAACTCCCCGATTTGGAGAAGTCATATTTCTACCTCATTATTTGTTGGATATTCCTTTTATTCTATATTTTCTATTTAATTCTATTCAAATAAATCAACCTCGCATTTAAAAAAAAAAATATTCGCATTTTTCTTATAAAAATAGAATCCTTACGAAAACAAAATAATTGTAATTTGTTATAATACAAAGAACTTTCAAGTGAAAAATAAGCCTAAAATTTACTTTTTTTTATTTTAAGGAACATAGGAGCAAAAAATATTTGTAAGAAGACAAAACTATACCGCAATTCAATTTTTAAAGTATATATTTCAAAGAAGATTTATAAGAGAACGAAAATTATATATATATATCCTGCTTTGTTATAAAATAAATTATTCCATTATTTCATGTAATGAAATGTTTCAAGTCCCGTTTATAAAATTTATAAATGTAAGAATCCTGTTACAGCTACAATAAACCACATACGCGCGTGAGCGCGTATCGCACAAAATGAAAAAAAAAAAAACCGTAATACGGCACTTTACAAATGAATGGCAGTGTCGCTTGAGGTTTATTGTTTAAGTTAACAGTTGTAAAAGTTCGTGACTTACTCACGTGACTAGAATACACGACAAAATCATCACATCAATCACGCGCTTTGCTGCGATCATCTCGATCGTTAAAAAGCCTTAAGGATCAGCTGCAGGATAATATATTCTTTAGTATATGGTATATATCTTCATAATTTATCCTCTTAGAGTAAAACGTGCCGTACAGATTTTTTAAAATCAATTTACCATTTGCCTGAAGAATTTTACGTTTATAGAAAGTTAATGTGTCGGTTGTAAAAATAAATTGTTACAGTTAAGCTACTTCAATGAAAGCAAATCAAAGAATATACACAAAATAAGCGTCCTAGTGAAATAAAACCGTTAAGGTTGATATAATACAAAGCAAAAGGATACATCCGCTTTAAACATGAGCTCATCATTATATTACATATTAATATTAAATCCTTTTTTCCACGATTACTAGTCAAAGCGAGTCTAAAACTGGAACAAGAGTCCAAAACTTAATAATTTTCTACGTTCCTGCCAATAAATTATAAGAATCAATTAAGAGTATTTTTTTTTTTTTTTTTTTGTCTTCAGTCACTTGACTGGTTTGATGCAGCTCTCCAAGATTCCCTATCTAGTGCTAGTCGTTATTAAGAGTATACCGATTATAATAGAATTCAGACTACTTGAACCAGATACCGGCGTGCAATTCACCATCTAGTATCCTCTAAGTACAATAATCAACCAAATAAGCAGTTACTGATTCATAAAATCTGAATCCGACTGATGACATTTAAATCATTACTTCACATCATTCAATTATCAGGATGTGTTACTCCTTAAATGTTAGGTTGAAAGCAGTTGCAATTTATAATCTTAAGCAGGCTCTGTTATTTGAAAATCTGTGATCTCAGGAATATAAAGTAATTGTAGATAAAATATTAATATCTTTATTCAATATATATAAAACAAAGTGTCCTGATTGACTGAATCATCAACGCACAGCTCAAATATCTTAATAAAAATTGGTGAATTTTGGTGGGTACATTATTTTTATAACGTAGACACAACCCAATAAGGAAGGATTAAGGAAAGCGACTGCAGCATGTGAACATACCGACTCGAAGTTGTCGTGATCTTCTCACTTTCGAAAAAGTACGGTCCGATAATCCCGTGTGACGAAACTGCATACCATATTATTAACTTGCTGCTGTGTAAAGGATGTTCATGAACTTCATCGGGGTTGCTGTCTGCCCAGTAACGATAGTTCTGCTTGTTCGCGTAACCTATGAAATAGAAATATGCCTAACGTGACATCTACAGCCTGTCCAGAAATTCGTTGTCCTCGTTTTAATTTTTTGACACAAATCAGAGCGGAAATGGTGATCGCTCTTCTTCAGTTCTTGCACGATCTGTAATTGGTAAGGATGGAATTTTAATTCGAAATGAAGAATTCCATGAGTACTCTCTCACAACAACCCCACTTCAGCTCCTTTTTTACGAACTGAAAGCCGTGGGCTCTGTTCAACTGAAACGCGTAGAGCCTCAATATTGTGTCGAGTACAAGCACTTCATGGTCGTCCTATCGATTTCTTTTTCAGAGCCGATTCAGTCTCTTCAAAGTTTTTAATCCACGTTTTTATCGCGTGTTTTGATGGAACACCCCGTAAATTGTAATGACGTCAGAGCTCCCCCTATGGTCCTTCCAAACTGTCGTTGGTTTTGAAAAACTTTTTCAAAACGTTTTCAAAAGTTCCCGTTTTTTTATGTCACCTTACTTAAAAATAAGTGCTCAAATAGATTTTTGTAGTGTTGTCTACTCGCCTAAAAGAGTACATCGTTCGCGAGCGTTAAATATTGCTAGTCAACAAAGTCTGTAGTGTATAAACATTCTCAGGATAAAACCGATGACTAGAAACAATTTGATAACATCAAAAAAAAAAAATCCTCGCTAAAGTAAATAGATCAATTTTTTTGATTTTCCCGCTAAAAATATCAACCTTTTAAATTACGGTAAAATTTTAAAAGTAACCTAATGTTTCTTTCGATAACTTATTCTAGGTATAAATCCAAAAATTCTCGCATGCAACATCTAGTTTAATACATAAAGATTTTCAGCTAAACGTAGATCGTAAATCAATCTGATACACGTGTAATGATTATCTTTAATTTTTTTATCATTTATATATCGATCAACATTGAAAGCTTTCAGATACTATTTCGGTGTGATAAAATGGTTATTAATACAGCCCGTGCATATTATTTCATAAGTTGTTTACTAACTAGATAATCAGTGTAAAAGAGGAAAAATTCTAAAAGCAATAAAAATTAAGAAAGGAAGCTGTTTTTAAGAAATTTAACATCAAAACTAAAAAAAAAAAAAAATGAAGCGACAAACTCAAGGATTGACTCCTTAATACAAAGATTGTACGAAAAAAAGATGGTTCTAACAAAAATCTATTATGTCACTATTTACTTTTAATTCTTGAATTAAATAACGGAAAACTAAGTGGTACTAACGGATTAGTAACGGATCAAGAAAATTAACAAAGTACATTTTACAGGTTACAAAATTATTTTGACATATACTAAGAGTATTTTCATCATTTTTTAATATTAGTACAATCTACTTTGGTCTTGATAAAAAAAAATTTTTTTTTTTTTTTTGTCTTCAGTCATTTGACTGGTTTGATGCAGCTCTCCAAGATTCCCTATCTAGTACTAGTCGTTTCATTTCGATATACCCGCTACATCCTACATCCCTAACAATTTGTTTTACATATTCCAAACGTGGCCTGCCTACACAATGTTTCCCTTCTACCTGTCCTTCCAATATTAAAGCGACTATTCCAGGATGCCTTAGTATGTGGCCTATAAGTCTGTCTCTTCTTTCAACTATATTTTTCCAAATGCTTCTTTCTATTTGACGCAATACCTCTTCATTTGTCACTTTATCCACCCGTCTGATTTTTAACATTCTCCTATAGCACCGCATTTCAAAAGCTTCTAATCTTTTCTTCTCAGATACTCCGATCGTTCAAGTTTCACTTCTATATAAAGCGACACTCCAAACATACACTTTCAAAAATCTTTTCCTGACATTTAAATTAATTTTTGATGTAAACAAATTATATTTCTTACTGAAGGCTCGTTTAGCTTGTGCTATTCGGCTTTTTATATCGCTCCTGCTTCGTCCATCTTTAGTAATTCTACTTCCCAAATAACAAAATTCTTCTACCTCCATAATCTTTTCTCCTCGTATTTTCACATTCAGTGGTCCATCTTTGTTATTTCTACTAGATTTACGAACTTATTGCCGTAAAATTTAATTTTATTTCTTGACGTCCGAGTATTATGAACGTAACAATTTTAATTTAAATACTATTTAATAATTCAATTTTTTATACATTTTTTATTTTATTTAATTTTTTATACATTTGAATTGGGATTAACATCTTTTGGGAAATCCCTGATGATAGAATAATCGCTCCGAAAGTACTCGGATATATATTTTTAAAATTGTTGGTAAGTAGAACTTTATTTTATATAATAAAAAAGTAATTTTATCTGTATGAAATAGTATAGGGTTAAAAAAGAGTAATATAAATTGATGATTTATAAATATAGAATAAAAGGGTGCGGTTACAGCGCGGTAACGGAAATTTATTTAGGATACAAATAAACAAAAATAGTTAAATAAAGATAAATTAATGAAAATAAAATTGAAGTAACCCTGTTGCAAAAAAAGTCTTTTAGTTATAGGTTGTACTATACACAAAGAAACGGATTAACTGGAAGACCTTCATAAGATGTTAATTAGCGACCAAAACTTGAATACGTGTAGGTGTACACATCCGTAAAATGAAATTAAAAAAAAAAAAAAAAATAGTTAAACAGTTATTATTACCGTAAATCCGTAAACGAAAATGAATCTCGTTCAGTATTATACAGGTCTATTTTAATAATAATATTTAAAAGACAAGCTTCCTCTTATGAGAAGTTAAACTTTTTTATTGTCTTCTATTTTATTTTTATTTCTGTTACACCTTTACAAAACAGATTATAGACTAATTACAGTTACCTTCGTTTTATTCAGTCTCACGCCGACTAAATATAATACGATTGATTGAAGTCCTACAATGATTCGATTATTCAACTCCTACAATAAACAGTATTTGATCAAAAATTGTTAATGTACAACGATTAATCTGATTTACCCTCGTTTAAAAAAAAAAGTCTTGCAAATGTTATCTATTTATTAAATCTCTTGAAAGCCCCTATTAATTAAAATTAAATTGTTGTAAATAATTTATTTTTTTTATAACGTAAAACGAAATCTAAAAATAAATTTGAAAGAACTTTTTATTTTTTTTCGCGCTATAAAGTATGGATCATTGAAACTATGAAAAATAACATCATAGTTAGTTATTTGATACTTTTTCAGTTTTATTTTATCAAAATAAAAAAGAACTAACTCGATCCGCCTGGGTCTCGAAATCGATCGCCCGTTGACTCGGTATCTGGTGCGTTAAGCCTCACGGCTACACCGGTCTGCCGATCGTACAAGCAAAACTTGTTTTGTGTAAGTTATGAAATTACATTACTTTAGTAAGTGCCGACCGTCACACGCGCGAATTAAATACGGTATGCGCGCGCGGTTTGTTAGAATCATTGGATTAAATAAAAAATGATAAATATTTTTAATTCTGTTGCATGTGTGTGTGTGTGTGTGTGTGTGTGTGTGTGTGCGAGCGCGCGGTAAGCCGTGCATCAGAACCGAACCGCAGTTGTAGGACTTTCCCGGAACGTGGCCTCAAGACGGGAAAGTCTTTACTGTATAAGTTAAATACTTAACATAATTTAAGTTATACTGAGATTTTAATTACAAAAAAAATAATAATATTAAAAAAAAGAAAGTTAGATTTATAAAATTCTCTTTAAAACAGAAATGCAAAGAAGAGAAAGAGTGAGTGATTACAAAGATTGAGTGGAAATATTGGAAGGTGTGTTTCAGTGAATAAAGTAGAGTATTGTTAAGTTCATAAATGCAGTGAACAAGTTTAAGCTTTTATATAGTAGTTCTAAATAAATAATTATTTATATTTGCTCTATTTATTTTTATTGTTCTTATATTACGGAAGAAAATAATGCACTTTACGAAATAAATAAATTAAATGTTATTTACGTTACAATTTTATCGACTGTACTAAATGAAGTTGTAAAACTCTACTTTAATTTCTTTTATGCAACTGATTAGTTACTAAATGTAGTTTTTAATATTTAGTTTTGTATTGACCATACCTATGGTAAATTTAAAAGTATTACCATTTACTTTTTTCAGTCGCATAATATAAATAAAGTAAAAAAATAAATGTAACGTATGGAGGTCATGTGTTTTAGTTTCCAACAAAAAGCCCACTCGCAGAATATTTAATTTTTTTAAATGTATGTGTAGGTAAAAATATTGTTAAATAGTAGGTTTTTTCTTATTATATTAATTTTAATATATTTTAAATATTATTTGGTCGAACAACCAGATACATTGTTATAAACTGAAACTCACAAAAAATAAATAAAACAAAAACGAAGTTTTTTATAACTAAAGTTATAAAAAAAAAGATATAAATACATAAAAATATATAACAATAAAAAAAGGAAATAGTGATAATCTTATACAGTAGAAGAAATCTTGCAAATATGGGCACTAAAAAAAAGAGAAAAGAAAATCATCGCTAGGAAAAGAGAGTAAAACCAGTCTCTAGTAAAGCCAGTTATTTTTACACGGATTTGAATACTAGATCGTGGATACCGGTGTTCTTTGGTGGTTGGATTTCAATTAACCACACATCTCAGGAACGGTCGAACTGAGAATGTACAAGACTACACTTCATTTACACTCATACATATCATCCTCATTCATCCTCTGAAGTATTATCTAAACGGTAGTTAACGGAGGCTAAACAGGAAAAAAGAGAGAGGAAGAGATATAAACTTATAAATAAAATAATCTCACAACACAAAATTTAATAAAAACAAGAAACTATTTTAAATAGATAAAAAATAAAATTTACACTGTATATAAAAAAGTTCTCCCGGAACTTTCATAACCTATTTTACTCGCGAAAATACATCGTTTGTGAGTTACGGTCAGTGAAAGATTTCGCTCGGATTTCAGCTACCCCGGTGAAATGAGGTTGTATTGACATATTTAGCACGATTATTTAGGAGAAAAATTAGACATTTCATATGGTTTTTGACCTGAAAAATCTAATAAAATAGATCCCAGATCGGTATCTGTAGTAGGTTTTCAGAAATCTGGGGTGAAAACCAATAGATTGGGGTAAAATCTCCTGTTTTTTTTTTTATGTTTGACGTACAATAACTTTGTTAAAAGGGTGATAAACACGTAAAATCATTAAGAAAAACTTAAAGAGAATTTAATTTTGAACAAAATGGTGTAATTTTATTTAGAAACAATACACTTTACCAAAGTGCATTATACGTACCAGTTTATAATAATGTTAATTGTTTTTTTTTTTTTTTTACATCGCATCAACGATTAAAGTCATTAGCGATTAAAGTAACACTATCATGTAGTATTATATAAAACAACAAAAATAAACATAGACAAGTAACAAAAATAAATACAAAATAAAATACAAAAATCCGACAAAAATCACTAAATCGTATTCTTCATTTCACTGCAGGAGAGGAACCGCAACAGACGTTTTACACCTTCGTTCTGGTTTAATAGAAATTTCATATCCGAACCCAGTTCTAAGTTTTGTCGGACGGTTCCAAAGATTGGGCAATCAAAGAGCAGATGGTGCACGGACCATATACTGCATTTGTCGCGCTCTTTTTCGCTTTTCAGGGCTCTCCTTAATTTGCCCAGCCGCACCCATAATCCGGAAAATTAATTCCTCACGAGAATGTATTTTTGTTTTGTATACAATATCTTTCATCCATCCCAGATGTAAAAATCTAAAGCTGTTAGATCAGACAATCTTGGTGGCCAAAAATGCGGATCACCACGACCGATCCATTTCTCAGGGTAATGATGATTTAAGTGAGCGGAAACGGTAAAAGAGAAACGGGGAAGGGCGCCAACGTGCTAGAAATATACTTTGCGTCTCGGCGCTAGAAAAACATCTTCAAGCAGAAGCGGTAATTCTTCTTGGAGAAAGTGCAAGTAGATTTCAGCATTTAAGCAGCTAGCTAATATTAACGGTCCAAACAGTTGAAGTGAAGAAAGCCGCGCCATACGTAGACGCTAAATCAGTGTTGAAAATTCCCTCATGAGGATTTACTTTTTCCCAAGTATGCTCACTGCATAAATCGGTTTCACCATCTCGAGTTAAATTTTCCTCTTCGGTAAAAAAAACGTACTTTTAGAATTGTCCATTTGTATTCTACCAGTAACAGAACTCCAAGCGAAACGGTACCCTATCAGGGTTGTTGTAAATAAGTTTATTATTACATCAACGGCTAACCGATCACGTTCAAAACTAAAATTCACAGTAAACTTTCGCTAACAACACACTTCACAGTACCCGATATACTTAATGTACCTTAAAGAATAATTTAAAAACTAATGCAGTATTGCGCATTTTTGATCAGCTGTTATTTTATTGCCAACTTTGAAATAATAAGTTTTCAAATAATTTATTTCTGTCAATAATAAAAAAAAATCTACGTAATTTTTATTTTACAATTGTTTTATAATTTCCAGTTTTTTATTTATATTTTTAAAAAGCAATTTTTAACAGTAAATTCTGTTTTTACAAATCTTTCACATCACCAAAAAAGAATTTGGTTATTGGTTACGTTAAATAAGTACTTTATTGACAAATATAGTAATGTGTAGTTACTATATAAAATTCGAATTAGATTGTTTTATTAAACTCATATAATTTTTTTCATAATTAAATTCTCTACAAGTTTTACATTTTTATTACCGATTTAACAAAGTTATTGTACGTCAAACTTAAAAACAGGGGGTTTTACCCCAGTTTATTTGTTTTTATCCCAGATTTCTCAAAACCTACTTCATATATGGTTGTAGGATCTATTTGATTCCATTTTTTAGGTCAAAAACCATAAGCTACCTCTTAATTAACGTTCTAAAATTTCAGTCCTACCTCATTTCACCGGGTTAGCCGAAATCCGAGCGAAATCTTTTACCAGCCGTAACTAGCAAACAATGCACTTTAGGAGATATGTTTATACGAACTTTTTCCATTATTTCACGAGTAGAATAAGTTATGAAAGTCTCGAGAGAACTTCTTATACATTCTGCATATGTATATATAAACCTGCATATAAACCGTATGTGATGTAGATAGGTGTGCTTGTAAATAGCTCCAATTAACTTTGGAATAAATGGCAAATATAATTACAGTCATACAAAAGCCTAACAGATTAACAAATTTAAGTTACATTACTATATTATAATTACCTAACTACAAATACAAAAATTATAATTCAATCCCCAACCTAGTCCTGCAAAACTTATACAATTATGTAGCCAAAGGAAAACCGTTTTGCAGCTCTTACCTACAAACATTATATATTACGTGAGGTATCCTTGAGTTAATTTAATACAAAAACAGTATTTATTTATTTGTTTACCCCAAATATAAAATAATTAATAGAAAATCTACTAACATACGATTATATTCCCTTAAGCAGGTCCCTTGCTCTATGTCCGTCGTTATTCTTCTCTATTCCAAGCTAAATTTTTAAGATTCTCATAACTCCCATGTTAATTATATTATCTGCAACTATTCTTTTTTTCAGATCTTTTCTTTTTGCACGGTTTATTAATTCTTTTACCAATGTTTTAATCAATTTTTTTCCTGTCCTATCCTGTTAGCTTTCCTCCTCTGATCGATTTAGCTTCCATTCATTTTAACTCCTCTTCCATTATTCTTTACCTCTCTTCGTTTTTCACTTTGACTATTAATTTTCATTAACCAATTTCGTCACGTTCAAATCTCAAATACTTCCACTTTTCCCTTTTTTATAGTTTCCGTGTTTCACGTCCGTATACACTCCAAATTTAACAATTCATAAGAAACTTCTTACATCTAACTCCATAATAATCGTTGTTCTTTCCTGTTAAATTCTTCCTTAGTTATTGATTCTAAGAAAAAGATTTAATACTCCTTTAAAAACGATCCAACCCCCTAATTCGACTTTTCTCGAAAATATAATATATTGGATTTACCGTCAAAAACAATCTACTTTCTAAATTCGTTAAATTTAGAAAAAACCCTTCATATATATATAACCTATCAAACAATTTTGTAACTAAAATTTTAATATTTCTGGGCTTCAAGGATATATAAAATACTGAAAAATCTAAAATTTCAGAAAATTCTTTAAGGTTTATTAATTTCTGATTCTAAGAAAAAGATTAATTACTCCTTTAAAAATGATCCAACCCCCTAATTCGACTTTTCTCGAAAATATAATATATTGGATTTACCGTCAAAAACAATCTACTTTCTAAATTCGTTAAATTTAGAAAAAAACCCTTCATATATACATAACCTATCAAACAATTTTGTAACTAAAATTTTAATATTTCTGGGCTTCTTTTTTTTTTTTGTCTTCAGTCATTTGACTGGTTTGATGCAGCTCTCCAAGATTCCCTATCTAGTGCTAGTCGTTTCATTTCAGTATACCCTCTACATCCTACATCCCTGACAATTTGTTTTACATATTCCAAACGTGGCCTGCCTACACAATTTTTCCCTTCTACCTGTCCTTCCAAAATTAAAGCGACTATTCCAGGATGCCTTAGTATGTGGCCTATAAGTCTGTCTCTTCTTTTAAGTATATTTTTCCAAATGCTTCTTTCTTCATCTATTTGCCGCAATACCTCCTCATTTGTCACTTTATCCACCCATCTGATTTTTAACATTCTCCTATACCACCACATTTCAAAAGCTTCTAACCTTTTCTTCTCAGATACTCCGATCGTCCAAGTTTCACTTCCATATAAAGCGACACTCCAAACATACACTTTCAAAAATCTTTTCCTGACATTTAAATTAATTTTTGATGTAAACAACTTATATTTCTTACTGAAGGCTCGTTTAGCTTGTGCTATTCGGCATTTTATATCGCTCCTGCTTCGTCCATCTTTAGTAATTCTACTTCCCAAATAACAAAATTCTTCTACCTCCATAATCTTTTCTCCTCCTATTTTCACATTCTGGGCTTCAAGGATATATAAAATACTGAAAAATCCAAAATTTCAGAAAATTAAAAAAATTCTTTAAGGTTTATTAATTTCTGTGCGTTATACCTACGAAAAAATAAAATCACAAATAAACTGGTAAAAATATTTAAATTAAAAAATTAAGCATAAAATATTAAATACTGTCACGCTTTATTACAAGAACGATAAGTATTGCAAGTTCTATAAGAGATCAGAATTTTAATCATTATACGTCTCAAATCATTCTACTAAATTACACTTTCAGATGCAATAAAACCACGTAGTTACATTAGTATCCATTAATGTTACGCTTATTTACTTAATATAGCTTCTACAACACAACCGGTAATATCTTGTACATTGCAATACTTAAAAGTAATTGTGCCGGCAACCGTTGAAACCGTTAATTTATTGTTATTATTTTATATATATTATAATCGTTTATAAGAGTCGCACTTAAATCATTAGAATTAGTTTTGCTAAATCAGTTACAATTAAATTAGGCTATAAATTAAGTGACTAGACCGATAAAATTTACGCTGTTATTTAATTTACACCAAAACAATTTATAATTTATTGTTTTTATTATTATTTTTTAAGAAGAAATCAAAGAATTCGTTTTATTTAAAACGGACAAATGCTGTTCCTTTTAATATTTAAAATCCCGATCTATTTAAATTTGACGTCTGAACAAAAAAAAAAAAAATATATAAAACTATCCGCATCTATATACCATATATTTTGATTTGTTTGAAAGACTTGTTATAGTAGGTGTAGCTTAGTTGAATCGGTGTCCATAGATAGCTAAATCTCTTGTTCGCGTAGCGATTGTATAGTTTTAACATGGCGACTGTTACTTTATATGGCGTGTTGCAAAATTAAAGATGCGTGCATTTGATTTCTTGTTTCAGGCGACCGAATAAGACAAACAAGTTTTGACAATTTCTAAAAAAAATTAAAAAATTGAAATTCAAGGTATATAAAATACTTTTAAAAATAGGTTAACCCCGAATTTAAAAGTGTTTGTACATTTATTTAAGATGATGTACACCCGAAATATCCAAAAACCGTTACCGACGAAATAATTCGAAAAATCCACGACGCCGTATTAAATGATAGACTGTAGATACGCAAGCTCGTTAACGTTGCCACATCTCCGTATACCGTATCTACTACGTTTTACAGGATGTTTCGGTATGAAAAAGCTTTCTGCTCTACGGATACTGCGTTTAACCAAAAACGTATTCGACTGAACACTTCTCTAGAGTGTTTGTTTTATAATAGTAAATGAAACACTGATTCTCTATTACACACCAAAGACCAAAGAGCAAGTGAAAACGCACCAAAAAATACAACGAGTCCATCTGCAGGAAAGATCACGGCTATAGTTATTTCCGATTCTCGTTGTATGATGTAGTGTTCATAGACTAATTGAAAAAAGGCAGAACTATCACTGGGATTATCACATTTCCTTACTGGACCGACTGAAGGATGCTATTCAGGCTAAATATCTACATCCGACCAAAATAAATATTCTTTCGCGCTATAATACGCCTGCACACACACGTCTTTTTTTTTTTTTTTTTTTTGTAATATTTCCACCTACTCCTCTGGAACGGATCTACAATCAAGTTTGACTCGCGCCAGAGGAGTGTCCTTTACTCTAGCTCGCCTCCCCGCCCGCCGGCTGTATGTCCGGCACGCGGCAGGTCAGTTCACCGGTTAGCTCTTTTATTTCGTAGGTGGAAATTCCACCTACGACAAGCCGTCATCAGCGAGCGGTTTCTTCTTGACGAGCTTCCTCATCTTTCTTCTTTATAACTGCGGTTATAAACGACGAGATCACATTAAAGTTATCCTCGTTAAGTAGCATTTTATCCACCACATTCTCCGTAGATAATGGCCCTATACGTCTTACACAGGATTGCCTGCTTTCAGTCCAACGGTTACATTCAAATACTACATGTTCAGGGGAATCATAAGCCCCACAGTAAGGACAGTTGTTGTTATCTACCCTTAGTCTCGCACATAAATAGGACCTGAACGACCCGTGCCCTGTAAAAAATTGCGTTATCCAGTAATTTATGTCCCCGAACTTCCTTTCTATCTACGGTCGGATCAAAGGTATCAAACGATGTGTCCATCGTCCCGTGTTGGCTACATCCCAACGATGTTGCCAATTACGCAGCATCTCTTCATATGCTTCTTTAGAAGGTTGTCCACGTGCTATACTCACTCGCATCTCCGCCAGTTGTTTAAGCGGAGGAACTCCTGCAATTACGAGTACTGCCTCGGTGGAGACTGAAGATCAAAATGAGGCGACAACGGTTTTTGCTGAGTTAAACAAATCGCATTATACTGAAGACAAAAAAAAGTTGGAAAGTCGTTGATCTAAATTTATCGTACTACAAGGTACTGTGCAAAATAATTAAACAAAATTCCTAAAAATATCGTGTTTTCATTGTCAGGCCGAGAACCTTGCGAAGGGTACTAGTATTCCAGTACAAGGCACTTGGATCAGTAGGAAAATGAAGGCCATTGAACCTTCTAACATTCAACGGTTTAAAATCATACGAGGAGTGAACTATTAACTCGTAGTACTTACGGGTTAATAGGTCGTGCTTCAAGGGCAGTTTTCTAGATACGGTAAATTTCAATCGTGAGGTGTAAGTGTCAGTTACAAAGACAATTATCATAAAACAACTTGAATCTTGTTACACCTCACTGATAAGTACGAAAATTATTTTATCACTTGAAATAATAAACAACAATCCGTAATGAGCAATTATTTGTCACTTTGATTTTAGCACATAGCCAGTAAATGACTTTGTGCTAAAATCAATTTTCTGTTAAATTAGATTTAAAAGAAGATTACATTTTTTTAATAAAGCTTTTTTTTTATTTTTTCCGTTCATTATGTTTAAATATTTTTCGTAATTTGAATACAAATTATTGATAATCGATTCTTGGTTTTTAAAAAGACTTCCAAAAAACCACAGAAAGGTGTATAAGATGCGTAAATCTCGCACAGGAAAATTTATTTTATAGTGAATTGCGTTATGTTGATTAGAAACTATTAAAAACGATATATTGTAGCAAAAGATGTAATATTTACTGTTATATCTGTTATTCAAAAGTAATGAAATGTAGTAGAAATAACAAAGATGGACCACTGAATGTGAAAATAGGAGGAGAAAAGATTATGGAGGTAGAAGAATTTTGTTATTTGGGAAGTAAAATTACTAAAGATGGACGAAGCAGGAGCGATATAAAATGCCGAATAGCACAAGCTAAACGAGCCTTCAGTAAGAAATATAATTTGTTTACATCAAAAATTAATTTAAATCTCAGGAAAAGATTTTTGAAAGTGTATGTTTGGAGTGTCGCTTTATATGGAAGTGAAACTTGGACAATCGGAGTATCTGAGAAGAAAAGATTAGAAGCTTTTGAAATGTGGTGCTATAGGAGAATGTTAAAAATCAGACGGGTGGATAAAGTGACAAATGAAGAGGTATTGCGGCAAATAGATGAAGAAAGAAGCGTTTGGAAAAATATAGTTAAAAGAAGAGACAGACTTATAGGCCACATACTAAGGCATCCTGGAATAGTCGCTTTAATATTGGAAGGACAGGTAGAAGGGAAAAATTGTGTAGGCAGGCCACGTTTGGAGTATGTAAAACAAATTGTTGGGGATGTAGGATGTAGAGGGTATACTGAAATGAAACGACTAGCACTAGATAGGGAATCATGGAGAGCTGCATCAAACCAGTCAAATGACTGAAGACAAAAAAAAATAAAATATCTGTTATTATAAAAGAAAATTTCTTATTTAAGATTAATAATAAGCCATTAGATTTCATGTGAAATGCAGAAAAATATCGCGAGAACATCATATTTTTATGTATTTATATAATAATGACTTTAATAATAAAAAGTGAATTTAAAAGTTTTTATGAAAGTAAGAAACAATGTTTAGGAAAGGTTTAATAAATGACTAATTATTGGTTCTAATTATATTATTACTAAGTATAAAAAATGTTCACACGTTATATGTGATAATGTGAAAGTTTAAATTCATTTCCCTACATCAAGTATTATTTAGAACAATTTTTACTGTTGTAATAGAACCCTCATTGTACAAGCATGATCCGTAGTAAATACTTTTGTTTCTGTATTTTTTTTTTTTTTTTTTTTTTTGCTAGATGACAGATCTAGAATTTGCGTTGTTGAGGACGAATTACAGTTTCTAGGTCGATCTTCATCGTAGATCGTAGAAAGTCTTTACCATTTGCTCTGCTCTCGCTTCCTTTAGTTTATAAATTACCAAATTATATCCATACACACACACACACACACACACACACACACACACACACACACACACACACACACACACACACACACACACACACACACACACACACACACACACACACACACACACACACAGACACAGACAGACACACAAATTACGAATACATATACTCTTTGCTAGAAGGTCTATTTTTTTCAACTACTGTAATAATAAATTCTATCAAAATTTTTGGCTCAATTTCCTTGAGGTAATCTACTTTTAGTCAGTAAAAGAAACCGCTTTAAATCTCCTTTTCTTATGAGCTTATATGAGTCTTATAGATATATTTATAAATTACATCTTTTATTCGTGTAACTTTTTATTATTATTATTATTATTATTATTATTACCTATGTATGAAATAGAATTCACTGTTCAATTTATTTCGTATTTTATTTTATTTAAGTTATATTTAATATAATAAATAATATAAACAACCATATAATAAAATTTATTATACGGTTGTTTATTAACTGCTTAAGAATTCTTACTTACACACACGCGTGGCGCGCATTATTTATAAACATAAGAGCATGTATATACCGAATGATTCAGGTAGTGTTACCAGCGCGCTTCCTGTGCTAATTCTCCGAACTAAAATAATGAAAAAGTTCAAATAAAGATGGGTCCGGAAACGGCTAGTGAAAGATTTCGCTCTGATTACTGGGCAAAGAGTGAAATAAAACCATACTGAAATTCTAGGAACCCAAATTAAGGAGCAAACTTAATGGTTTCTTATGGCTTCTTACCTAACAAACTGAATAAAACAGGTTCCAAAACCTTTTTTCATAATACCCGATGTAAAACAGAAAAATTCATTATCTAAAAACACGTTTTTTTTACGGTTGCAATAAAAAAACTTCGTAAAATGACTAATAAATGCGTAAAATTTATTATAAAAATTTGTAGAAAATTTATTTATGAGAAAATTGATGTAAAATAGCCCAATAAAAATCAAATACAAGAAATTTTATTTTATTTCTAACACTTACTGTATGAAAACGAAAGGATTACACATACAAAGCATGTTTACTTTCTTACAAAGTGCACTGATACAATAAATAATGTTGTATTAAAGATAAAAATAAAATTAAAAAATGAATAAAACGAAAACCCAGTATTATTGGTACTCAAACAAGTTGAGTTCATGTTAATCCCCAAGACCACCGGTAGATATTGCCTCATAGAATGAGATGAATGATTTGTAGCGTGTGTGAAAATGCCGTGCCCGGGACCTCCAGATAAAAGGCTTAGACGCTACCACTAGCGCCACGAAGGCCTGCAATGTAAACCCTTTCTCGAACTCACTGACAAATCGAAAATTTGAGAATTACGATTTTGTAAATTGGTAACACAGAAATCAGCCGGCTAAGAATGAATTTTATTTCGTTGAATATATATCCTACCCTATTAAAGGGAATTTATATGTATGTACGCCCTCCTTAGCTGAGAACATGTTTTCATGATCGAACATAATGCCCGTCAAAAAAATCATATGATGTTTTTCTTAAATGCTTATAAAAAATAAATAACACTAATAATAATTATAAAATAGATTAATAAATTTTGATGCCGTAATTCAATATCGTAGTAGATCTTAAAACAACTATTTTCGATAAAAATAAATCGATACTGGGAATACTATCGATTATCCATTTAGAATCCATTGATATTTTATCGGGAGGTTAGTTTTGGTATTTGTTAGTTTTTTCGATAATTTGTTTCGTAAATCAAATATAATACATAATGAATTAATTAATCTAATTTATATTTAAGCTTCCAGCTCTCGTAGCGGTTGAATTTGCAAGTAGATATTATGGATCTTGATGAAAATGTTTATACAGTCTTTAAAATATATTGATAGAGATGTGTTGGAAGTGACTTTTGCAAATGGAAGATATCAGTCAGTTAAACAGTTTCAATGGATATATGAATGACGTGTTGCTTTACGATGACGAACCCTTTTTCGTTTTTTCCTTAATCAATTTTCATCAATCAAAAAAAAAAACAAAAAAAAAAAAAAAAAATTTTTACACGAGGTAATCAATTTTGGATACCAAATAATAGCATTCCGAGACGCCGCCCGCTAGGAGAACCCGCCCGGACGGCACGCCTACGCAGCTAGTATATATACATATACAAACAGGATAAACGGATTAAAAAAATTCTGGGGTTTAAACTTATTATATCTCTTAACTTACAGTAATGAATAACAAATAAAATGAAAGAGCAACTCTTACACTTTTACCCTACAATTGTTCAACGTGAGCACCTTCTATCAGCATACGTCCAACTGATAGGGTTCAACCAACATACCTGAAGTAATTGAAGCAACAGCTGTTTCAATTCTGTCCTCAAACTAGGTGGATCAGTAGGAGGAAGTGGAGGCACATACATAAGATCTTTATAAAACCTCAAATGAAAAAATCACATGGTTGCAGATCGGTTGATCTTGGAGGCCACCGGTGTCGCCGGGTCATTTAACACCACCGTTTAATTTTTGGGCGTCCTTTTCGAATTGCAAGAGGTCATAGGGATTTTCTTACCCCTATATTATCTGTGTTAACTTTTCCAGAAGATGAAATGTTGACTCATTAAATACATACAATGGATTCCGAAGTCGGCACCGCAGTATTGTTTTAGGCTTCAAAGCCTGTAACAGTTATAAAAGGTACGGACGCATATGTAAACCTTTCCTTAAAAACATCCCAAACTATCATCATCGGCATTTTAAGTTCGCAGCCGACTTTTCTAACAGATTTTTTTAGGACTCGCAGGAAAAACTCCTTACACGTTCAACATTTTCTTCAGATACCCTTAGTCGTCCCGTTATCTTACCTTCACACAGATATCCGTTCGTTTCAAATCGAATAACTGGTTATGCCATAGACAATGTGATCGGCACGTGGATGATTATAATCAAACTTTTTATGAAATGTACGTTCTTTGCAAGTCTTAGTAAGTCTTTGCTAGTAGCGCTAAACCGACCAGAGAGCTGGAAATCTCAGGGGAGAAAATCCCTTTTGAGAAAACAGTTAAGTACCTGGGGGTGGTGTTGGACAGGCGGCTTACCTTCGGCGAACATGTAAATTATGCGACCCGGAGGGCTAAGGCCGCCAGAGCCTCGCTATACCCAGTGCTGAACAGTGCCAGCCCCGTACCCACTGGCAACTAAGCTCCTCATTTTTCGGTTGTACGTACTGCCGATTCTAACATATGCTTACCCGGCATGGGGGGCAGTGTTGAGCTCCTCGCTTCAAAAGAAGATCGAGGCCGTCCAAAACATCGCGTTGCGGACGATCTTTGGAGCTCCGTGGTTCGTCAGGAACGCCACTCTCCGATCTGATGCGAGATTTCAATCCGTGTCCGAGGTGGGGGTGGCGCAGGCGCGCAGACTGTTCAGGAGAGCGGCTGTGTCCGAACACAGTCATCTTCGGGACATCTGCCGAGAGGACCCAACTCCGACAGTTGTAAGGAAGCGGCCTCGCGCCGTACTGGACGAACCACCGTGATGGTGCGGTGCGGTAGCCGAAAATCGACAAACCAGGCTTAGGGGCCTCCATATCGCATGAGCCATAAACGGAATAGTGCGTCAGACGCGTTTCCGGGGTCGCGAGTGAAAAGTTTTCGCGAGTTATATAGTTTGAAGACGTCAAACACGGTAAGTCGCGCATAAAACAAAAACGCGGTCTAAATTTAAAAAAACTTACAGTAAGACAAAATATCCCAGCAATTGCGACTCCTCCGGAAAAGGGGACGCATTGCTCCCTCCTTATAGTTAGTGCCCCGTTGTGGCGTATTCCTGCTAGCCTATTAAAGAGTTAGCACCGAAAGGACTTCAGTGGACGGTCTGAAGGGGAATTACGTCGGGAGGACAGGCTTTATAAGCCTAGCCTTCCGCGGTCGGCCCATGAAATGGGTTCGATAACGCTGGTTTAACAACGGATTGGAATGCAATTAAACCCGTCTTAAATTCACTAAAATAATAATAGACAAAACTTGAAAAATTAGATCCGAGATTAAAAAAAATAACCCTTTTAAAAACAAGCCCGATTAGAATGATCCAGCAGCAAGGGACTCTGTCCAGGTTCTGCGATAAAGTAGGGAGTAATAGACTCCTGCCAACTTTGCATTCCATTCCATTCCTAGTAGCGCTGTCAAGCGGAAACATAGGGAATCAATCTACGGTCATGCGCGTCACTAAAACTGACCTTTTACCTCTTAATTCTAACCTTAAATCAACACTGTACACATCATTCAAGAGAAATAATATATTAAACGCTTAAAACCACTTAAAATAATGTGTAAAGACTATATTTCGGGGTAGTACTATCTAGTAGAATTATCGATTTACCTCATATCAGCAATATTTATTTGTTTGCATAAAACGGGTAACAAAGTCAGATAGCTTGAAATATTAGATAATTTATTATATTCGCACATTTTATTTATAAATTGTTTTTGTTTATTTCAATACCAGTATTAATACTTTATACAATAATACTTTTCGCTTTATTAATTATAAATATAATATTAATGATTTAACAAAGAAGTTGATTGAAGAGCTGAAGTTCATTGATGTTGTTCCGAACAATTAAAATTTTTAGTAAATTAACAAGTATGAAAAATTAGTTAAATTATAATAAAACATAATTAATTATTATATCTAAACCGATAGTTAAGCGTGATATAAATTATTAATTATCACAAAATCAAACTTAGGCAACAATTAGAAAATAGTCATTTAATTTTTAATGCACCAAGTTTTTTTAATTTTCAAAAAAAGGTCACGTATCTAATTCCCAGCTTCCCGGCAATATGAAGCGACATTCCATGAAATCTCATTTTGGCATCCAGCTTTCACTCGGAACGCATATACCGTATACACAAGCACACATGAAAATAAATCGTCAAAATATTGCCACGGGTAAGTTAGGTATATAGGAGTAAATAGTAAATTATTTTTAATTTATGAATACTAAATGTTGAATGATTTGACGTTTTTAAAAATATTTGACGTTAAAATATTTAAGATTTTTTAACCTTTTTATTAACACTTATTTACCACGTTGTCATTATAGGATATGATTAATTCCAGCCTTTCGGATAGAAAAAGCTAAATAAATAAAAAAATATAATTATCCATGTTAAAAACATTGCAATTTAAAAAATGGATCTTTATATAAGATATTTAAAATTTTATAACAAACAATTTTTTTTCCTGTAATATTTTTATTTATAATCGCATCAACAATTAGACATTAGCGACTCATCATGATCAGTGTAAATGCACCGGTAAATGTTTATAGTCTTGAACAGAATCAGGCTGACCATTCCTGAGATATGTGGTTAATTGAAACCCAACCACTAAAGATCACCGGTATCCAAATCCGAATAAAAGCGACTACCTTTATTACGATTTGAACCTGAGAACTTCGACTTCGAAATCAGCTGATTTACGACGACGAGTTTACCACTAGACAGACCCGGTGGGTTGATAAGAATCTGTTGAAATCAAAATACGTTATATTTGAAAAATTTCAAAATATATTCTTAAATTTTATTTAACTTTATTATAATACAACAAAACAATTACCAGAATAATTACAAAATTGAAGTTCAATGCGCTTAAATTTTAATTAAAAAAAAAAAAACTATAACTTAAATTAAAAAAAAATTACAATTAAGATTCTCATTTCAAGTAAAATAATAATTTCCTTGTAAAAATAAATAGATTAGATTAATTAATTAATGCATAAAATATAATGGAATTATTTTTAATTCTTTATTAACAGTGTTTTAATCGCCTTGACTTTCACTGAATTTTGTTTTATATTATTAATTTACATTTTTCTAATTAAAGGATGGTTAACGAGTAAAAAAAAGAAGATTAAAACAATATTCTTTCTTTCGATTGAAACTAAATTATCAGTAGTTAAGAAATATCATACTAACACATTCCTTTTGACTTAGTGTTAGAATGAAAAATTTAATTTTAAGATATTACGTTAAAAAAAAATCACGTTGCCAAACTTTTCCATTATTTGTATAAAACTTTAAACTTAATTTTTATATTACGGTATAGATGAAAAATTTTAATACCCTTAGGACTTTATTTATTTTAACCTTTACTTATCTCTTCATAGATAAATAAAAATAAGTTCTAAAATAAATTATTAAGCAGGATAGATTTATAAAAATTAGTTCAAATTAGTTAAATTTTATTTAATTTACTTTTTTAGATTACTTTGTTATATTTTACGTAAGTAAAACATTTCAAAATATTAATATTTAGGATAGAGATAATATTTCATTAAAAAATAACTAAACAAATATTTATCTCTTTGAAATAGATCGAAACTTCAACATGCCCCATTTAAAAAAAAAAAAAAAAATTAATAAAACGAATTTCCAATCCTAATGGAAACTATAAAAATATAAGAACAACTGGTAGAAATCCTATTTTATTTATGTTTTTTTTTTGTCTTCAGTCATTTGACTGGTTTGATGCAGCTCTCCAAGTTTCCCTATCTAGTGCTAGTAGTCGTTTCATTTCAGTATACCCTCTACATCCCACATCCCTAACAATTTGTTTTACATATTCCAAACGTGGCCTGTCTACACAACTTTTTCCTTCTACCAGTCCTTCCAATATTAAAGCGACTATTCCAGGATGCCTTAGTACGTGGCCTATAAGTCTGTCTCTTCTTTTAACTATATTTTTCCAAATGCTTCTTTCTTCATCTATTTGTCGCAATACCTCTTCATTTGTCACTTTATCCACCCGTCTGATTTTTAACATTCTCCTATAGCACCGCATTTCAAAATATCCTAATCTTTTCTTCTCAGATACTCCGATCGTCCAAGTTTCACTTCCATATAAAGCGACGCTCCAAACATATACTTTTAAAAATCTTTTCCTGACATTTAAATTAATTTTTGATGTAAACAAATTATATTTCTTACTGAAGGCTCGTTTCGCTTGTGCTATTTGGCATTTTATATCGCTCCTGCTTCGTCCATCTTTAGTAATTTTACTTCCCAAATAACAAAATTCTTCTACCTCCATAATCTTTTCTCCTCCTATTTTCACATTCAGCGGTCCATCTTTGTTATTTCTACTACATTTCATTACTTTTGTTTAGTTCTTGTTTATTTTCACGCGATAGTTCTTGCGTAGGACTTCATCTATGCCGTTCATTGTTTCTTCTAAATCCTTTTTACTCTCGGCTAGAATTACTACATCATCGGCAATTCGTAGCATCTTTATCTTTTCACCTTGTACTGTTACTCCGAATCTAAATTGTTCTTTAACATCATTAACTGCTAGTTCCATGTAAAGATTAAAAAGTAACTGAGATAGGGAACATCCTTGTCGGACTCCCTTTCTTATTACGGCTTCTTTCTTATGTTCTTCAATTGCTACTGTTGCTGTTTGGTTCCTGTACATGTTAGCAATTGTTCTTCTATCTCTGTAATTGAACCCAACTTTTTTTAAAATGCTGAATATTTTATTCCAGTCTACGTTATCGAATGCGTTTCTAGGTCTATAAACGCCAAGTTTATTTATGTATTTTTTTAATAATTAATTCACTACACAATATACTTGTGCGTGGGTATTTTGAAGCATATGAAAAATTCCACATCTGACCGAGGTTCGAACCACATCAGAATGACCCGCTAATTTCCAGTTCATTCCAGCTCCCGTTAATATCTCGATTAGAGGTAATCTAGAATAGCAAAATATGAAAAAAAACCTCCTATTTTTTAAATGTAAAAGTAAATAAAAATATAAGACTGGATCAATAATAATAAAATTTCATTTGAAGAGAAATAATAAAAAAATAAAAAAAATAAAGAAAAATTTACAAAATTCAGATGTTTAAAGGTGGTCTTTCACGAAATATTTTTCAAAAAGTATTCCGTTGTATTCCTTAAAGTACGAGAGGATATCTCTAAAGACCGTTTCATTGTAAAAATTTATCCTAAAACCTTTATAAATATTTTTTATTTCTCTTAAACTAGATACCTTATACTACTTCTGTATAAAATCACCACATGAATTAAGACGTTTATCGTAGCGATACACCAGTTTCAATATACCCTCGTCGTATTCTTCTGCCGCCAGTCCGTTTAGCTACTGATTAAGAGCATTTTTAGGTTAATCGTCACACGCGAATTGCTTACCGATCAAAAATTCTTTAAATTTTCCAAACAAATGGTAATCAGAAGTAGCTAAGTCCAGACTATAAGGTGGATGAGCGTAAATTGCCCATCCAAATGTTTTCAGTAAATCACGTGTCGGACTTGCGACATGTGGACGTGCATTATCGCGCAGCAGGACGACGCCGTCGATTAGTCGCCCACGCCGCCGATTTTGAATGGCGCGCCGTATCTTACGTATAATTTTGCAGTAGGCTTCTGCATTTATAGTCGTTCCACGTGGGATAAAATCGATTAGCAGTATGCCAAACCGATCCCAAAACATTGTGGCCATCAGTTTGCGTCCAAGTGGCTGTGGCTTGACCTTTGTTGGTCTGGTTGGTAATTAAGGATGACGCCATTCATCCGACTGCCGTTTTCTCTCTGTTGTGTAATACGAAATCCATATTTCATCGCCGGTAACAATCGAATTAAGGAACTCATCACCTTTTTCTGTGTAGCGCATCAAATATTTCAAAGCAAATCCCATTCGGATTTTTTTGTGACGTTCCGTTAAGACACGCGGCACCCAACGTGCACAAATCTTTCTGAAGCCTAAATAGTCATGAAAATTGTGACCGATAACAGCTCTTGACACATCAGGAAAAAGAAGAGCCAGGTCGGAAATCGTTGAGTGACGATCTTTTCTAATTTAATCATCGACGCGTTTCTACAAGTCCTCGGTGATTGTCGAGGGCCTCCCCGAACGTTCTTCATCGTGAACATTAATTATGTTATTTCTAAACCTTTCACACCATTTTCGGACGTTTCTTTCATTCATTACATTGTCACCGTACACAGCAACCAACTGCCATGGCCAACAGCCGGCTTAACGTTTTAATGGTTTAAAAAACGTATGACTCCACGTATTTCACAGACGGCGGCAACATCGATTTTCCTATTCATTTTATAACGTAATAACTCATACGTAATCAAAGATACTACAACACAACTTACAGACAACAATGCAGCGTGTACATTAATAGCGTAGCCTTGAACGACGTTATATAAAACTGATTTCAACTTATGATTGTATGATTACTCATTTAGAACTGATATGTTAATATATATAGTTATGTGTAACAATATGTTACGGAATTGATATTGTTGTTCTGTGTCAGGAAATTATACAGAGATTTTTACTGTACTCTATTGTCCCAAAATCAATGAAATAGATAAATAATTATAAGACGACCGACCGGTTAAATTATCACCCAAAAGTCACATCTAAAAAAATTCTCCGGAACACATGAACTGTAATGTAATGAGAATTTTCAGAAAAAAAAGGAATAACAAAAACTATATAGATTTTCTTTCAAAACGATACATTAACAAACGAAAACATAATTGGATGTTGTAAAGGCCCGCCCCTACAAACAAAAAGAGTTAAATCAAGATAGACGTAATCCATGAAGCAGAAAAGTAAAAAGAGAATAATTACAAAATTAAAAAAAAAAAATTACATTAAAGATGCAGAAAGTAAAATATGTGAAATATAATATAGTAATATATATTTACAAAAAAATTACTAAAGATGGACGAAGCAGGAGCGATATAAAATGCCGAATAGCACAAGCTAAACGAGCCTTCAGTAAGAAATATAATTTGTTTACATCAAAAATTAATTTAAATGTCAGGAAAAGATTTTTGAAAGTGTATGTTTGGAGTGTCGCTTTATATGGAAGTGAAACTTGGACGATCGGAGTATCTGAGAAGAAAAGATTAGAAGCTTTTGAAATGTGGTGCTATAGGAGAATGTTAAAAATCAGATGGGTGGATAAAGTGACAAATGAAGAGGTATTGCGGCAAATAGATGAAGAAAGAAGCGTTTGGAAAAATATAGTTAAAAGAAGAGACAGACTTATAGGCCACATACTAAGGCATCCTGGAATAGTCGCTTTAATATTGGAAGGACATGTAGAAGGGAAAAATTGTGTAGGCAGGCCACGTTTGGAGTATGTAAAACAAATTGTTGGGGATGTAGGATGTAGAGGGTATACTGAAATGAAACGACTAGCACTAGATAGGGAATCTTGGAGAGCTGCATCAAACCAGTCAAATGACTGAAGACAAAAAAAAAAAATATTTACAAAAAGTATATAATAATATGAAAAAAATATAAACAGGATAACTGTTCAACATAACTTATCTACATAAATATAAACAGGATAATAGTTCAAATATTTAACTTCGATTAATTTAATATTGCTAAATACAATATTTATCAGCTGACGGTTTTTGATCCACAAAATATCAGGATAAAATATGGTAAGTAGCCCTATATTAAAATGTTCTCACACGAACGTTTGCTCTATTCTGTATATGTGACGGTTCAAGCGTTTACAGTCGTAAATCCTTATCCAAATAATCAAATTAAAGTAATAAAAATAGTTTATACAACAATTAAAGTTACTTAATTATTACTTAACTTATAATCGGTTATAATAATGTACGTAAAGAAATACTATTAATAAAACCGAGCGAAATGTTTTGAATTCTTCAAGTTACTGTATGCGCGCTTCACTTACTAGATGTTGGAGAAGGTACGATATTATTCAAAGAAATTACGCGCGCATTATATATATCATCATCAAAAATATTTTATTGTTTAGCCTTACTCACGGGTGCCTTGTAAATACATAGTCTACAAAAAGGAACGGTCCAGTTATAATGAGAAATTATTAAAGTATACTACACATTACGTAGGAAACAAAACTGTAATTAGAATTATTTATTATACTTTGATTCATTATTATTTATTTTTATTGCCCTTTAACAAATAATGAAGAAAAAAAAAACTTAAGACCGTACTATATCATTTATTTTGACACCTTTTAAATAATTTAATTTCATTGACAACAACGCTGTATTTTTCCTTACTGTCTACTAACTAAAGTTAAGGTAACGATTATTTCTAAGATTAAGATTTATTACCTAATAAAACAACATTATTCAACCCGTAGGTATACAGTCAATTACAGACGCATATATATGTATCGATAGTTTCTGTAAAAATTAAGAGCGGGCAAAAATAATTAACATTATAAAAAGTTATGACAACGAAACTATTTCTAAAACAAAAACGACATAAAACCCTCTTTAATGAGTAAACACTCATTACGTCATAAGGATTAACATCACCGGTTATACAAAGTACCAGTTTTAAGACCGCACGTGTCTAACACGTTCAGTTCACACGCGATGTTTTTATCAAATAGAAGATTCTCATCTGCATATGTACACAGGTAGGTAAACTGAATGAATGAAAAATTAAACCCAGACGTAAATAAAAGGCTGATAAAATATGCGAATACAAGTAACAAACAGACGACAAACAGTAATAATGTTAAAACAATAACAGTAAATAAATAGCAACAGTGGAAAAAAATAGTAAAAAAAAAAAACAGATAAATGCATCAGATAAAAACGTACCGATAGAAAAAAAAACATGAAAATAGAGTATCTTTAACGACCACCACTGAGGTCGAACATATGAACCCTTTTCGATCGTCTAATGTCACATCGTTCTTTAGCAGTTCAAAGCAAGTGGATTTCCATATCTACTTAGCCTAACAGTATATTTATAACAAAAAAGGTCGATCTCATCCCGAACAGTCGGAATCCCCAGGTAATCACATATTTTCAGAATTCCTGACGAACCTAAGCGGTCGGGTCACTTTCCACAATATTTTGTTCTGTGACCTTTGAATCACTTTAAATCATCCCCCAGAGCTGAATCCCAAAAGTCCATATGGTGTTATCGAATGCTCTGGTCAATCATTTTCTTCTTCTTTTATATATAAACAGGTAAATGCATTTGTAAAAACGTACCAAAAGAAAAACACATGAAAATATAGTAACTTTAACGACCATCACTGAGGTCGAGCAGATGAACGAACACTTTTCGATGTCTAATGTCATCATTGTTGTCTAGTACCTACTTATATATATTGTTATCACATAAATGCCTAATTTAACATCGGCGGGCGATAACGGTAGCAATGGTGTGAGCTGGCGCACAGTATACGGACTCCCACCGTGCAGTTCTCTCGCCATATCGGCGCTGCAGCCCCACCGCTCTCAGGCTCCAATAAAAGAGCGTGCACGAGAGTGAATTATCAATTCATCGTCGACCACCATTTGGAGAAGACCAAGAAGAAAATGGAAGAAGACAGAAGCTACCTGGCCGCCTCAATGTGGGACCTCCCGGCGGATGCCAACATCCCCGCCGGAGCGGCAGTCCTGGCCGGCTCGCCGAGGGAGCCGCTGACGTGACCTTCCCGCTCCAGCTCGGCCTGGCCAGCGGACTAAGCAGCAGTGGCCGGCCCAGCGTGGGATCGCTCGGGGAGAACCGTGCCGGCGAAGGACGACCGACGCCGACCCGACATTGCGAGGATCTGGGGGCCACCACTACCACGCTGTAGTGGGGACCCAACTGCCGCTGAGTGGAAGCCCGGTCTGACTTCACTGGACGAGCCGCAACTCCCCGACTTCGCCGGAGACCAGCTTCTGGACCCAACAGCTCTTCTCAGAGCTAACGCAAAAAACTGCCCTTTTCAGGGCAACCACAAGGTTATGAATTACGTTCCGTCGAAGCCATTCGGGGACAATACACACACAGACTGTTAATAAAAACTTTTTCAAGAATTCAGGGGATGGTCCACCTTATCGAAATAAAGAAAAAACATATCAGTACATACAGTACATATCAGTATGTCATATGAATAAGATAATTATAAAAAAAAGTTAATTAATTAACTAGTACACATATCAATGTAAGATTAGAAGCTTTTGAAATGTAATGCTGTAGGAGAATGTTAAAAATCATAGGTGGATAAAGAGGTGTTGCGGTAAATTAATGAAGAAAGAAACATTTGGAAAAATATGCTTAAAAGAAGAGACAGACTTATAGGCCACCTAGCATTAAGGCATCCTGAAATAATCGCTTTGATACTGGAGAGACAGGCAGATGGGAAAAATTGTGCAGGCAGGCAACGTTAGGAATGTTAGGGATATAGGATGTAGGGGATATAGTGAAATGAAACGAGTGGCACTAGATAGGGAATCTTGGAGAGCTGAATCATCCCACTCAAATGACTGAAGACAAAAAAAAGATCGTATCGGGTTATTTAATTTTATTCCGGAGGAAATGAAACCGATTTTTTAATCTAGAATGACTCATTTCAAGAATCTTTGATATAAATTTGTTATTTATGAACGGATTTCAATAAATAAGGTCTTATTTTCTTTGTAATAAGATCCTTAATATGATTTGTAACATACCGTTTAAGTAACCAGCGGTAGCGCAAAGATACAACAATTAAAAACGGTAAACATAGTCGCCACTTTCGAATGGATTGAGAGATCAGTTCCGTTATTTTTATACAAATAAACTTCTAGGTTCCCTAGCAGTGTACGAAATTTTACATAGATACTATTAACCGTTTCTGAGAAATAAATTTTTATGTTAAAAATAAAAAATGGTGAATAGCTGGTAAATTAAGCGTTCCAGACATATGTTGATATATCGTTTTTTTTTTGTTTGTTTCGGATATGAGGGACAATTCCTTGAATTACTGAAACTGTTTTTATACATTTGATTTCAGATTCCAAATTGCACCGCAATCTCTCGGAAGATGATTCAATAGACAAAAAATATTTTAAAAAAGGCATTTGCATATAAATTATTTTATTTTAAATCGTATCACTTTTCCGATCGAGTTTGTGTGTTTTTGTTTCTAATTAAGCTGAACTTTCTTAAATTTGTGTTTAATTTTAATAGACGCTATATTTACATAGCTTTCTCACAATTAAATTATCTACAAAGTTACCTAGAAAATTTTATTTGTTTATTGGTAACGGCATAGATGAAGTCCTACGCAAGAATTATCGCATGAAAATAAACAAGAACAAAACAAAAGTAATGAAATGTAGTAGAAATAACAAAGATGGACCGCTGAATGTGAAAATAGGAGGAGAAAAGATTATGGAGGTAGAAGAATTTTGTTATTTGGGAAGTAAAATTACTAAAGATGGACGAAGCAGGAGCGATATAAAATTCCGAATAGCACTAGCTAAACGAGCCTTCAGTAAGAAATATAATTTGTTTACATCAAAAATTAATTTAAATGTCAGGAAAAGATTTTTGAAAGTGTATGTTTGGAGCGTCGCTTTATATGGAAGTGAAACTTGGACGATCGGAGTATCTGAGAAGAAAAGATTAGAAGCTTGTGAAATGCGGTGCTATAGGAGAATGTTAAAAATCAGACGGGTGGATAAAGTGACAAATGAAGAGGTATTGCGACAAATAGATGAAGAAAGAATCATTTGGAAAAATATAGTTAAAAGAAGAGACAGACTTATAGGCCACATACTAAGGCATCCTGGAATAGTCGCTTTAATATTGGAAGGACAGGTAGAAGGGAAAAATTGTGTAGGCAGGCCACGTTTGGAGTATGTAAAACAAATTGTTAGGGATGTAGGATGTAGAGGGTATACTGAAATGAAACGACTAGCACTAGTTAGGGAATCTTGGAGAGCTGCATCAAACCAGTCAAATGACTGAAGACAAAAAAAAAAAAAAAAAATCGTAAATTAAAAAAAAATATTTTACTCCACCTAAAAAATGTATTTTTAGACAAATTTTTTTCACGTTTTATCTTGGTTTTCTTAAAACCTAAGTGATACAGAGGTCTGAGAATATTTTTATTAAATTTTTCAGATCAAAAACTATAAGAAAGTACGAAATTTGTACCCGAAGAGTTTTAGTACGGTTTAATTTCACAGAGGGGGCAAAAAAGTAGGGCTAAATGTTTCGCGAGGCGAAATTCGCTAACAAGCCGTTTTTTGACTCATGTTTAAATGAATTTTTTTCTTATTTTTGGCTATAGAATCATCTCCCGAGAGAATGCCTTGCAATTTGGAATCACCTGTGTATAAAAGGTGTGTGTGTGCGCGCGCGCGTGTGTAATAAATTACCATTAATATTTCTTTATCTGATCATTTACGGAATACATCAAATACAATATTAGATTTTTTTTTGTGTATAATATTAGTAGCATAAAAAAATTGTGTAATAATAAACCTTAAATGTTAAAAATTGTTTGTCTACATACCCGATGATATAAATACCGTATGTGTTATCCAATAATAAAGAGGTGAGAAAAGGATATGGAACTGGGCAAACATATATTTATAAATCTAATAAGAAATTCTTGTAAATTATATCAGAACAATATTACTGGTGAATAAACAATTATAAGTTATGTTTTATAAGATTACTAGCGATAAAGAGGAAGGTGGCAAGCGATCCCGAGGCACCACCTGATGTTAACTCATTCTTAGGTCCCGTTTATTCATAACACAAAAGTTGTTAGCTCAAGGCTTCTTATTCTTATCCTTTATCTTTTTGTCTTGTTTATAAGTAAGGAATATCTGCGGTTAACGGATCATGACAAAAGTCGTCTATCTAATACAACGCTAACCGTGCAGCATTAGATTTTACGCCATCCGTTATTCGTTCCAACATTGAAATTAATGTTCTGTTGGAAATCTGAATTAGGCGAGAACTCGACGAATAACTCTACACACGCTTTTGCTAAGATTTCATCTCGATTACTGTTTTTATTAATAATTGCCTTTAGCTAAAATATTTATTTTGTTCTTTTTATTTTATATTATTTTAGCTACCCGACAAATAATATATGTATATGTATTTACTACAATACCGTTTAGATAGCATCTACTGTAAAATGATGTTCTCTTTAATGTAAATAATATAAAAGATAAAAAATAAATAAAAATCCTATATTTAAAAACAGTATTTATCTCTAAGGAATAAATCGATATAAAATACATAAATAAATACAGTATATGAAACGTCGTTCTGTACATATAAATATTAATAAATAACTTCAATGAATATTTTATCTAGATTGTTTACAAAGATTTAATACAAAAATTAGTAATACATTTTATTCAGAAGGCTAGATAACTATATATTATATAGATCGCATCACGAATAAGGCAGTAGTAATGTTCAATAAATAACAAAGGAATTCTTTCTTGATTTAATTAGAAGGTCAAGGAAACCCTTGACCAGAACAGCATTACTAAATTCAGAACTTTTTTAAATAAACAAGGAAAAAGGTTAATTATATAAATTAAAATTATAGAATAATGTGAAAATAATAAAAAAAAATTCATTAAAAAATTAAATCAATTTTTAAGATATTTAATAAATATTTGAGAATATCTTCAAGTAAAATTAATATTAATTAAGAAAATATAAAAATAGAAAGCCGGTGCAAAGGATGGATAACTTTTCTGGGTTTAATCTTGTCAGACCTTTATTTCAATTACAATATATTGTTTTTAAATGTAAATAAATTTATTATGTTTACTTAAAAACCATCAAATAAATTATAAAATACAAATACAAAACGGGTACATGTGTTGGAGCTAGGAACCCCTATAGTGATACTCAGGACGAGGCCTCTTTTCTTAAACTGTGTATCAACAATGTATTTACGTTCATGATCATTTATGTTTCTAATGTTTTTCCCTACGTTACTATTTTCCTTTTTATTTTGTCGTTTTATTCTTCGTTTCATTATAATGATTTCTAGTTCATTACTGGTTGGACTTTATTAATGCTTTCCTTTGATTTACTGTTAATATTTATAAAGAAATTAAGGTGTTTCAAGGGAAACTCCTTCCTTTATAACTTGAGTATAATCAACATTTACCTTTATAAAATGAAATTTACTTGGGATTAATCTAATCAACGAAACCGATTGTAAATATAATTTTAGATAAAAAAAAATAGCAAACGATTTTAAAAATCGATTTTAGATTAGAAATCGATTTCTACAGAGTGTTCCTAGAGGTTCTGATAATATTTCGCTACAAATACAAAATGTAGATTATTAATTTTTAATTAATGCTTTAATAAAGGGTACAACAAAACCTCTTTTTGGGGAAGGAACTGGCTAATACGTCGCTATACTTCATCAAGAACATCTTTTTATCATTGTTTGTAATTTTTTATAGTAGGTAACATTAATAATGGGTATAGTATCACATCATCCTTCGGGTTACTGATTGAACATTTTTTTACAAACGTTTCAAAGAAAAGTAAAGAGAAAATAAAAGTAAGTTAAGTGCAGTATTACTTTCGGTTGCCTTATCGAAGTGTTGGGATGAAAATGAATTCTCGTTACGATTTGAGGTACGAGTACGAATATGCTATTCACTTAAAATGGGGTTTCCTTAAAATGGGTATTTCCAAAACTACCGGATCAATTCCATCGAAATTTAGATATGCTGTAGTAATGTATCTTAAGTTGTGTATTTAAAAATTTGATGAAGATTTATTAGTCTTTCTTGAGTTACGCTCAATTGAAAATCGAAATTTGAGGTTATGTTGACCGTTTAGGTGCGTATTTTTCATACTCGCTTATGCAGTAAGTCACAGCGGTGAGCGAGTTGAAACTTGATACTTGTGTGTACGGTCAACTGATTAATCGAACGTATAAAGTGCGTTATACTCTGAAAATTATTGCTTTTCTGAATGTGAAATAATGAGGGCGTCGGAAACGAAAAGTAGAAGTGCGCAAGAGTTATTTTAAGATTATTAAAAAAATTACTAGTTAATAATAAAATTATTAATTTCTTTCCTCTTAGATCTTGATTCCTACAACGTAATATTGATAATAATGCAGTATATAATACTAAAGTATAAAATTATCACACCATTACTCTTCACGCGTTTCATCAAAGCCTTTAAGAATAACTTTAAAAATAAATAAAACTTATAATCTGTTTATTAAGCAGAAGAGAATTTACGTTTTTACCCACAGTCGTTTATTAATTTTGACGCCTTGTAAGAATAAAGGGTTAACAGCAGTCAAGTGATCTATTAACGTACCTACTACCCACAACGTGTGGAGTCGCTCGAAACTGCTTGTAGAATATTAAAGAAGATTATTTCACAGAAATAACTTACTGAAGAGACTCCGGACAGATGGTTGAAACATTATAAAGTTTATTTAAACCAACTCTTGTAACAAAGACATTTATTAACGTTGTAAGTTTTCTAGTTTCCTGATCAAATTATATAATTGAAATTATCTTTCAGTAAATTATACCGTATATTTTATTCAATATAATTTCTTACGTTCCTTTTTTTAAATATTTAAATAAACGATCTGCTGCTATTAGATATACCGGACGGATTTACTTCAGAATATAAATACATATTACTTATAAATGAATTTGTTTCTAGGAACGTTCCTGGAAAACGTGTGACTGAATATATTATTTTAAATACGAGTAAAAACCAGATTATTTTTATTGTTGTATTTTTATAAATCACGTAAATTATTAAAGCAATTAATGGCTATACTTGGGTTGACTCGTTATAAATATTCAAGACCCTAGCCGGAAATAAATTCAGAAGTTTGAGTATAAAATACAATCCCGCTAAAAATATCATCGCTAAATGCGATTTCATTCTTATTATTAGAGAAGATAAATAATAGTAAAAAATAGATTTTAAATTTTTTCTGAAAATAATCAGTACTTTAATAACTGTGAATAACATAACATACTAATATAACTTTTCTTAGTATTTAAAGTTATATTATTATTCTAATAATAACATATAAAAAGCAATAAAGAGTATTGGTTATAATTTTAAATTATAATTACTTATGAAATAAATCAAACTCAAAAAAAAAAAATTAAATACGCTTTTCTCAAAAAAAAAAAACAAAAAAAACAATCTACACTAAAAGTAAAAAAAATTTGTTTTCAACAAAATTACTTTTAAACGATTTTCTATTTTTGCATAATTGAAAAGAAAACCGTGCGAGGGTGTTCTAATTATAAAATGTGTAACTTGAATCGAATTACAGATTAAATATTCTTCGATTATAAAATCGTTAAGTGTTAATTTTACCAATTTTTTTATATAGTATCTGAACTGACAAGTAAGTTTTTACGTTTAGTTGTTTTAACTCTTTAGCAAATAACAAATATTTATATGCAATTTCATTCTATATTACAGCCTGGAAAATTAGTTTCCATTATTATAAATGGTACCAGTTATTTATAATTAAATCAAATGATTAGAGTACATAAATTTTAAAAAGTAAATTTTCACTAATTATAACAAAATCCGCTTCAACAGCCACCTGATCTACTCATACTGAATCGACAGTCAAAATCAGTCGGATCGATAGCTACATCTTATCGATTCACTCCCTACCACACGTTGTTCCCCTTGTATCTGCGACATCACATACACCCGAATTACGTAGCTTTGTAAAGTTTCACCATTATATGATCGGAAAATGAGTTTAATTAAGGTTGCTATATTTGAGAAGACGGATGAACCGTTGTAAGTTAAAGAAAAGCATATAATAATTACCTATTTTGAATGATGAATTTCTATACCTATTAGCGGTCCATTGCTGCTCCGCAGCGCTATTATAACAAAGAAATTTTGTAAATTTAAAAAAAATCAGCTGAGAACCTATTCCATCTACAACACATCTCTCTTCATTCCCGTTTTTTTCTCTTTCCTTTCCTACCACAGTAAAATGCGTGCTAAAAACCTATTTCCAGTCTGTCCAGACGTTCTACTGGGTGGATCGGCCAAATTATTTTTTTGTTCTGGTCGGAATGGCCCGCAGATATGTCATCAAGTATCGACAGCTCTTTAAAATGATTTTCAAGTGAGTAATAACCTCGGAATAGACGGAATACCTGTAGAATTACTGCGCAGTGCAGGTGAGGAAGCTATTGATAGATTATACAAACTGGTGTGTAATATTTATGAAAAAGGGGAATTTCCGTCAGACTTCAAAAAAAGTGTTATAGTCATGATACCAAAGAAAGCAGGGGCAGATAAATGTGAAGAATACAGAACAATTAGTTTAACTAGTCATGCATCAAAAATCTTAACTAGAATTCTATACAAAAGAATTAAGAGGAGAGTGGAAGAAGTGTTAGGAGAAGACCAATTTGGTTTCAGGAAAAGTATAGGGACAAGGGAAGCAATTTTAGGCCTCAGATTAATAGTAGAAGGAAGATTAAAGAAAAACAAACCGACATACTTGGCGTTTATAGACCTAGAAAAGCATTCGATAACGTAGACTATAATAAAATGTTCAACATTTAAAAAAAATTAGGGTTCAAATACAGAGATAGAAGAACAATTGCTAACATGTACAGGAACCAAACAGCAACAGCAATAATTGAAGAACATAAGAAAGAAGCCGTAATAAGAAAGGGAGTCCGACAAGGATGTTCCCTATCTCCGTTACTTTTTAATCTTTACATGGAACTAGCAGTTAATGATGTTAAAGAACAATTTAGATTCGGAGTAACAGTACAAGGTGAAAAGATAAAGATGCTACGATTTGCCGATGATATAGTAATTCTAGCCGAGAGTAAAAAGAATTTAGAAGAAACAATGAACGGGTTAGATGAAGTCCTACGCAAGAACTATCGCATGAAAATAAACAAGAAGAAAACAAAAGTAATGAAATGTAGTAGAAATAACAAAGATGAATGTGAAAATAGGAGGAGTAAAGATTATGGAGGTAGAAGAATTTTGTTATTTGGGAAGTAGAATTACTAAAGATGGACGAAGCAGGAGCGATATAAAATGCAGAATAGCACAAGCGAAACGAGCTAAACGAGTTTGGAATATGTAAAGCAAATTGTTAGGGATGTAGGATGTAGAGGGTATACTGAAATGAAACGACTAGCACTAGATAGGGAATCTTGGAGAGCTACATCAAACCAGTCAAATGACTGAAGACAAAAAAAAATAACCTCGGAAAGTTCATCAATTAAATAATAAATAAAGATTTTTTTTTTTTTAAATTCTCAGATAATATTCAAATTTGGGGTCCGATGACGCTTGATGACTTATCTGTGGGTCATTTCGAGCAGAAAAAAAAAATCAGGCCGATCCGTCCAGTAGAACGCCAAACGGACTGGAAATAGGTTTTCAGCCCGATTTTTTCATATAGAAAATTTGGTTTAATGTTATCTACATCTATGGAATCCGTTTATTAAACCTCATCGGTTTTTATTTTTGCTTTATAAAATACGGTTAGTGTTTTTTTTTTATATATTTTTTCTCATACTACTTTTCTGAAAATATTTAATATGGACACTACATGACTTCCTTGTACGCCTATTAAATTATATATACATGTCTTTAAAAGTACATAAAATCTTATTTCATTAAGAACTTCTGATTTTTTCTTTTTTTTTTGTTATTGCATTATAATTTATTGTAAAACTTTGATACAATCACAAGTTAATAATTATTATTAAATCAATATATTTAAATTAAAAAAAGGAAATATAATCGAATTCGAACCGATGTGCCTTCCACTTGTAAGATCCAAATATTTCATTAATTAAAATTTTATTTGTTTATAACTCTGGAACCGATGGAAATAAGTGTCACTATATGTTCTTGATAAGCTCTCAATGAGGGTTTATTACTGCAGTTAAGAAACAGTAAAAATTCAATCTTTTTGGATTTTGGACTTTTTTTGGACATTTTTAGTCAAGTCGACTGCAGTCAAATGGGAAGATGCACAACTAGATGTTGCAACAGTCCTAAATCCAAAATTTCAACATTCTACGGCTAATCGTTTTTGAGTTATGCGAGATACATTCGTTCGCACATACGTACGTACGTACGTACGTACAGACGTCACATCGAAACTAGTCAGAATGGATTCAGTGATGGTCAAAATGGATATTTCCGTTGAAATCTGAAAACCTAAATTTTTCACGATCACAATACTTGCTTTACTTCGTATAAGCAAGTAAAAAATACAATTTATACATTTCAGGCTGCAGTTCTACCGCTCCTGCAGGAGCATAGCAAAAATGGAAGGATAGCCGTCTGTGAAAATTTGGGTATCTGGATTTTTGCAATTGTCGACGTTTAAAGAACTTCTTAGTCCAAAAAATAAGAAAAAAGTTTTAGAAATTTTCCAGATCTATGTACGTATGTACGCACATGCATTTACCTGTGTCGATTAACATCTTCAGACTGGCTCGACATAGATTCTTTGACAATAATTAAACAATTTAATATATGGGGCAATAGATTTTGAAAAATTTACAAAAAAGAGAGAGGTAGTTTTTGTCGTTTTTAGCTTTTGATTCTTTATGTAGTGGTCCTAAATATTAAAAGTTTTCGTACGATGAAAGTACTGGTTAAGTTATTTAAAATTTGAAGTCAGGCTAGATTTAGAGTGGAAAGATAGTTAACATTATTTCTAAACAGTTTTTCATCGTATCTCGAAATTGAAAATTTTCACAAATATTTATGTAAATTACGTTTGATTTGGTTTTCGACCATTGCAAAAGGAAGCATCTCAGTAAACATATTTATTTATTTTTTTAATGAACAATAACTTTTTCTTCCTTGTACGAAGTAAAAGAAGCATTGTGATCGCGAAAAATGTCGGTTTTCAGATTTCAATCGAAATATTCATTTTGACCATCCCTGAATCCATTTTGACTAGTTTAAACGTGACGTCTGTTTGTACGTACGTATATATGTACGTATGCACCTCTTATAATTCAAACACGATTAGCCGTAAGATGTTGAAATTTTGGATTTAGGACTGTTGTAACATCTAGTTGTGCACCTTCCCTTTTGATTGCAATCGACTAAACCCAGTATCCATAAAAGCCCAAAATCCACAAAAAATTGGATTTTGAACTGTTTCTTAACTGCAGTAATAAGCTCTCATTAAGAGCTTTTTAACTATATTATAAGTGGTACTTATTTTCGTCGGTTCCAGAGTTATTGCCAAATAAAATTTTAATTAATGAAATATTTTGATCTTACAAGGGGACGGCACATCGGTTGGAATCCGACTTCATTTCCTTTTCTTTTTTTAATTTTTTTCTAATTTAAATATATTGATTTATTAATAATTATTATCCTCTGATTATAAAAAAAATTACAGTAAATAATAATTCAATAATAATAATAAGAATAAAAAAATACCAAAAAAAAAAAATCAGAAATTATTAGTGAAATAAAATTTTAAGTACTTTTCATTTTATTTCAAAAATTTTTACAGAGATTAATAATTTATTTATTAAAATTTAAAAAAAAGTTATAAAAGATATATGTATATGAAGTCGGATTCAAAACTGATGTGTGGATGGTTACGGATTAGACACGTTCTCACTTACACCAGTTAACTACTTGAGCGACGTGAAAAAAAAATATATATAAACTAATATAAAATGCTGATACGGACATCACAGAAAAATGTGAGGCAATGTACTACCCACTACAATAAAATTGTGTACTATCCGCTTCATTAAAGAATTGGAAGATCGTACATCTCACTTTCAAATCAAATATGTTTAAATGAAGTGCCGCAAAAATGTGTATATGTAATTTAATAGGCGTACAAGTAAGTCACGTGATGTCCACATCAGAGTTTTAAAATAAAAATTTTTATTCTAGCGATTTTATTACAAATACAATATAATTTTAATGATAAAAAAGTCATAATGTGAAGGGAATCAATTGGGACCCGTTAATTTTCACTAAGAATTTTGAATTTTTTTTTTCAATTATAAATTAAATAGTAGATTTTAAGTTTTAAAAAATCGTTATTGATCAAGTTGATAAAATCGGACCTAAATTATTTTAGTAATTTGTTCTCTAATAGTGTAGGAATTTTACTATATAATTGCATAATAAAATGATTAAAATTTTAAAAAAAACCGTGTGATATATTTGGAAATAAAAATTTGTACGAACAAAATCGGGTAAGTTCTAAAACTATTTGGTGCTTATTTTTTTTTTTTTTTTTTTTAATAAATTTATATGTAGTCGGAGAATTTTTTGATTCTGTTTTTCGGGTATCAATATCCGACTTTATGTATTCTCTCTCGATGTAAATAATTTTCTTACTAACAAAACAAAAAATAAAAATTCAGGTTATTCCGGCTTTCACACCTTCATTAACTTAAGTTTATTTTTTTTCCGCTAAGATAAAATAGCATTTATCTCCCTTCATATTTATTTGCGCAAAAGATGACAAATACAGTATTGTCACTGTACAATTATTTGATACCTATTTATATAAAAATCGGTAAAGCTATGTAAACAAAAATATCATTCAAATACATAATATTACCCTCATTTTGGTGAAAGGATTTAAAAAATAATAAACACATTTTGCATACAATCCGATAGAATATTAAAATAATAACTAATTATTTAACCATTATACGTTAGAAATTTTATTGAATTTTCTAGTAAGAAAAAATTTCTTCACACTGCTAACAAAGCAGAAAGACTTCGTTTATTACTTTCTCTCTTGATTTAAAACGACTGAAATTTTCCGGTTCGTTTGGTATTTTGATCTTCATTCAAAAAGCGAAGAAGAACAGTGTAGAATGAGTTCCTACTAACATTAATGTTAATGTTGATGAAGAAATACTACTGTAATGTTTGTGATTTGCTTCAGTTCCGTTTTCTTTTCAAAACGTTAAAACAATTCGTATCTTGAACTACTTTTATAAAATAATGCAATAATTAGTGTTACTATTGCATACAAATATTTATTTATACATATTTTAAGGTCTATTATTTTTATTTTCTATAAAAAATATCAAAAACAAGTCTTCGTTTTCAGGTTAAGAGATTCCCTTTTGTATTTTATTATTTAGCGTAAACAGTAATTCGATGTTTTTTTTAAAAAAAAAGCAATCGACAAGAGATTCGTTAAAGGTACTTTTTCCTAGCTTTATTCAGGAAACTAAACAAATAAGTACCGGTTGAAATAAACTGTTGATTGTAGTTCCAATGAAAACCTTAAGCTACTTATTTTTGATCTGTCATACCAGAATTATATCGATATCAAAGTTATATTAATCACATACAATCGATCGTTTCGAAAGTAAATGTTCCATCAGGTAAAACGGTATTAAAATATTTTATTAAATTATAACAGCCCATCTCCTAGGCGGAGTGGTTACGTCTCTCTCTCTCTTATCCGAAGAGAGATTCTGAGGTCGAAACCCGAGATCAGGAATGGCATTTTTTTTGCGCTCTATAAAAAATAAAATTCATCTAACATTAGCATCAATCGGCAGTTGTTACAGGGTACCAGGCAGAATAAAATGGAATATAGAAGAGTTAATTTCTAACGGGCTTTCTCTTCTTCAAGTCAGTTATAGACATTCAACGCATTTATTTATTGTTCTATGGGATTGTACACATTAATTTGTCTAAAAATAAAATAAAGATCTGATGTTGTTACCACATGACTACCTTGTACGCCTATTAAATTACATTTACACTTTTTTTTTTTGCTGTTCTTCATTTAAACTTATACTGGTTAAACTTTATTTAACCAGTATACAGGAGTTCACTTAATGAAATAGTTTAATTATTATTTATTTATACGACACACCAAAAATCTAATACTGTTGTTAATCAGTAACTCACAAAGATGCGAATAATACTAATCTAGAATAGTATATTACGTAACAAGAGTTGTAAGAAGCGTTTAGGCACAAGTTAAAAAAGTTACGTATTTTCACGAGTGCGTAATATGTGTTACAAGTCGAGTTATGTACTATAATTTTTCTACGACCGGAATTACTTCCCCATAAGAAAAAGAAAAAGATGTCATTTTAAAGATAATTACACTTTGATTACATAGAAATATAAATTTGAAGGACAGCGTAAGTATTTTGAAATTAATAATTTACAAATCATTCTAATTATAAATCAAAAAAAAACTTTTCTAGTTTTTTTTTTGTCTTCAGTCATTTGACTGGTTTGATGCAGCTCTCCAAGATTCCCTATCTAGTGCTAGTCGTTTCATTTCAGTATACCCTCTACATCCTGCATCCCTAACAATTTGTTTTACATATTCCAAACGTGGCCTGCCTACACAATTTTTTCCTTCTACGTGTCCTTCCAATATTAAAGCGACTATTGCAGGATGCCTTAGTATGTGGCCTATAAGTCTGTCTCTTCTTTTAACTATATTTTTCCAAATGCTTCTTTCTTCATCTATTTGCCGCAATACCTGTTCATTTGTCACTTTATCCACCCGTCTGATTTTTAAAATTCTCCTATAATACCGCATTTCAAAAGCTTCTAATCTTTTCTTCTCAGATACTCCGATCGTCCAAGTTTCACTTCCATATAAAGCGACACTCCAAACATACACTTTCAAAAATCTTTTCCTGATATTTAATTTTTGACGTAAACAAATTATATTTCTTACTGAAGGCTCGTTTCGCTTGTGCTATTCGGCATTTTATATCGCTCCTGCTTCGTCCATCTTTAGTAATTTTACTTCCCAAATAACAAAATTCTACTACCTCCGTAATCTTTTCTCCTCGTATTTTCACATTCAGTGGTCCATCTTTGTTATTTCTACTACATTTCATTACTTTTGTTTTGTTCTTGTTTATTTTCACGCGATAGTTCTTGCGTAGGACTTCATCTATGCCGTTCATTGTTTCTTCTAAATCCTTTTTTCTCTCGGCTAGAATTACTATATCATCGACAAATCGTAGTAGCATCTTTATCTTTTCACCTTGTACTGTTACTCCGAATCTAAATTGTTCTTTAACATCATTAACTGCTAGTTCCATGTAAAGATTAAAAAGTAACGGAGATAGGGAACATCCTTGTCGGACTCCCTTTCTTATTACGGCTTCTTTCTTATGTTCTTAAATTATTACTGTTGCTGTTTGGTTCCTGTACATGTTAGCAATTGTGTTTACTTTTCTAGTGAACACAAATAGTTTTTTTTTAAATTATTTGAATTCAATTGTCATTAATAAAATAATTTTCAACAATTACTTTAAATTGAATTGAATTCGAAAATGAACAGTTACTACAACATAGCATGTTTATTGTTCTGTCAAATAACTAAATAAAATGATTCTTTAAAAATAAATATACATTTTTTAGATGATTTTGCTAAGAAAATCCAAAAATATTGTGATTCTAAATTATAATTTGCAATTGATATTAAATAATCAGATATAATATACACGGTTATTACCAACATAACATTCAATTCTAAATGTCGATTGCAATCAAAAAGTGAAGTGCACAATTAGATGTTATAAGAGTTCTAAATACAAAACTTCAACATTCTACGGGTAATCGTTTTTTAGTTATGCGAGATACATACGTACGTACAGAAATCACGCCGAAACAAGTCAATATGGATTCAGGAATGGTCAAAATGGATATTTCCGTTGAAATCTGCAAACTGAATGTTTTCGCGAATACAGTACCTTTACTTCGTACAAGAAAGTAGAAAACACAACCATCACCATCCTTTTTCTATTAAAAATAACGTCAATTTAATTAATCATTTAAAAAAAAGATTCATGATTGGAAAACCTTTTATCTATTTTGATGATGAAACAATGAAGTTTTGTAGAATTAGTTGATCAATTTATCTACCCGTTAGTGAAAATTAGAGGACTAAACAATTTTATATGTACATGAAATAAAGTTAAAAGTGATTTGCAGTATTTCCCGTAAGTTTGTTGAAATACGTGAATATTTTTGACACTTTTCATAAAAAAAGAAACTAATAAGAAAACATAAAACTGCCTTATGAAATAAAAAAATAGATATAACCTTATTTTAATTAAAAATAATTCCCTAAAAATAAAATCCTTATAGACATTTTCGTAAAAAAGTACACTCGCAGATGGATAATTTACCGATTCATTTTAACCTATGTACCATATGATAGTTTTTAAGCATGATCTTCCAGAGCAAACCGGAAGCTATTCGGTCTAAAATCTTAAAAGGAAGTTAATTTTATTAAGGTTCAACCGTTTTACTAAAGAAACCAGGATAGATTTTAAAAGCTCTCGGGCTGATCTTCGCAAGATCAAATCTTTGTTAATTTAATTTGGCTTTAATATTTTAATAATTTTTAATCGGGTTTACTATCGCTAACAATAGATACATCAGTTAAAGAAACGTCAACGTTCCAACTTGCAGCACGATAACGAACCACGTTTTTAACTTGCGCCGCTCAAACGTTTTCGATCTTAAATAAAGCGTAACTCAAGAACGACTCAACCAATTTTCATCAAATTTTCACAGGAATAACTTCATATGTAGTATTACAGCATATCTAAATTTCAATGAAATTCATCCAGTAGTTTTGTAGATTTTCGTGTCATAAAATTTATACATAGGCTTGTAAATATACAAGGAAACCCCAATTTAAGTGAATAGTATTTTCTTATTCCATACCTTAAAACGTAAATAAAATTAATTCTAACTACACACTTTCACCGTGCGACCGAAAGTAATAGCGTACTTTTCTTTGAAAAGTCGGTTTCTGTCTCGCCTTAGTTTGTAAGGCGTTTGTAAGAAAAACAATATTACTTGGGATTAACAAACATTATTGTCAGATAATGTACGGGCAACAATGAGAAACTGCTCTCTAAATAGAACCAAATTGAAAAAAGAATCTTAAACAACTTAACTTTAACATTACCGATGGTACTTCTACGAAAAGGTCTGACTTTAAAAACGCTAAAAATAAAACTACACCCGTTGAAAGCATAAGCAAACGTAAATTGATTTATAAATTGAATAATTACAGTATAGGTTACACGAGTTAAACTAAAAAAGAAATATTGAACAAGAATAAAAGAGCAGCTTTCTAATTATAAATATAAAAGAACGATGAAATTGGCCCTGATCCATCTCTGCCTGGAAACCGTTCACAGCATTAGTTTACTACAGACGGAAGTTAAAAGAAATTTCTTAAATAAACAGGATTTAGTCGGGATACTTATTTATTAACAACGATTATAAAATTTCATCGTCGAACAACACAGTTTGGGGACCGATAGCCTTTTAGAATTAAAATTTATTAAACACTATTTTATAAAATTTTCTATCATAAAATAAATGAACCGTTATCCTTTCACTTAAATTTTAATTTAAAGGAGGGGAAGGTTATTGTTTC